>NC_064619.1:179125073-179438979 GCF_023898315.1 Schistocerca nitens
AGTGCTAACTGCCCTTGCGCTGGATGGTGGCAGCTATTTCCATAATGAAAGTGGTGTTTTGATGGATCCCTCAGGGGCTCAGCATTCATTTGCTGAGTACGGGCTTGGCGACCCTGGGATTCTTGAGCTGGGGCATGGTAAGCACCACCAGCCTCCTGTTACTGTAAGCTTTGGGCATGTGTCAATGACCACTTTATGGTGCAGTAGTGAAATGTTGTGTGTTGCAGGGAATGGGGATCTTGGCTTGACTGCCCAGATCACGAGGATGGTAAAAACCTCTATAGAAAAACCTCAATCTTAAGGTGTGCCGTGCATTGATGAGTTGCATTGCTGTTGAGGTGGAACAGTTGTTCGCAAGCAACCTATGGGGAACCTGCTGCACCTCAGTTGTATAAGGCTTACTCAGGTACACAGGGCTCTGTCTGAGTGAACCCTTGTTTCCCTAGCTGCTCGTGGGACTGAGATGGAACTCTCAAATTCTTCTTCTTCTTCTCCTCCTCCTCCCAGTGGGAAGGGTGTACCGCCTGGGAGTGTACATACCCAATCCTCCAAACAAATGGGGGAGGCTAGCCCTCCTGGTAATCCGCATCAGTTGAATTACAGTAACAGGGCTCAAGGAGTCATAAATCAAAATGTGTTTTTGGTCCTTAAGAGCAAGGAGGCGACATTTGATAAAGTGTCCCCCTTCTACATCCATAAAGGCTTGGAAGGATTTTCTGGAAGCCTGAAGTCTATTAAGCAACTGTGGAATGGTTCTCTACTGGTCGAGGCTAACAGGGCAAAGCAGGTGGAACTACTTACGAAGACTGAAAAATTGGGTGAACATGATGTAATTGCTGAACTGCATAACTCCCTTAACTCTACCGAGGGTATGGTCACATGCCATGACATTATGGATATCAACATAACCGAACTTAAACAGGAATGGGCATTACTGGAGATAGTGGATGTAGAGCAAACGGATGCATAGGAATAATGGAGAAATAGAGAAAACCGCCAAATTTATTGTTACCTTTAATTCTATTACACTGCCTAACCACGACATGGCAGGTTTCCTCTGACTTGGGGTTTGGCCTTATGTACCTAACCCTATGCAGTGCTACAAATGCCAGCGTTTTAGTCACACAACGCTGAGATGTGGGGGTGAAGTGACCTGTGGGAAGTGTGGAAAGTCAGCCCATGAAGCTGGGATTGACTGTCCATCTCCAGCAGTCTGCGTTAACTGCTCTTGGAGCCACCCAGTCTGGAGCTGAGACTGCCCTGTTTTTGCAGAGAAACGAAAAATTCAAGAACTAAGTCACCAAGCAGATCCCCTATGCTGAAGCCAAAAAGGAATATAAGATGACAAAACCTCCCATCTTTACTTCTTATGCTTCCATGGTGCAGAAACCTGTCCCAAAAGTTGGTGCCTCGATGTAGACTTGTCCAGTGTACAACTGTTCACCACCACGCACCTGTACTTGCATGTGTACATGCCGAGGCAAAACAAGTAAGGATAAAGCAATCCCAGCAGCCGCCAAAGAAATGACCAGCAACAGTTCTGTGGTGATTGTCGAGAAGGTACACGATAAGCTGAGTATCTCTCAAGGCCTCATTTCCCCTCATCCTCGAAGGGATGGTTGCAGGGAAGCTTCACGATGCTTGGGTCAAAAGCTGTCCCAAGCGCCATCAGACATCATTCTTTCATATCTGTCTGATGAGGAGGACATCATGGAGTTAGATGCCTTGGATCCAGGCAGCGCCTCTACTCCTCCTCGCTCTACAAGTGCCTCACCTCCGCGGTGCAAAGATAGGGGTAAATTAAACCACATAGATGAAATGGCTCCCATCCTACAGTGGAACTTGCAGGGGTTCAGAACGCATGGTAGACCACTGTGTCTGTGTCTCCAGGAGACTCATTTCCATCAGTCGTATACCCCTGAGCTATGAGGCTATGTACTCTACAAAAAGGACCTGAGTAGAGAGAGAGTGACAGGAGGCATAGGTATTTTCCTCAGTACTGACTACCGCTCCTCGCCTCTCTCACTTACAATGACTTTCCAAGCAGTTGGCTGTATCTGTGCACGTGCATCATCCATTGACAATATGTTCCCTGTACTTGCACCCACGTGATGCACTCGATGAAGAGGCCCTAACCGACCTTATTACACAACTCCCCCACCCCTTAATCCTATGTGGTGATTTTAATGCACACAGTGTGCTTTGGGCCTCTGCAACTACGTGCCCCAGGGGCAGAGCAATTGAGAGGCTTCTCATGTCATCATGCGCATACGTGCTAAATGCGGGACAGAGCACTCACATCTGCACAGCAACTGGGTTGTTCTCTGTCATTGATCTCTCACTTTGCTCTCCAGCTCTTGCTCGCTGGGGCATTCACAGGGTGTATTGCTCCACTATTGATAACCTTGCCCACCTGGAGGTGGCTATACAACAGGCTTTCCTATGCTGGCATCACCTTCTAGGTATATTTTTTGACACCGAGAAGGGCTAAAATGCTACTTGGAGGCATGTTATCCTGGAACAGCTTCACGAATGGGGTTTTGGTGGGTTGTTGTCTTCCTATTTTTTTTTTTTATTCAGTTCTTCATCTCACCATGGTATTTTAGATACAGAGTTGGTGACATCCTGTCTTATCACTTTGAGCAGGAGAACGGTGTCCATAAGGTAGCGTTTTAAGTGTGATTATCTTCACCATAGCTATTAATAGCATTATATCCATTATGAAAAGTCCTGTCCAGTGTTCCTTGTTTGTGGATGACTTCTCTGTGTTTTGCTCTTTTTTTCAAGCCGTGCAATGACAACACATCAGTTGCAACTAACTCCCGATGTTTGGATGAATGAGTGCAGAAGAGTGGCTTTAAGTTTTCCACCGAGAAGTCGGTGTGTGTTCTTTTTAACTGTTCTCGTTCCATTTTAAACTTTCCTGAATTGAGGATGAGGGACACTGTCCTTTCTTGTAAAGACATAGTGATGTTTCTGGGTCTGATATTTGACTCTAAGCTTATGTGGTTACCACATCTTAAGGACCTGAAAGAATGGTCACTTAAGGCTTTAAGTATTTTAAAATGTCTTAGCCGCAGTACGTGGGAAGCAGACAGGACTTTTCTGCTCCAATTTTACAGGGCATTTGTGCAATCTTGGCTCGATTATGGGTGCACGGTGTATGGGTCTGTGAGATCCTCTTATTTAAAGATGTTGGACATGGTTCACCATGAAGGGTTTCGGTTGGCCACTGGGGCATTCAGAAAAAGTCCCATACCAAGCATCTGTGCAGAGGTTGGTGAACCGCCACTTCATATCAGGCGACAGCTATATATGGTGCGCCAGGCGTACAAAACACTGTCCACACCTTACATACCCACCTACCATACCATTGCTCAGCCTCCACTGGAAAGGCTTTTTCATAACCGGCAACAAGCAATGAGGCCCTATGGGATTCGTGCACAGGATTGCCTTCTAGAGATGGGTGTGAACGGTCTTAATGTTTTACATCGTGGTGGGAGCAGATTTCCAACTTGGCTTCCCCCAAGGCACAGACTTATTTTAGACTTGACAAATTTTAAGAAAGATTGTACATCATATTTTACATTTCAATCTCTGTTTTTTTAACATTTTAGATATGCATGATGGGTTCACAGTAGTGTACACTGATAGCTCCAAACAAAGGAATTCCCTTGCTGCTGTGTAATGTTCCCCGACCATGTCACCAGGATTAGCCTCCCTGATGAGTTTACTGTTTTCTCAGCAGAGCTCATGCGATCCAGAAGGCACTGGAGCAGATGTGTTGTATTCGGGGCAAACGGTTTTCCATTAGCTCCGATTCCCTTAGTGCCTTACAATCATTACAGAACCTGTACCCATCTGAGGAGTTGGTCTGGCTGATATATGACCAACTGTACTTGCTCCAACGGCAGGTAAGCACATGTCATTCTGCTGTGTGCCAGGTCATGTAGGGATATGGGGAAATGAGCAGGCTGATTGGGCTGCCAAGGAGGCCTGCAGAGAACAGGATGTGGCACAGTGTTCTATTCCCTTGCAGGCTGTCGTTTCTGCTCTACACAGGAAGTGCATGCAATTGTGGGATGAGGAATAGCTGATGGTGACAGCAAATAAGCTGCGGTTGGTGAAGTCAACAACCCGGCCATGGTGTTCCTCCTACAAGTTGTTCAGGTGGAATGAAGTGATCATCACATGTCTTAGAATTGGGCACTGCTCTCTCACACATAGCTTTTTACTATGGCGAGAGGCTCCCCCATTTAGTGATGTTTGTGGCGTGCCATATTTTAACAGAGTGCATTTTAAATGGTGATGCAAGGGCAGAAGCAAATATTGGTGGGGATCTGCCCTCGATTTTAGCTGATGAAATGAGTGTGACTAAGGTTTTAAAGTTTTGTGACGTGTCTGGATGCTAGTCTAAACTTTTAGGCTGCAGGTTTTAGTGTGTTGCAGAGTGGCTGCCTTATCCTTTTTTATTCTTGTGGTCAGCCAGCCATTTACATCTGCTATATTGTTTTGGCTCCTTATACCACTTTTTTCCTGTGTTGTTAATGTTTTACTGCTGACACAATACTTCATTCCGTGGTTCTGTGCAGGTACGCACATAGTTTTCCAACTTTTGTTGCTTGTGTTTTATGTGCTATTTTATCTTCCTGTTTTGCGTATTTTTCCGACACTCACCACAATCTGTTTTCGTGTGAGTACTAAAGACTTTGCTGTTGTGTGCCCATACAAACATGTCCATGTTTTGATGGATGTTGTTAAGATGGTCCAGAACCTAACCCAGTGCCTGGCTGCCATGCTCCCCCACTACAGAAGTATTGTTTGCATAATGGAAGACATACTTGGGTTTATGCCAAGCAGTTTGAAGGGCTTTGTCCTCAGTGTGTTCCATGTAGAGATTTGTGAGCCTGGGAGTCATTGGGGATCCCATGGTTGGTCCATCCGTCTGTTCATAATACTACCTGTTGCACTTGAAGTAAATGATCATCAGTGTGTGTTCAGAAAGTTTAAATGTTTGCAGCTCAAAATGTTTGAGTCAGGAGCACCAAGGAATCCTGAAGAGGTACTCTTCTGAATAACAATGTAATGCTGAAGCTCACGAGCAGGTCACCCCTATGTAGTCACATGTTTATAAGTGCTTTCACGAAATTGGCCGAGTCTTCAAATGGTGACTACAATGTCCTACAAGTGGTTTTAGAAGCATCACAGGCTTTTTGACCAATCCTCGGTTGTGTGAGTTAATGATGTTGATTATTTCCACAGTCACCCCTTCCTTGTTGATTTTTGGCAGTCCGTACAGACTTCGTGTGGCTGTTGCCTGGAATACAGCCTCCAATAGATCTGAACTCTTCAACCGAGCCAAGATGTCCCTGGTGGAGGATGCTTGAAAAATACAACAAAAAAACTGTCTTCTGACCACCTCGTAACGTGAAAGAGTACCTTGGCTCTGTGTCAGAGCCACTAAAACTGAACATACCCAGGATATTCAGCATTGCCTGTGAATGTGGCCAACAATACTTCGGGCATATGCAGCACTGTGTTTGGAAATGCTGCAAGGAGGACATATAATTGGGATACACACAAAAATCAGTAATAGCAGAGCATAGCCTCAAGGAAGACCACACCTTTGGCTTTCAGAACACCACGGTGTTATGCAGAGTAGCTGACTATTGGGACAGTATTATAAAGGAATCTATAGAAGTAAGGATTCAGAAGGACCTGGCTAACTGCAACAGAGGTTACCAGCTTAGTGCGGCACTGTATCCTGAATTAGCCGCAATACAATAAGAGCTTACCCAACACCGTCCAACATCCAAGACACATCTGGATTATCCAGACAAAGATGGAAGCGCAACCTCATTCCCCCCTCCCGCACCGGGTGAACAGTACTCGGCCACCTGCAGCCAGGTGGAGTGAGGCACTCTGTTAGTACAAATAATACAGTAACTGAAAAGTGTAGGACACTGGACAAGATATGACGGTTATGATGCTCTTCAAAACGTCATGGTATTTTCACACTGCTACTCAGTTGGAAATTTCGAAAGCTTTTCATCAATAGTACACACCAGGAAAGTCTACATACACTAATATGAAACATCTACAGGGAGGAGATGTTCTGTAGCTTTAAACAGCTGCAAAAACAACACACCAGCAAAGCAAAACTGCTCAGCACATTGGTTTTCCTTCAATGGTGTTGAGATGAGAAGATCCAAACTTGATTTGTGGAACTACAACACCAAGTGCAATTGAAAAGATGACTGGTTGTACGATGAGCTGCCATGGCTACTGAGAGGTAGCATATTTGCTCTACATGGAAAGAGCTGAGGAAGAATGTGCATACCTGCTTGTGTGCCACCTTCGTATGCACTATCAGCACTCACTTGGTAGCAGCCAGACTGCAGCTCTTACACTGACAGTGAGGTACAGAAATAGTTGCAGCCATGAAATAGCTTGGTAATTTTGACAGACTGTTGAGAGTTTAGATGTTTAACAAGGACCTGAATAACAACAGAGCTATTGTGAATTTGACAGAGAAAGTACTGTACATCAGGCAGGACTTCTGAAAGCGAACATGACTGCAGTGGAATGGGAGATGTCTGCAGTGGAATGGGCGACTCTTTGATCACTGACACATGATGGTGATGCTATGTTTCTTCCAGCAAACAAAGGAACTGCAATGATGCTGCTGTGCACCGATGACTATCGATAGAAAATTAGTGTACTGCTACAGGATCCAGCCTACAATAAGCTCAAGAAGGATCCAGGTTTGACTACGACTACGACCACGAAAATGGTAGCTGTGTTGGGTATCTTGAATCTGTCGGATGCAGTGAAGAAGTGACACCAGGCCTGTACGGACAGCCCAGAATGATCGAGGAAGGGGTGCCTCTGTGACCAATTCTCTACACCATTAATTCACACAATTGAGGACCGGCCAAAAAGTCTGCGATACATGTGAAACCACTTGTGGGACACTGTAATAACTGTGCAAAGACTTGTACAGTTCCGTGAAATGCTTAAGGACATGTGATTGCAAAGTGATGACCTGCTCAGGAGTTTTGACATTACATTGCTGTTATACATAGGGTAATCGCTGAGCTGTATTTCAAAGTGGTGTGAGGAGTACATCATGAATAGTTTGGATCTCTCACAGAAATTAGCGATAGCAGAGGATAGCCTCAAGGAAGACCACACATTTGACTTGAACAGAACAATGAGGTGCTGTACCAAGCAACTGGCTATTGGGACAGTATTATAAAAATATCGATGGAAATAAGGATTCATGAGAATTTGGTCAGCAGGGATGAACAATGCCTTCTTAATGCAGTATGGATTCCCCCATTATTGGAAGAGTGAAGAGTGTGCACCCAGCACTGCCAAACAGACAAGATGCATCCGGAAGCCCAGACAGGTATGGGAGCACAGCATCTGGCACACCCGCTACCCCTACTACAGCAGCCTCACCATCAATCCCGTCCACTGGCCAGACAGCACCCAGCTGCTCGCAGTTAGGTGGAGGACTGGGGGCACAGCGATTGTATAAATCGTACATGATGTGCAAGATCTTTACATTTCTTTAGATGATGATGATGATGATGATGATGGATGAATATGACACTCTTCGAAATGTCACAGTATTTTAACCCACCACTTGGCTGAAAACTCAAGAGCTTTTCATCAATATAAGTGTTTTTAACCAGTGATGTAACAGCTATTTTTAGTGTATGTGGGGGGTGGGGGGCTGGTGTCAAGGAATGTATTTTCTGATAGTTGGGGAGAGCAAGGAAACCCATCCTAACGTGAGTTAGACAACTTTCAACAAAACCATTAAGCAAATAATGTGTGTTCGATTGTGGGCAAAGGTCTTAGGCAGCCAGTACTACATTGTTGTACAAAGAGAAACATCTCATTAATTTTAGAAGTCGTGAATATAGACACAATTTTAACATCCTGCTTCTTGGAAACAATTTCATTCCCTTAATTTTCAAAAAGACACTGGTTTACTCTTCTCTGAGATCAGTTACCAGCAGTAGTTCAAATTTACTGAAAAATAAGTAAGAATTGGGTCATTGATAAACCTCTTTTCTACAACAACAACAACAACAACAACAACAACCACCACCACCACTCCTCCTACTGATGTTGTAAAATCCCTGTGATAATTTATTTGAAACAGAAGAGGGCATTCATTTTTAGACTCCAAAAATTTTACATACAATTCCGGAACATAGCTTTTCATACTTTGAGAAACAAATGTTTCATGACATCCGTGAAATTAATTTTCCCAGCTATCTTGACAAACAAGGAGGAGGAGTTGATGGATTAGTCTCGGCTATTTTAAATTATTTCAAGCTACTGAATGACATCTCAGAGGACTTTGACACTATTGGCACAGTCATAATCAGAATAATTTGGCGAATAACTTCCTGAAACAGTTCTTTAACTCTGATGTAATCTGCAGTAAGTTGTCCTCAGAATAGAGAATGCATGGTTGGTTTGTTAATCAGTTGTAATGATTCACATCAATTTGTGCTGTGCACGCAGCTGTCCAGGTTAAAGTGTGTTGTGTGTACTCCAGGCAACTCTTCCAAGAGTAGGGAGTATCTGCTTGGGAGGACTTACCAAGTATCTCTTCAAGACTACATAGTCACTTTATATCCTCTTGATTGATCTTTTGATAAATCCGTTTCAGAAAGAGATCACAAATATTAAACACATCTTTCTTGAATCTTTGTTCAGACAAGCTTTCAGAAACTGGTGATTTTGCTGTGTGTTTCAGTCTTGCGGTACTTTTCTTGTCTGAGAGATGTTTGGGTCTCTCAGATTTAGTTTCTGAGACGCCAACAACATATCAAACTTACGATGTAAAATTTGTGAATGGCTGCGGTAAAAGCTATGGGTAACTATATACAGCTTGAGTATGCTTTGAACACCATTTTAGATTGCTGCCTCTTACCTCAAATGTCTCTTCTTGGTGAGTTATTGTCTTATTACTTCATTCTGGTGGTCCAGATTCACCATGTCACTGTTCAGCTTGAATGTTCAGCTTTTCTGGACTTTGTTCCGTCTTGCAGGGAATGCTAAATGAAAGATCACAATTTCTACTCCGAGCTGTGAAATGACTTTGAATGAACTATCATTTGAACTCTTCCATATTTTAAAACTCATTACTTCTCATTAACGTATACACTGATGAGCCAAAATGTTATGGCCACAGCCCACTATGATGTTGGATGTTACCTGGTGGTGTTGTGGCCATGTGATGTGGTAATAAAAGTATGTAACTGGAGCAGACTTGGACAGAGAATCATTCTGGTGAAGATAGGGCTGCAAATGGGGGAATCCATTGAGATAAGCGACTTTGATGAAAGCCAGGTTATTATTATGTGCCTGTGAAATAGTATCTTGAAAACAGTGAAGCTGATCGAATGTGTGCTACTGTCGTGAGCATCTACGGAAACTACCACTAGGTGCTAAATGGTTGGACATCTTTGACTCTTCACAGAATGTGGGGTTCAAAGGCTTGTCTGCTCTGTAAAGTAGGATAGATGGTGATATTTGGCATCTTTGGCAGAAGAGCAAATTACTGCTGCATGCACAAGGGTTTCAGAACACACTGTTCATCATACATTGTTGAATGTGGAGCTCCGCAACAGACCACCCCTATGTGTTCATATGTTGATGCAATGACATCATTTACAATTGCAGTGGGCATGGGACCATTGGCATTCAACCATCAACCAGTGGAAAAATTTTGGCTCTTCAGGCGAATCACATTTTTGTTACATTAGGTCGATAGTCGTCTCCACAAATGCCATTATCAAAGTGAATGACTGCTCAAAACATGCAGTGTGCCACAGGTGCAGACTGGTGGGAGCAGTAGTATGCTGTGGGAGACATTCTCCTATGCTCGCATGGGACACGTGGTAGTAATCAAAGACATGCTGACGGCTGTGAACCACCTGCATTTTTTCATGCTTGATGTCTTCCCCAATGGTGCAGTCATCTTTTAACAGTATAATTGTCCATGAGTTGGAATCAGAACCAAGCTACAGTAGTTTGGAGAGCATTATATTTAACTCACATTAATGTCTCGGTGACCTAATTCACCTGATGTAAATGCTATGAGACTCACCTGGGCTACTATCGGGTGCCATCGCTTTGTACGCAAATCAGCAGCCAATTGTTTACTTGTATTACATGACCTGTGCATAGCTGACCAATGCCACATACCTCCACAAAACTACCAACAAACTGTCAGATTCCTGATACGCAGAGTCAATGATGTACTTTGTTCCAAAGATGGACAGACAAGCTATTACACAGGGGTCATCAGTGTATTAAAGTAGCTAAAATGGCCTACATCAATGATAAAATACATCACTTGTTAAAACACATAAAATACATCACTTGTTAAAACACATCTGCCTTCAAAGGTGTACAGGCGGTCGATGGTATATTCAACCCATGACACCTTCAGCTGAAAGCATCATGGTCTAAACATGTGCACCCAGCTGGTAGACGCTGTGCGTTCACCACCAATATACCTCAGCTCTCACATTGTATCTGTGCCAAAATAAAGTGTCATGGACAGTGTACCTATTTCCTCTACCGCGATCATCTTTTACTGGGACAATTCTTCATCATTGACCAGGATACTTGCTAAAACATCGTGATGAACCACAAACTCTTCTTCAGTCCTTAGGTTTGCAATATTTCCTTTTAGGACATCTACAGAACACTTTGCCCTAGTTGAATTAAAATCTGGATTCTGTAGAGATCTGGTCAATGCATAGTTTAAACACATCAGCAGACAGTCTCAAACATTTTGAAATGCTTTATGTAGCCCCATAGGAGTGACTGTCTTTTTTATTTAACTGTGCTTTGTGCCTTCAGTACTTTTGTCAGTTTTCTTGACCCAGCCATAGCTTTATCTCAATTGTTTCAAAGATTTTACCCTTACAGCTCAATGGAGGGTAGACACTTTGGGATCAGCCATTGAACTTTTGGATTTGAATTCAACTTGTTGACACCATATGGTAGTGCAACATCTGCCTACATATTTTTCTGTTCCGTGGATGCCAGAATTACGTTTCATGCCTACCAAGACATCACAGCTTCTCGGAACTTCCTTTAGTGCAAGATACAAACAATGGGTACTGCAAGGGACTGTTGAAACTAAGTTTTGAAAATACTCACAAGTTGCACTTAGTATCCTTTATTTACTGGTTTTGCTCTTCAAATGAACAAGTGCATCATCAGAATATACACTGTAAAAGCTAGAATTTGAGATACACTATACTATGGATGTAACATATACTATTTACAGTCAATTTAATTTTTAGTGACATCAGTGTCATCATTTGCTACTGTACTTTAAACATACACTACTGGCCATTAAAATTGCTACACCAAGAAGAAATGCAGATGATAAATGGGTATTCATTGGACAAATATATTATACTAGAACTGACATGTGATTACATTTTCACCCAATTTGGGTTCATAGATCCTGAGAAATCAGTACCCAGAACAACCACCTCTGGCTGTAATAACGGCCTTGATACGCCTGGGCATTGAGTCAAACAGAGCTTGGATGGCGTGTACAGGTACAGCTGTCCATGCAGCTTCAACACGATACCACAGTTCATCAAGAGTAGTGACTGGCGTGTAGTGACGAGCCAGTTGCTTGGCCACCATTGACCAGACGTTTTCAATTGGTGAGAGATCTGGAGAATCTGCTGGCCAGGGCAGCAGTCAAACATTTTCTGTATCCAGAAAGGCCCGTACAGGACCTGCAACATGTGGTCGTGCATTATCCTGCTGAAATGTAGGGTTTCGCAGGGATCGAATGAAGGGTAGAGCCATGGATCGTAACACATCTGAAATGTAACGTCCACTGTTCAAAGTGCCGTCAGTGCGAACAAGAGGTGACCGAGACGTGTAACCAATGGCACCCCATACCATCACGCCGGGTGATACGCCAGTATGGCGATGCCGAATACACGCTTCCAATGTGCGTTCACCGCTATTTCGCCAAACATGGATGCGACCATCATGATGCTGTAAACAGAACCTGGATTCATCCTAAAGAATGACTTTTTGCCATTCGTGCACCCAGGTTTGTTGTTGGGTAAATCATCGCAGGTGCTCCAGTCTGTGATGCAGCGTCAAGGGTAACCGCAGCCATGGTCTCTGAGCTGATAGTCCATGCTGCTGCAAACGTCATCGAACTGTTCGTGCAGATAGTTGTTGTCTTGCAAACGTCTCCATCTGTTGACTCAGGGATCGATACATGGCTGCACGATCCGTTACAGCCATACGGATAAGATGACTGTCATCTCGACTGCTAGTGATATGAGGCCATTGGGATCCAGCATGGCATTCGGTATTACCCTCCTGAACCCACCGATTCCATATTCGGCTAACAGTCATTGGATCTCGACCAACGCGAGCAGCAATGTTGCGATACGATAAACCGCAATCGCGATAGGCTACAATCCGACCTTTATTAAAGTCAGAAATGTGATGGTACGCATTTCTCCTCCTTACACGAGGCATCACAACAACTTTTCACCAGGCAACGCCGGTCAACTGCTGTTTGTGTATGAGAAATCGGTTGAAAACTTTCCTCATGTCAGCACGTTGTAGGTGTCGCCACCGGCGCCAACCTTGTGTGAATGCTCTGAAAATCTAATCATTTGCATATCACAACAGCATCTTCTTCCTGTCGGTTAAATTTCGCGTCTGTAGCACGTCATCTTTGTGGTGTAGCAATTTTAATGGCCAGTAGTGTAATTGAAACATAAGTTTAAGTACTTAGTACAACCAATTTAATCTTTAGTGCTATTAGTCAACTTTAAATACAATCTTTAGTGCTGTCAACCAACTTTAAATGCAAGTCACCATACTGGAAATAGAATACGAGGTGGAATACAAAATTTTCGGGACTGGTGGTGCCCATCTGGAAAGTAGGAGTAGTAGATCTTTGCGCCGCTAGGTGGCGAGAGCTGCGTATCTGAGGAGTCAGTGTGCGGAGTGGCTTTCAGCTGGGAGGATGAGTTGCGTGTCCCACTGATTTTCATAATACTCTGTGTTTGGTGTGTGGTGATTTTACGATGGAGCCGCGAACAGAACAGCATGTGTGTATCAAATTCTGTGCGAATCTCGGGGAAAGTGCTATGATTCAACAAGTGTTTGGGGGACAGAGCATGGGCTGTACGCATGTGTTTGAGTGGCATGCTCGGTTCACAGCCGGCTGTACAGACGTCGAAGATGACTCACACACTGGAAGGCCCGTTAGCCACACAATGCGACACGTTGTTGCCAAACTTCAACAATTGGTTCGTGCGGATCGACATTGAACCATTCAAGACCTTGCAAATGAAGTGGTTATTGGTTACGGGACATGTCAATGAATGTTGACTGATGAATTGGTAGTTCATCATGTCACCACAAAATTTGTGCCAAGGATCTTGACTGCCGATCAGAAAGCACAGCTTGTTGAAGTGTGCACGGACCTTTGTCAGACGGCATCTGATGATCCAACCTTCTTGTCACGGGTTATCACCGGCGACGAGAGGTAGATGTAGGGTTATGACCAAGAGACAAAGCAACAATCGTCCCAGTGGAAGAGCCCGGGTTCTTCAAGACAAAAAAAAAATGAGGCAGGTGAAGAGCAAGGTGAAGAGCATGATCATCGTTTTCTTTGATACCAAGGGAATTGTGCACAAAGAATTCATCCCACCCAACCAAACAGTGAATTATGTGTGCTACTGTGATGTTTTGCGATGGCTCCGTGGAAACGTACGGCGATGACGGCCCGAACTTTGGTGTCAAGGGAACTGGCTGCTGCATCACGACAATGCGCCCTGTCGCATGTCCTTGCTCACCATGACCTTTTTAGCAAAAAAAAAAAAAAATGGCGCTTTTGCCCCACCCACCGTAATCATCAGATTTGGCACCTTGTGACTGTCGGTTCAACACTCTAGAGAGGATTCAAGAAGCATCGCTGGCAGTGATAAACACCCTCAAAGAACAGGACTTCCAGAAAAGTTTGACCAGTGGCAGAAGTGCTGGGACCGGTGTGTACGTGCGGATGGGAACTACTTCGAGGGAGATGGTGACTATTAGTGCAAAGGTAAGGTTTTCAACAGATGGCAGCACCAGTCCTGAAAATTTTGGATATCACCTCTTGTGTCCTTTACATAACATAGTATAAGTTTTCTGTATTATCACAATTTATGTCTTTTACATTGTATATTCATATGATGCTCTTGTTCATTTGAAGAGCGAAACTGGTAAATGAAAAATACTAAGTGCAGGTTGTGGCTATTTTCAAAAACTTTATGATTACTGCAGTGGATGTAACATCTCTTCGACTGATATTGAAGAAGGATTTCCTTCACACCCTTGTTCTGTACAGACATATTAGCTGTAGTGTTGACACAATGGGCATGCAGAAACTCAATTCCTACTGACAGTACTAGAAGGATGAATTTAATTATAGTTACCATTACTTGTGCCCAGTAGTCAGACTGACTGTATGAACTCAGGAAATGTTTTCTTACATCTACATTTATACTCTGCAAACCACTGTGTAATTCAGGCAGAGAATATGTCCCATTGTGCCAATTATTAGGGCGTTCTCCAATTCCATTCACATACGGATCTCGGAAATAATGATTGCTTGAATACCTCGGTGTATGCTGTAATTAGTGTGTCTCTTTGGGATCCCTATGGAAGCAATATACATAGGGAGTTGTAATAAGTTGCTAAATTCACCACTTAAAATTAATTCTTCAAGCTTTCCAAATGGGATTCCGTGAGTTAATTTGCATCTATCTTCAAGAGTCTGCCATTTCAGTTCTTTCAGCATCTTTGTGGCACTCTCCCATGGGTTGAACAAATGTGTTACCATTTGTGCCGTCTTTCATTGTATTCGTTCAATATCCCATTTTAGTCCTATTCAATACAAGTCACAAATATTTGAGCAGTATTCTAGGATGAGTTGCATGAATGCTTTGTATGCTGTCCCCCTTGTAGACTGATTGCATTTCCCCATTATTCTACCAATGAATCGCAGTCTGCTACATGTTTTACCTACTACTGAGACTGTAAGATCTTGCCATTTCATATCCATACAAATTGTTACATCCAGTTATTTGTATCAGTTGGACACTTCCAACTACTACTCATAAATATTATTGTCATTGGGTGCTGTGTGTGTTCATTTTGTGTAGCGCACAATTTTACAATTCTGAACATTTAAAGCAAGTTGCCAATCAGTGCATCACTTTGAGATGTTATCAAGATTAGAGTGAATATTTGCACAGCTTCGTTCAGACTGTACTTCATTATAGATAACTGCATCATCTGCAAAAAGTCTGGGATTGCTGTTAATATTGTTTGCAGGGTCATTGCTATACAACAACAACAACAACAAGAACAACAAGGGCCCCAACACACTTCCCTTGGAAACCCATGAAGTTACTTCTAAATTTGTCAATGACTCTTCATTAAAGATTACTTCCTGCATGCTCCCTGACAAAAAATCCTAATTCTGGTCTCAAACTGTGCTTGATACCCCATACGATCATATTTGTTATAAATTGTGATGTAGTACTGAATCAAATGACTTTTGGAAATTGAGAAATACCGTATCTAATTAGACTGCCTTGATCCATGGCTTCCAGTACGTTGTGTGAGAAAAGTGTGAGTTGGGTTACAAATGATCTATGTTTTCGCACTCCTCGCTGGTTAGCAAGGTAATTCTGTTCAAGACACCTCATTACTCTTGGGCTCAGAATATGTCCTAACAAATGGATGCCAAAGGTTATTGGACAGTAGTTTTGTGGACCAATTCTGCTACCCCTCTTCTAGACGGAAGTGACATGGGTTTTGTTCATCATGGTCAACATAACAAACGGAAAGAGAGAACTGCTCCTGAGCAGACTCAACAACATACAATCTGCTACAATTCCAGAAACTGGAGAATTTTTACCAGTCATGGAAATAATGTTGATGTCAATCATTGTTTTTGTAAAATTATTGCATAAGTCCTTCAGTGAAACTTGAGGCAGTAGCTTTCTCCGTATCTATGACTCCTAAGCAAAATGATAATTTCTACTTATTAGTATGTTCCATAATTTAGTGAGGCATAATTTACAGTATTCTGTTTCGTATGCAGGTGCCAATGAGGCTTCCAGTGATTATTTCATAACCTTTTAGTGCATATCCTGTTCATTCCAGGAATTTGAGTGAACTCATAATTACTAGTGAAGTGGTTTAGCTTCCTCCTGATCAGCAGGCAGGTGTTGCACAAGTTGGCTGGTCACAAGTGTGCTATTTTCGTGTCGCCAAATAATTGTGACAGATTCTCGATGAAAAACACTCATTTATTTTGAACTGCCTTGTAGCTTTTTTACAGTTACAGGAATGTTATTTAAGAAAAGCAGTTTCTTTCTGCAGTCTTTAATTGCTCACTGTGTGGATAAATTTAATGCAGTCATAGGAGAGAACTCTGTCACTCTTTTCCTCATAATGTAGTGGTAGAGAAGATGGACCATTCCAATATACATCTTTCATTTCTTAGTCAAAATTTATGGCAGGATAGGACAGAATGTAATTGGACTTAGAAGACAGTTGCCATAGTCTGATAGATAGCGTCAAAGCTATGAACATTTGATTCTGTTATGAACAGAAATTGCTGTCAACCAAAATATTAATCACATATATGCTGACAATACAGCATAGTTTTTATTGCTGGCTGTGCTTATGAATCTTGTACATCTGTAAGTGAATTAGGGTGGAGGGGACAAAACCTGTATCTTGACTGTCCCTCACCATACCACCCCTCAAGGACTTTAAAGTGGGGGGGGGGGGGGGGCGGTGACTGTACCTGACCTGACACTCTCCCCCTTCCTGGTTGATAAGCTACTGTTTACAACATTTAGAAGAATAAAATTTTTGTTAGTTTTGAGAAACAACATGTAAATACAGCATGTAGTAATATCTGCAAAATCTGAAAAGGTAGAAAAAAGTATATAATTAACAGACTCATGCGCACATGCGTACTCACACATGCACTCTGTCTCTGATGGCCACTGTGACTGATACACTTTCATTCGTGTCTTCAAGATCTGTCAATGATATTAACAATTTTTTTTAATGTCTACAGTGTTACTTACTATAGTAAGAAGGAAATTCCTTAACCGGGCATGGAAATCTTGTTGATGTCAATCAATTATTGTTTTTGTTAAATTATTGCACAAGTCCGTTACTGAAACTTGAGTCAGTAGTTTTCTCTGTATCTATGGCTCCTAAGCAGAATGGTAATTTCTACTTACTAGTCTGTTCCATAATTTTGTTCATTACTTGCAAGTAGCCCACATCACTATTCTTTATCTGAAGTCATCTTATTCCTTTGCCTCATTAAAATCTAAATTTTTATATATTTAATGTCAAATTTAGGTGAATATCTTCTTTATGACAAAGACTAAGCAGGCAGGTCTGTAATTTTTTTTATTTCTTATTTGTCTGCGTTATTACGGAATAGAATAATCACTTCAATCTACTAGTTGTAAGGAATTGTCTTCCCTGGCACACAGTCTTCAATTTTGTAAGTTCCTTTGGTATTATTCTCCTCTATTCCTCTATCCTTTTATTATTTCAAGTCCCAGCCCCAGGTGCATTTCTTTCCATCATAGCTCAAATTTTATTTTTATAAAACTCATCATCTGTATCAGTTCTGATTCATTTCTGTAGTTACACAAACTTAAGGGGCTCCGGAATGCCCCATACTTGCAATGTTAAAATAACGCTTATAAATTACATCTTTCCTCACAAAGTATTTGAGGTAGGAAGTTGAACTTTTTACAGATTATTTATTGGAATATGGGCTACAACTTAACTCAGGGATTTTACAAAATTTTAGTTCAGTTATTAAAGATAATTTTTTTTCAATTGTAATGAAAATTCACAACATTTTTTTTGCAATTTTTTATTTATATATTCAAAAATATACAGTTTTTTGGAAAAAGGCTGTGTTAAATTATGCAGAAGGTACTGTGTAACATTTACTGAAAGTCTGAAACAAATATGTTTGGCAGATCCTTAGAAAACATGTAATTAGTATGAGAAAATAAAAGTTTTGGGAATCGAGCGACAAAGATTGGATTAACTTTTTAGTGCATTCCAGGTCCATAGGATGGATTATCTTCATCCTCTGCAAACTCCTCCTCCAGCTTCCTCTTGTTCCTCCTGCTGTTTACTCTTGCTTGTATTTCTAGACTCTTTACAGCCCTGTCTGCAGCCCGAAGGCGTTCCTTGTCTAAAGCAAGCATCGCTCGTACCATGTTAGAACCTATCTTCATTCCCATATTTCTAAATACCTTGCACCTTACAATGTTGCCATCATTGAAAGTCGCAACAGCATCATACACACCAAAGTGAAGTGTTTCTATTCCAACAAATACAGTCTTGGGGATTCTCGACCATATAACACTATTTACACTTTCATTGGGGGTTTTGAGTTTTTCCGTGAATACACTTTTTCAACAGTTCAGGTGCTGCTAAGTCTCTGAAAACAAGGTTAGCCACAACACATACTTTATCTCACATCACTAAAATGTACCTGATGAACACGGACGTTAATAATAACACCATTTGACAGCAGTTTAACAGCGCCACAGTGGGTCACGCCCATGTAGAACACATTTCAAAAAAAATTTAAAAATAGTTGTAGTCATCGGAACTGAATAAATTATATATCTATTAAAAGGTAATAGTCTGCAGATTCAGAAAACACAAAAAAGTAAAAATTGAACTTTTCATGATTTTGAGCCTTTCCGGAGCCCCTTAAAACCCCTCCTACAGCAGTATTCCACTACCCACCCAACTTATGCAATATTCTGGTCTATCACTATGCCACAGCGGCTTATGCAATATTCTGATCTATCCCTATGCCACACCCATTCCCAAACAGTTGCCATATGGGTCATAGCTTTGTGGAAGACCCAGTTGCAAGACCTAGCTAGTTCACTCACCAAGCGTTGTACTCCGGTCTTGTCACATTCTTATCTTATCCCATCAGAGGCAGGGTCACTTGCAAAATCAGTCCTGTCAAATACCAGCTCTGTTGCAGTTTGTGCATGGCATTATGTGCAGAACATGCTACCAAGTACAACATCCTTGATTTCAAAGGCTGCTTCACAGCCAGTGCCATGCACTCAAAGGTCACCCACTCTCTCTCAGTTCCAGATCTTAGTGAAGCCTGTTTTCTCTATGGGCCCTGCCCTCCTCAAACTTTGAAAAAGAAGAAACATAAATCCCAGGGAAGAAACATAAATCCCAGGACAAGGTCCATCTGTTGTCCCCAGAGTTGCTGCCTCCCCTCCTGCAACCTGAATTTGACCTCATGTTTATGGATGTCACCCTGTCCTTGGTGATTACAGATGGTCAACTGGCAGGATTAACCGATGGATCACCTCCAGGGTCTGGAAGCCTCATCACTCCAATGGTGTTCCATTATTTGTTCTGCCCACTCTTACATGAGTTTCTCGATGCTGTTGTTTCTTACTCTGATGGTTTTAAATCAGCGATCACGTCTGGCTTTAAATCAGCGATCACGTCCGATGTGCCTTCACGTCTTCCTTTGGCATGGAACATGGTTCCTTGTTTGCCATGTGTGTTAGGTGTTTACTGCGGAACTGATGCCCATATACTGGTCCCTCTGCTTTATGAAATGATCCTCCCTCACCCAAGTTTTGTTATGTATGGGCTCTATGGGTGGCCTTCAGGCTATTGCCTGTTGTTTTCCTCGTCACCCAATGGTCTCTGTCATTCTTGACCTTCTCACAACCTTGACTGTACTGTAATTTCCTTTGGGTTCCCGACCACTGTGGGTATCCCAGGTAACGAACATGCTGACTGTCTAGTTGGGGGCGGTTGAGGGGGGGGGGGGGGGGCAGCCACCTACCCCGCCGACCCCAACTGCCCCATTCTCAGTGTTCCATATGGCGTCGAATTTGCGGCTTCATGTTTAATACCTTTTCACTCAGTTGTGGACCAACTCCTGGCAGCCAGTGACCACCTCCATCTAATAAACTTCATGTGATTAAGGGGACTGCCGCCATGTGGCATTCTTCCCTCCACCTCTCCCTACAGGAATCTACTATCCTCTGCTGCCTTTGTATCAGCTCCATACCAGGTTGACCCATGGGTTTTTGCTCCATAATGACCCCTGCTCCCTTTGTAGTTGCTGGTGCAGCCCCCCCCCTCCCCCCCCTCCCCATCAATGGTGATATATATTTTGCTGGACTACCCCGAACTTTTATCCTTTCACACTAAAAATGCTCTCCCACTCTCCTTGTCACAGGTGTTAGCAATGACCCTTTCGTGGTTACATCTGTGTTCAGCTTTTTTGTGACTGTGGTTTGTCCACCCATATTTAAGTACCTAAATTCCCTTCGCATATTGGAGCCCTTCAGTTAGCAATGGCTTTGGTTTGGGAGGCCTTTGGCTGTGCCTCCATACCATCAAGTTTCCCCCTACACCCTTTTCCCTACATTTTGTCTGGTCTTTTGTGTCATTTTGTTTCCCTTTTCCTTTCGCTTTCTTTCCCTGGTGTTCTCCCCATTGTCCTGGTCATAGTATGGAATGGGGATCCGGATGGGTTGGTGGCAGTGCCAACGCCCCATCACGCGTAGCATCGCTGGGGTGATTCCTGCTCTTGCCCTTTCCCACCCTCCCTTGCCCACCTGTTCTTTACCCTTCCTGCTTAATAATTTTTTGTTTGCTGTCAAGTGTATATACGTACATACTTTGCAAGGCATTTTGTGGTCCTTCATAACAATATAAGTTGTATTCCATTCACACGTCAAACAACCCATGAATCTGTTTTACTTTATCCTCTTGTGGTCTTCAGTCCTGAGACTGGTTTGATGCAGCTCTCCATGCTACTCTATCCTGCGCAAGCTTCTTCATCTCCCAGTACCTACTGCAGCCTACATCCTTCTGAATCTGCTTAGTGTATTCATCTCTTTGTCTCCCTCTATGATTTTTACCCTCCACGCGGCCCTCCAATTCTAAATTGGTGATCCCTTGATGCCTCAGAACATGTCCTACCAACCGATCCCTTCTTCTGGGTCAAGTTGTGCCACAAGCTCCTCTTCTCCCCAATTCTATTCAATACCTCCTCATTAGTTATGTGATCTACCCATCTAATCTTCAGCATTCTTCTGTAGCACCACATTTCGAAAGCTTCTATTCTCTTCTTGTCTAAACTATTTATTGTCCACGTTTCACTTCCATAAATGGCTACACTCCATACAAATACTTTCAGAAACGATTTCCTGACATTTAAATCTATACTCGATGTTAACAAATTTTTCCTCTTCAGAAACGCTTTCCTTGCCATTGCCAGTCTACATTTTATATCCTCTCTACTTCGACCATCATCAGTTATTTTGCTCCCCAAATAGCAAAACTCCTTTACTACTTTAAGTGTCTCATTTCCTAATCTAATTCTCTCAGCATCACCCAACTTAATTCGACTACATTCGATTATCCTCGTTTTGCTTTTGTTGATGTTCATTCTATACCCTCCTTTCAAGACACTGTCCATTCTGTTCAACTGCTCTGCCAGGTCCTTTGCTGTTTCTGACAGAATTACAATGTCTTCGGCGAACCTCAACATTTTTATTTCTTCTCCATGGATTTTAATTCCTACTCCAAATTTTTTCTTTTGTTTCCTTTACTGCTTGTTCAATATACAGATTGAATAACATCGGGGATAGGCTACAACCCTGTCTCACTCCCTTCCCAACCACTGCTTCCCTTTCATGTCCCTCGACTCTTATAACTGCCATCTGGTTTCTGTACAAATTGTAAATAGCCTTTTGCTCCCTATATTTTACCCCTGCCACCTTCAGAATTTGAAAGAGAGTATTCCAGTCAACATTGTCAAAAGCTTTCTCTAAGTCTACAAATGCTGGAAACGTAGGTTTGCCTTTCCTTAATCTAGCTTCTAAGATAAGTCGTAGGGTCAGTATTGCCTCACGTGTTCCAACATTTCTCTGGAATCCAAACTGATCTTCCCCGAGGTCGGCTTCTATCAGTTTTCCCATTCGTCTGTAAAGAATTCGCGTTAGTACTTTGCAGCTGTGACTTATTAAACTGATAGTTTGGTAATTTTCACATCTGTCAACACCTGCTTTCTTTGGGATTGGAATTATTATATTCTTCTTGAAGTCTGAGGGTATTTCGCCTGTCTCATACATCTTGCTCACCGGATGGTAGAGTTTCGTCAGGACTGGCTCTCCCAAGGCCGTCAGTAGTTCTATTGGAATGTTGTCTACTCCCGGGGCCTTGTTTCGACTCAGGTCTTTCAGTGCTCTGTCAAACTCTTCACGCAGTATCATTTCATCTTTATCTACCTTCTCTTCCATTTCCATAACATTGTCCTCAAGAACATCGCCCCTGTATAGACCCTCTATATACTCCTTCCACCTTTCTGCTTTCCCTTCTTTGCTTAGAACTGGGTTTCCATCTGAGCCCTTGATATTCATGCAAGTGGTTCTCTTTTCTCCAAAGGTCTCTTTAATTTTCCTGTAGGCAGTATCTATCTTACCCCTAGTGAGACAAGCCTCTACATCCTTACATTTGTCCTCTAGCCATCCCTGCTTAGCCATTTTGCACTTCCTGTTGATTTCATTTTTGAGACGTTCGTACTCCTTTTGCCTGCTTCATTTACTGCATTTTTATATTTTCTCTTTTCATCAATTAATTTCAATATTTCTTCTGTTACCCAAAGGTTTCTACTAGCCCTCATCTTTTTACCTATTTGATCCTCTGCTGCCTTCACTATTTCATCCCTCAAAGCTACCCATTCTTCTTCTACTGTATTTCCTTCCCCCATTCCTGTCAATTGTTCCCTTATCCTCTCCCTGAAACCCTGTACAACCTCTGGCTCTTTCAGTTTATCCAGGTCCCATCTCCTTAAATTCCCACCTTTTTGCAGTTTCTTCAGTTTTAATCTACAGTTCATAACCAATAGATTGTGGTCAGAGTCCACATCTGCCCCTGGAAATGTCTTACAATTTAAAACCTGGTTCCTAAATCTCTGTCTTACCATTCTATAATCAACCTGAAATCTGTCAGTATCTCCAGGCTTCTTCCATGTATTCAACCTTCTTTCATGATTCTTGAACCAAGTGTTAGCTATGATTAGGTTATACTCTGCGCAAAATTCTACCAGGCGGCTTCCTCTTTCATTTCTTAGCCCCAATCCATATTCATCTACTATGTTTCCTTCTCTCCCTTTCCCTACTCTCGAATTCCAGTCACCCATGACTATTAAATTTTCGTCTCCCTTCACTACCTGAATAATTTCTTTTATCTCATCATACATTTCATCAATTTCTTCGTCACCTGCAGAGCTAGTTGGCATATAAACTTGTACTACTGTAGTAGGCAGCGGCTTCGTGTCTATCTTGGTCACAATAATGCGTTCACTATGCTGTTTGTTGTAGCGTACCCGTACTCCAATTTTTTTATTCATTATTAAACCTACTCCTGCATTACCCCTATTTGATTTTGTACCTATAACCCTGTATTCACCTGACCAAAAGTCTTGTTCCTCCTGCCACCGAACATCACTAATTCCCACTATATCTAACTTTAACCTATCCATTTCCCTTTTTAAATTTTCTAACCTACCTGCCCGATTAAGCGATCTGACATTCCATGCTCCTATCTGTAGAACGCCAGTTTTCTTTCTTCTGATAACGATGCCCTCTTGAGTAGTCCCCGCTCGGAGATCCGAATGGGGGACTATTTTACCTCCGGAATATTTTACCCAAGAGGACGCCATCATCATTTAATCATACAGTAAAACTGCATGCCCTCGGGAAAAATTACGGCTGTAGTTTCCCCTTGCTTTCAGCCATTCGCAGTACCAGAACAGCAAGGCCATTTTGGTTAGTGTTACAAGGCTAGATTAGTCAATCATCCAGACTGTTGCCCCTGCAACTACTGAAATGGGTGCTGCCCCCTCTTCAGGAACCACGCGTTTGTCTGGCCTCTCAACAGATACCCCTCCGTTGTGGTTGCACCTACGGTACGGCTATCTGTATCATTGAGGCACGCAAGCCTCTCCACCAACGGCAAGGTCCATGGTTCATGGGGGGGTTCATGGAAATACAATACAGAAAAAAAACCTAATCCTCATGATATCTGTGTGATACGTATGGTGAAGGCAGTAGAATTGTAACACATTCACCTTCAAATACTGGGTCTCTGAATTTATGCAAGAGAATTTCATGAGAACAATGCTGCCTTGTTCCTTGAGCATATCTGCCACACTCTTTTACTTGCTATACTGCTCTGTTGCAGTCTTAGCAGTGTGTCACTGAATTGAATTGGTTTGATGTTCAAGAATGGAGAAGAGAAGCTTAGTGACTGGGATAAATTCCATGCCAAATGAAGAAAATGTTTGTCAACAATCAGCAGCAAATCAGCTTGGCAGAAGAACAGTGTCCATCATCGTGATAAAAGAACACAGCCCTACATACACAATATTTTGGCCCTATGTCACATTGTGAATCCAAATAAGTCAAAAGTGACAAAATCTCACTCTCTACGAAATGAGTTGCAGAAAACATGTACTGGGCCATTCTGCTAAAGGATGCCACAACAACAAAGGAGTTAATTAAGTGGTGTCAGCGCATTGAGAAACTACAACAGAAAAGACTGGGTGAAAGGAATAAGACCAACTTTAGAATGTGGTCTCTATGACACCCATGACCTTGCCTCTCTCATATGCCAGGAAGTGAGAGATGTATAGCATTGTATGGCAACCAGAACTGTCAGACTGAGTAAGGAGGAGATAGCAACCACAAATGTCAGTCTGATATGTCAGGAGGTGATAGAGGATGTTGATGAAGAGGCATATCAGTCTTTAGCACATTATCCTCACTAGGCTAAATTGCCAGGAAGAATGAACTTGGCCAACTTGGACTTGTGCTGCAACCATCAAACAACAAGAACACAGATACAACCAACTCCTATGCTAAGTTTAACACCCCATAGAACAACATACATTTGGATGACATGGGACAACATGGCGGTGTTTCCACTGTGGACATCTGTGCCCATTATATACTGTTTGGCACAAAGAAGCCACTACGCTGCCAGACATTGACATTTGCAAGCCTTCTATTCATGCCAGTCAATTGCAGATGATCTGTGAGATGAAGTCCATTGCCGTACCTTGGATGAGGTCACTCCCCAACATAGTATAAATGTTCCCCATTACTGTACCCAAGTACCATCTGCATGCCTAATTTCTGGCTTCAGGAAAACTAAGTGAGATGATGACCATCTATGGAGATAAGGCTGCCAAAGATGCAAATCCTCCATGGATGACAGACAGTCACCAAGTTGTCGGGAAATCTCATTGTCGTCAACACTGACAGCCAACCTGTATGGGTGCTAGTCATCTCAGGGGCTTTCTTTTCTGTAATATTGGATGCTTATCGTTGCCATCTATAGAAGACTATGTTCTGTAATATGAAAGTGATCATACTAAAGGTCACAAATGGGAAATATATCCAGCCAATAAGAACGTGTATTGCAAGAATGACTGTCAATGACAGAACACAGCCCTTCGAATTTATTGTTTTAACCGAATGTAGCCACAGTGTTAACCTCGGATAGGACTTCTTGCAGTAATCACAGCCATTCATAGACTGTGGAAAATCAGAACTGCAGATCGATGAAGCTATTCCAGCAACCTCGCACAACAAAGATTGCTTTGGGCAGTTGTTTGCCATTGAAGTCATTGTTATCCCACCATCGTCATAATCAAGAGAGTTCCAGTTGCTGGTTGAGATGCTCAGCTAAAATGTGAAGCTGTTATCAATTGCAAAAAAAAAAAAAAATCTGGTCAGGCTGACAAGACACATGCTAGTGATGATTGTAAGCATTTAGGTGGCCAAGGAGAATTTTGGATAATTAATTGGCACGAGCAGCTGTAACTCATCCCTAAAGGCAAGCTCTTAGAGGCAGTTGAACCAGTTTCATTGAGAAACAATCGTGTTCTCCTGCCACTGCAGACTACACAGGAGGGAAAGCTACTGTTGTCCTACCAATAGTATTTGGCCGAACAGAGGAACAACATTGGTGAATAATAGCCATTCTAGGTCAATTTTTGGATGCTTTCAAGTCAGGAGAGGGGAAAGGACAGATCATGCAATCGTCCAACAACTAACCAATGCTTATATACTGTAGTGTGTTAGCTGAATGATGGATAATCCAGGTGGAAGTGGAGATGGCACTATGTGATGAGATCATTGAACCTTTAGGAATCGTTGGTCCTCTCATGTAGTCCTTGTAAAGGAGGAGAATGGCACACGACATTACTGTGCTGACTACCTACAACTGAACAAAACAATGAAGAAAGATGTCTACCAGTTGCTTTGCACTGATGACACCATAGATTGCTTGTGAAAGGAACACAGTATTTCTCCACTATGGATATGAAGTAAGGCTATGGGCAAATAGAGGTTGATGAGGCTGACTAGAAAAATGATGCCTTCATAGCTTACCATGGCATCTATGAGATCAAAGTAATGCCATTTAGATGTGTAATGCTCCAGTCACTTTCAAACATATTATGGACAGCTTGCCTTGACACCTGAAATGGATATATCTTTGCCATCTGGATGACACTGTTATTTTTTGGAGACATTTGCTTTGGGCTGACTTGACCATTATGATGTGTTAGTGGTCCAAGAACTTTTAGCTTTGTACTCTTTAATGATGTAAAAGCCAAAATCTAGATAGTACAGAAGAAAAATGCAGTAATATATAGTCAGATGGCGGTTTGTTCTTTCAAAACATACTGTATGATTGACTGTGGCTCAGCACCATGGAAAATGTATGAAGAACACCTAAGCTGCCTGGCAGCCATGTTGAAGTGTTTTCAGACTTGTAGGCCTCCTCCTAAATCCGAAAAAGTACCTCTTCACCACCCAAGAAGTAAGTCTTGGAGCATATAGTGAATGGTGGTATGGTCTGTCCTGATCCAGAGAAAATAAGAGCAGTCGCAGATTTTCCAATTCATTCGCACATTCATAATGTGAGAAGTTTTCTTGGAATGTGCTCATACTACTGGCAATTCACAAAGGACTCCGTACCAAGGCATATCCCTTGCAAGAACTACTGCAGGGACATGCCAGTTTTCATGGAATGAGGTGCAAGAAAGATCTTTCCTTGTCCTTAAGGAGGTGCAAATGTCTTCTCCAACCCAAGCATTGTATGATGAAAAAGCCAAGGCAGAACATCACACTAATGCTTGCGGTCATAGGATAGATGTACTTGTAGTGCAAATTCAGGAAGATACTCAAAAGGTGATAACTTTTGTTTCCAGAGTACTCTCCAAGTGCAAGATGAACTACTCTACAACTGAGAAAGAATGTCATGCAGTCATTTGAGCCATCGGCAAGTTCTGGCGACATTTAATTAGCAAACTATTCATCACTGTGACAAACTACCATTATCTGTGGTGGCTTATTAGCCTGCAGGATCCACCAGGTTGAGTTGCAAGATGGAAACTGAGGTTTCAGCAGTACATCATCACAGTAGTATAGAAAAGCAGATGCAAACACAAGGCTGCCGACTGCATTTCATTGAATTCTGTGACAGAACACAGTAGTGTGGATGAAATTTTAGTCACTTTGCAGTAAATGACATTGCTATTGGACAGAGGGAGATCCAATGCTGCTGAAAACCTTGAGAGCCCTGCATGATGAGGAACCGACAAAAGGAGAACTCTAGTCAATTAATGAAGCACTGTGTAAGAGGAGCTGTGATCCAATGGGTTAGAAATGGTTGCTCATTGTGCCAGCTCATCTGTGGCAAGGTATCCTGAAGTATTTCCACAATGCTCCAACATCGGGTCATTTGGGAGTCGTGAAGACCATAGGCAGAATCAGACACAGGTATCACTGGCCAGATCTATACCAATCTGTTAGACACTATGTAAGCTATTATAAGGAATGCAAACTATGGCAATACATGCTACAGTTACCTTCAATGCATCTGGTATCAATTCCACCTACAGCAGCACCATTTCACCAAATTTTAAATTGATATATTGGGGAGGTTCTGTTTGTTTACTGGTCTCTAATTGTGGAAAAGTTTTCCATTCAAAACTAGTATCGGAGATAATTTCATGTCCTGACGTCACTCACACAATGATAACTGTCCATCATCGAGAAATGAATGGCCCCACAGAACACCATAATAAAACATTGACAGATATGCTCTTGATGTACATTGATGTTGAACAAAGAGATTGAACTACAGTACTGCCCGCCATGACATTCACATACAACTAAGAGAAGCAAGATATCGTAGGCTTCACACTGTTCCTTCTCCTCCATTGACACAAGGCTGAAACAACAGTGAGTACACTGTTTCCATTTCAACTGAATTATATGCCGGATGACTGCGTGAAATGCCTCATGACCATGACCAAAGAAGTAAGATAACTAGCTCACGTATGGACCTGGATGCCCAAGAAAAAGCCTGAGAGCTCTGTAACGGTAAGCACCGGTCAGTGGGTATGGATATTTACACCTGTGCAGAAAGTGGGACTATCGGAAAAGTTACCGAAGCCCTACTTTTAGCCATATTGCATCCTTCCTTGCTTTCTGATAACCTGCAACTTCTGTTTTAAAAAATATTGTGTGTGAATGAAGACAAAGCTTTTTTCATGTGAGTGATTGTGCCTGAACCTGTGCTGTTTCTTTGAGAGTAGCCCATTCTTACCCAGAAAAATTCGAAAGTTAGAGCCAAGAATATCGTCTGGTGTCCAGCAGCAGACTAGAATATCATTGGCATTTAATTTTACAGTGTTATTTTCCTTCTTTCATCTGATGTGTGTCCTTTTATACTGTAAAAGCCTGATTTTCTCCATTTGAATTATTTGTATATATATCTGGAGTTATGTTTTTTTCTGAAATTATAGCTCTGCTTGTAAAGATCCCATACTGTTTGACATATCACTGATATATATTAAAACAGTATCAATTCTAATTTGCTTGTCTTTGGAAATGTTGTGCTAATGGTTCAATAACTCCAGTAAAATACTAATTTTAGTCAAGATGTGTATTTCCTTTACCCTTGTCATGTTTATGAAGTACGATTGCAACTGATTGTGTATTCCTGGTATTCCCAGTGATTCTAACTTTTTGAATAGAATTTTATCATTAGTTGAGCCAGATACTTTCAGTAGATGTATGAATATCATTGCAATTCAGTTATCTTTTTGATGTCTAATTCCATTGGGAACCATGTACACCACGACCATATTATTGTCAATATATTTTGGATAAATGGCAGCATCGGTCATAAAGATTGAAATCCTGTATTTTACAGAACAGTTTCTGTCACTGTGTGACCATCTTCAGTGCTAAAAATACATAAGAACCATTAGACATGAGGATCTTAACAGAAACATGGCTCTATTTAGAACCACCATAAAAAAATACAGAAACAGGAAAACATATACAAATATACAAATTCTTGTAGGCCTATATCGTAATAACACAACATATTCCGTAATGTGTATGTGTACTGTGACAATTACTTCAAACAGATACCTTCACTTTTACTTCATACAGTAGTTTTGAAATTACAGAAGAACCTATCTTGTGACCTGCGTAGTTGCCGGTCCAACATACAGTGAAATTATAGCTTACACAGCCAACTATATAAGCTCAGTACAGCAAAACAACCATCATAGTGCCCTCTACATTCTGAAGCACTCACCATGTAGACGTAAAACACAACAAAATACCAATAATAGAAAAAACCAAAGCTTACATAAAAATATTGTTTAAAATCAATGACAATTTTACTGTCAGTAGTGCCGGCCTCTGGTGGCCGAGCGGTTCTGGCGCTACAGTCTGGAACCGCGCGACCGCTACGGTCGCAGGTTCGAATCCTGCCTCGGGCATGGATGTGTGTGTTGTCCTTAGGTTATTTAGGTTTAAGTAGTTCTAAGTTCTAGGGGACTTATGACCTCAGCAGTTGAGTCCCATAGTGCTCAGAGCCACTGTCAGTAGTCTTAGCAAACTTTAAAAATGCATTATAGGCATAATAAAAATACAATAAATTACGGCTTCTGACATAATATACAAGATAAAAATTTTTATGGGAATATGCCTAATGTAAAAGCACATAGTAATTTCTTAAAACCAAATACAGAAATGTTAACATCAGATACATTCTTTTTACATTCCCAAAAACATCAACTGCATGTAAAAACATTAATCCTTTACAGTGGGTTGTTATACCCTCTCTTATCATAAATGAAGACTTGACCAACCTTATGATTGACATTATCATTGCAAATTATTAACATGCATTTACAAAAGGTAATCATAAGACATTAACAAAAATACAATACAATGCTCTCCCATATTATGTATTGCCCCTGCAATACTGCTATTTTTCATGTGCAAAACTGATGTTAAATGCCAATAATGATGAAGTGGGTGTTGTGTGATACATTTGATTAATCCGGGCCATGCTCCTTCGACTTGACATCACAACTTAAATTGCTGCACAGGGTGGGAAAAAAGGCAGATATCTTGATCTCCCTGAGGAGATGGAGATTTTTTGTAGTTTGAAATCTTGAAATTGCATGTTGCTTAGCAAGCAGTCAGTTACGAAAAGCACCCATTTTTGGGGGCACTTTGAGAGCTGCCTGGTTCGTGGCAGGATGGCTGTCCTCATGGCCAGCAACGAGATGGAAGATTAGCTGGTATGACGCTTCTATGCAGTGTAACATGCTGATTCATGCTACGAGCGTAAACTTGGTAATTTTTTGCTGTACGTATTTAAACGGTTTCATAACAGCAAATGGTGGATATTACTTTTATTTTTGAGCCCTATTTGCAATTTATATTTAGTATGTGCCTGTTTATTCATTGAAGTTACCACAGTTGCACACTTTGTCATTATTGAATTTTAACATTAATTTCTCACGTTAAAAATAGCAGTATTACAGGTCCAGTACGTATGGGAGATCATTGTATTTTGTTATTACTTTTTGTAAATGCCTGTTAAGAACGTAATCTGATAATGTCAATATTGGATTGGTCAAGTCTTAGAGTATGATAAGGGAGGGTGCAATACCCTGCTGTAAAGGTTTATGTTTTACATCTAATCAATGGTTTTGAAAATGTAAAAAGGCTGTTTCTGAGGTTAACTTTTCTGTATTTGATTTTAAGAGATTATTAGGTATATTTTTATAAATTTTTCTTGTACTTTATGTCAGAGGGCGTAATTTATTGTATTTTTATTATGCACTGCGTTCTTAAAGTTTGCTAAGACTTCTGACAGTAAAATTGTCATGTGATTTTAAAGGTTATTTTTATGGAAGCTTAGGTTTTTTCTATTATTGTTATTTTGCAGTATTTTGTGTCTGTGTGGTGTACGCTTTAGAAACAGAGTGCACTATGATGGTTGTTTTGCTGTACGTAGCTTATCTATTTGGCTGTGTAAGCTACAAGCTCACTATATGTTGGATCGACAACTATGAAGGTCACAAGATAGGTTCTTTTGTAATTTCAGAACTATTGTTTGAAGTAAAAGTGAAGATAGCTGTTGGAAGTAATTATCACCTTATATGTTACACCTTACAGAATATGTTGTGTTGTTATGACATGGGCCTACAAGGTGTGAAGAGTCTGGTATATGCGAGAATTTGTATATTTGTATGTGTGTTCCTGATTCAGTATTTTTTGATGGTGGTTCTAAATAGGGCCACATTTGTGTTACGATCCTCAGGTCTGTTGGTTCTTATGTATTTTTAGCACTGAAGATGGTCACATAGTGACTGAAATCAATCTGTAAAATAAAGGATTTCTGTCTTTACGGCCAATGCTGCCATTTATCCAAAATATATTGACAGTTATCTTTGTCAAGTGTATCATTTGCAACTTCTGTAAATTCCACGTGACTTATCCTGTAGCACTCTACAAACGAATCTGTGTATTGTTGTTTTTCAAACTGATGACAGCAGGGAACTTATCTGTAATTTTACATATGTTGATTATATTTCCTTACTAACAACACTAAACTTATCTGATTTAGATAATTTAGGAAACATCTGAACTCAGTGACTAATTTTATAATGTTTATTATGTTCGCACTTCAAGCTCTCTGGTGAGCATTTATTCATTCATTCATCAGCAGCATTACTTGATATATATTTAAGTGTGTCACCTGTCTCAGGAATATATGTGATTGTAATTTCTATCTAGTACTTGGAAATAGTCTCTTGCAGAAGTCGATAATTTTTTTGGATGATCTATTAATCATACCCCTTCGTCCCTCTCCATCTGCGACTCTTTCTTTATCTGATTGTTGATCTTTGTTATGCAATGCTTCACTTCACTTTAATTTTTTACGGTACACTTCTCCCCAGCTTTGATTGGCCAATAACCTTGGAGAATTAGTGTTTTGGATTTTAAAATGTATACCTTTGCATTTCAGTTGATTTCTTCCAAACCTGTTTTATTAATTGGCAGAATTGCCAATTTTCAGGTGGGTTGCAGAATTGTCTATTTGTTGCCCTTCTGTACTGTTGACTATTTATCACATGGCAAAACTTTACAGAATGTTTAACTGTGTGTTTGTGATTTAAAGTGTAATATTGTAATAATATTTGTGTCTTGTCATAAAATTAATATTTTTGGACATTTGTACTGTGTCTGGAACTTCAGTTAACATGTAAAAAAACATGTCTACATTTCACTATGAGGTCGGTACAAAAAACAGAATGATGAAATTATCATAAAATTCAGTTCCTGTTGATTCAGTATTTGACAATTCATACTTTATCATTGCGAAGACTGGTGACGTGATTCAGTATTTGACAATTCATACTTTATCATTGCGAAGACTGGTGACATCTGATTTAATAGCACGATTCTTCAACCATTATGAAATTTGTTGGTAGCAGCATATCCTTTCACACAATGACAATATACATGTTGGACATCTGTGTATATGCACTGTTATTTAGTAATAGGTGCTGCCAAACTTTGAATTGTTGAGTTGTATTTTCAATTCCCGACAAGTTTTGAGGGAGCAATATCTTAAACTGAGTGAGGTGGTGCAATGGTTAGCATACTGGACTTTCACTCGGGAGGAAAACAGTTCAAATTCACATTCAGCCATCCTGATTTAGGTTTTTCCATGATTTCCCAAAATTGCACTAGGCATGTGCCCAGATGGTTCCTTTGAAAGGATCCAGCCAATTTCCTTTCTCCTCCTTCAAACAGTCATAGCTTGTTGTCCATCTCTGATGACCTCAATGGCGATGGGTCATTAAACCCTAATCTTCTTTCCTTCCTTTTGCAATACCTTTTTTTTTTTTTTTTTTTTTTTCTTCTTAACTTTTAGGGTTCTTGTGGATTCTGTTTAACATCTGGGAATCATCCAGCTCTTCACTTTCTTCAAAGATTGTAGAGTATTAGCATCTGCATTTTTATCAGTTATTTGATTTGCTCTTTTCACTGTATTTATTTTTTACCTTAAATATTTTTGGAACAGCTCTTGCCTAGCTACCATTAAGTTAATCACTGTGCCAAAGGTTCATTATGGAGGATACACGTCAGAAACGCAACTGTAATGTATTTTGATTTGAAAATGCTATTGTTTCTCATTATGGGCTGTCTTATGTCATTAGCTAGTCCTTTTTGCTGTTATATTAAACTGATGTCTAATAAACCATGCCTTTCAATTCCAGGCCATTACAGCATTTTTTGTTTTGGCGTACATCCATGTTGTTTTTTCTCGGACACCAACAAACTGTTTAGAAAAAATAAAAGATGACTGGCCTCGAGAAGGAATCTTAAGAGTAGAAATATTAAGAAATGGAGGAGAGGATTACAACATAGAAAAATCTTATGCTAAAGAAGAAAAACTCAGGCAGGAAAACTCAGCAGCTGATCTGAGCACCGTAATAGGAATGCTTACAAGAGATGGGTAAGATAACATTCTACTTACAGTAGCTGTATGCGCTCAGTTACGTAACAGCTGAAGGATAGGCTGTAATTGAGATGTATTAGTATTTTTGACCAGTGATTGTACTCTCTTGTGCAATACTAAGCAGTGGTTTGGCCACTGTTACCAGTGCTCTTTTGATGATGATGATGATGCTCTATCGCTCTGAAAGCCACTTGAAAGTGCTGTAAACATTGGTCCATATAGCAAAATGTTTCAGAAAAGTTTTATGATGCATTGTTCAATTTTTATTTGTTTGTTGTTTTGATGTGTGTTTCTCACTACTTTCATACTAATTGCCCACATTAAGGTCGCCATCTTGCAGATGTGCCAGGAGCAAAAGCTTGTGAATGGCTTGTAGCACAGTGGCTGCTGGAACAAGCCCCACCTCCTCCTCCCAGGGCAGCCTGATTATGTAATGGGTTACATTTAGTAGTCGCAGGCATTTCAGGAAAGGTTGAGAAATGAAGAGGAAGACTTTTCCTATTTGAATTAAATAGGATATTGTTTGAAAATTGATCTTTAGATACAAAAAGTTCAACAAAAAGCTTCTGCTGACAGAACAAATTGAATAGCAAGAAAAACAAGAATTTTTGTGGACACTCAAAAGTACTGATAAAATACTGAAGGGATTATTACACTTATAAGACTTGGTATGGTGCAAATCGTGCCAGAAGGTTTGGATATCAGGTACAAAAATGACTTAAATGCCAAAAAATGGGTATTACTGTTAGATAGTAAGTCTAAGTAATAAGTAAGATTGGAATGACTGGAAAAGGGGAATTCAAACCTGTCCATTCCAGGAAAGATAATTATAATGTAGCACATTAGAAATTATTATGAGTGCAAAAGGTGTCTTCTATTTTAATGTGCACATTAAAACAAATGTCCTTCAGTTGTCCCCATATAGCCAGTCCAAGTATACAACTTCTTTGAAAGGTTAAAACCTTCTGTTACAAAGTGAATAACACAAAAAACCAAATTTTCAATATCACAGAATAATAATATATGGAAAGTTCTGATTGAGAATTATGAATTATTTAAGAATAAAGGAGAGCCCTATACAACCTAAAAATGGATCCTAACCTGATCATCCACCCAGCAGACTAAGGTTCCACCAATGTTGTGATGAACCGGAGTGAATTCCTTGCAGAAGCACCCTGCCAGTTGTCAGACACCTCCACCTACGAGCTCTGCCGAAGTGACCCAATCCCAGAAATCCAACATAACCTCCAATCCCTGCAGAAATCCTTAGGCCCTTCCCAGAATCTCTCCCCTGAATCTGTCTCCCTACTCACCCCAGCAACAGCCCACACACCCACCTTCTACATGCTCCCCAAAATCCACAGACCTAACAGTCCTGGGTGCCCCATTGTGGTTGGTTACAGACCCCCCACCCCCTGTCCGAAATAATCTCGGCCCTTGTTAATCAGCATCTGTGACCAACTGCCCAAAACCTAGCCTGCCACATTAAAGATACCAACTACTTCCTTCACCAGCTCTCCACCCTCCCCAAACCCTTACCTCCCAGTCCCTACTTATCACTTTTGATGCAACGTCCTTATACACCAACATCCCTCATGCCCAAGGCCTTGCCGTGATGGAACACTACTTCTCCCAAGTCTCTGCAGATTGCAGACCCTCCACTTTGTTTCTCATACACCAAACCAACTACATCCTAATCCATAACTGCTTCACTTTGAAGGGAAAGTATACAAACAAATTCGTGGCACAACCGTGGTTATCCACATGACACTGTTATATGCCACTTTCTTCATGGGCCACCTAGAGGAAACATTCCTAGCTTCCCAAAACCCCAAACCCCTGGTCTGGTTCAGGTTTATTGATGACATCTTCATAATCTGGACCCAAGGCCAGGACACCTTATCCTCATTCTCCACCACTTTCCTAGATGTTGCTCTCCTCCCCTCAGATGGCTCCATCCTTATCTCGATCTACATCATACCCACCGTACCCAAAAGTACGTGCAGTTTGACAGTTGCCACCCCTTCCATACACAAAAAAAATCCCTCCCATACAGTGTGGTGACCCATGGTAGATGCTTCTGTAGTTATGAGAACTCCCTCACCCAGTATGCTGAAGGCCTCCCAAAGGCCTTCGCAGACAGGCAATACCCTCCAGACCTAATTCATAAACAGGTCTCCTGTACCATATTCCCCCACACACCTGATCCTCATATCCATTCCAAGAACAAAGAAATGCCACACTTTGTCACCCAATACCACCCAGGACAAGTACGACTGAACCACGTGCTTTGTCAGAGCTTTTATTATCCATCATCCTGCCCTGAAATGAGGGACATCTTTCCCAAGATACTTCCATCCCCTCTCAGAGTGGTATTCCGCCGCCCATCCAACCTCCACAACATCCTAGTCACTCCCTATGCTCCTCACACCCCCAGTCCCCTGCTGCAGGCATCATACCCATGTGGAAGATCCGGATGCAAGACCTGCCCACTCCACCCATCCAGCACCACCTACTCCAGTCTTGTCACAGGCTTATCCTACCCCACCAGAGGCTGGGCCATCTATGAACGCAGCCATGTTATATACCAGCTATGTTATATATCTGCTGTGCTGCAACCATAGCACATCATTTTACAAGGGGTGACAACCAACCAGCTGTCAACTACAATGAATGGCCACTGACAAACTGTTGCCAAAAACTAGGTGGACCACGCAGTGGGGCAACATGCAGCAGAGCACAGCCTGCGATATTTCGGTGGCTGCTTCCCAACCTATGCCATCTGGATCCTCCCCACCACGTGCGTGCGTGCTTGCATGCTTGTGTGCTTGTTCTCCTACGAGCTTGAAAAAGGAAGTTAATTCCAAAGCTAGCAACGTTCTGTACCTTTTGTTCGTGTACCCATCGATGATACAACGCTTCTGTCTTTTCGATGAGTCCTCTCCTTTATTTATAACAGCATAGAATAATACTGAAATAAATACATCGATCCCTTAAATTGACAATCATATTTCAAACAATGCAACACACGCACACATGCAAATGCACACGTACGCACACTCACATCAGCTTCACAGTTATAATGAATTACAGCTTTTAAAACCCTTTATCAGAGGAATAGGTGCTTACCCACATTATGACAGTGGCAGCATGCTGGTATAAAACTAAGCTCCACGACAGCCACGTGTACATTGCAGTTACTAACACAAGTGCATTACAGACTTTCAACTTTCTTAGCAAATGTGGGGATTATTCATTAGTAACCATATCTGATGTAACCAATAAACATCGAAGTTTTAGCCTTGTGCATTCTCCTTTGCAGTAGGTAAGACATAAGTTCAGTCATAGTGCCTTGAATTTAACATTATTGTGGTGAAACTGCTAATCAGAAAACAATGAAAATACAGAATGATTGGTTGTATTTTTAAATGAGCATAGGAAATTTTTCAAGAAATTACAGCCTGGCTTGTGTGACTTCAGGAAGTTGGCATTCGCAAAAAAATACTTGAAAAATCCCACTTTCTTTCGAGTATTTCTGCATATATGGGCCCCACCCCCTTTTCCAATGAATATTATAATTACCACATGAAATTAAAGTAGACAATTCCACAATTCTTGCAAAATAAGGTACACAAATGTTTGTCATGCAATGTGGCCAGAATGGGAGCTCTGTGCCATGGGCCTGTCATATAATAGTAGTGTTGTAGAATTGATTGCTGGTAGCATTTGTCAATATTTCTGCTGTGGCTCTGTAACTATTCATCAGAAATAAGATTTTTTACTGAGAAAGGAAACTGGAGGAGGAAAGAGAACATGGTTTGGTTTGATGGAGATATGATGAACACTGTCTGTCATGAAAATTTTATCTCAAACGCTAAATAATGCATTGTGAGTATAGCTGTACCCATTTTCAAAGTAGAGTAGAATGTGTTGGTGATTTTTAAATGAAGTTTGTTTCATAGTGAGAGAGTGAGTTTGGTTCGCAGTTGCACTAATCCTTATTAGCTCTAAGCAGAAATATGAGAGCATAGATGTTTGTTACTCAGTTGGCAGACATGTTACCTATTATGTTGTGTAGATACTTGAATAAAGCTTTATAGTTTCAAAATTTAAGAGAGTGGAAATGGATGTCCTGTTGGAAACTGCCAGCTTTCATCAAATGATTAAACAAATGCTGTGGTCATATAGGTTGTCTGATTTCATATTGAAATGGATCCTGAAATGATGTTACCCTAATAAATCTGTCTGAGTTTGTATTTTGTGATAGGTCCCTAGATCATATTGACAAAAACTGAACCAAATCAGGTTGGTGCTTCTAATCCACAGTGAAATCCATTTCAGCTCCTGTTTCAGATTTGGGACCACAGAGTGCTACTGCCCTTGATTATTCAGTACTATAAATTCTGTAGATGCTTAACTACTGTTACTGTTTTTTATTTCTTAAGCTTCTGAGTCACGTTGATGTGTAATAAGGTAAAAATTGTTTTCTACCTTGTGTGTTAGGTTATTGCAGTTTGAGACATTTTCTTCTCCAAAAACATCATGTGTATCGTTCATTTTGCAAACATTTATTGAATATTTATTATAGACAACAGAAGGCTCTCCCGTATTTTTTTCTGGATTTGCAGTCGAGGAAGTATGGGTATGGCAAAGAATGGTGTATCCACAGCCAAAGGTTTGCTTCCAAAATGAATTTTACTCTCTTCAAGAGAATGTCCCTGCTAATGAAATGTCCTGATAGATTAGAGGATTAAATTTTTGTGCCACCAAGGGAAAACGAAGAGCTCTGCATTGCAAGTTGCACATTTAAAATCCATTTATAAGCTTGTGTTGTGAGTTGCTGACATTCATTGGAAGACTGGTTACAGTAATGACTGGGCAATAAGCTGTGTAAATAATGCAACCAATGTTTGTGTACTTGTGTATCATGATACTATGGGTGTCTGACAGTTTCATGTTCTAGAGCAAGCATGTTTTTTATTTATTATTTTAAGTGTATGTTTAAATGAAGCTATAAAATTACAAAAAATTATTATGTGACTCTTGTGTACAAATCAGGAAGACCATTGCAAAGACAGAATCTTAGAGATTGACACTTAAGTATTATGTAGAGGTATTACAGTGGTACTACTAGAAGTTATAATTATGTTCCAGCTTTGTTAATATTGAGCCATCATCAGTTGAGGAAGTGACCCAAGATCCAAGTGGCCTTTCTGAAACTGATGTGGAGAACAAGACTTTAGATGGAAAAATTGTGAGCACTGAAATTGAGAATGTCATAAACACGTTTGGTAATACAGCAAGCAAGACAGGAACCACAAATGATACAGGCGAGAAAGGTATGTTAGAATGTTTTACCAAATTTTTGTAGCAAGTTGTTCAGCTTATTAGCAAGTGTGGTTGCATGATTTCCTTAATTGCGAATAATAAACCGCATTGCACGAGACACATCCATATTAAAAAGAAATTAGTTGGGTGAGAGATTGTTTTAAGAAATGTGCAAAACTTCACTTGATTTCTGTATCAGTAACTTTTACACAATGAACGGTGCCAGCACACACTTGTCTTAAAGTGCCAGTAAGTGGTTATAACTTTTTTCTGCATATATCTTAGAATAGATGGCAAAATATCACCTGAATTGTGAACATTTATGATCCATTTTTGGCACACTGTACACCAAAACACAAATGCAAACGTCACTTGACAATTGTTTCCCTAGAGGCTTAAACTGGAGCTGATCCATGCAGATGACATTTGTACCATCTAATTTAACTGCTGGCATGTCCAGTAGAAGCAGTGTATTTGAAAGGAGGATTTACTACACAAAATGGTGTAATAACTCGTGAAAATTGGGTCTGGTGATCTAATGATATAACATATGCCTTGAAACTGAAAGGCTGTGGGATAGAACCCCATTGGACAATGAATTTTTTCAGTCTGCCTTTAACTTAGCCATAACTTCTAAATGACGTGAAGGCTCACAAAATCGTAGGAAACAGGTTTTTAATAATAATAATAATGATGATGATGATGATGATAATATTTGATCCATCTGTTACTCGTTACTTGTTTGTCTAGCTACACGTTTTCCCCAACTCCCATGTTTTTACGGTATGGTCATATTTTCATCTTCCATTGGAGTCTGTTTGCTGATTCATTTGTTTGTTTCCTTGTCTTTCCCAGTAATTCTAAAGGTGCGTCTTTTCATTGTCCCCTAAGCATGCCTCAGTTTCCATTGAGTTTTAATGTTAAAAGTCCCTGTCTCAATTCCAAATATCATAACTAGTAATACATACAGACTGTAAAGGATTCGTTTCAGATCCATCAAAAACTTGTTTTTGAAAATTACTTTATTTACTGCTACAGAAGAATGCTGAAGATAAGGTGGGTAGATCACGTAACTAATGAGGAGGTATTGAATAGGATTGGAGAGAAGAGAAGTTTGTGGCACAACTTGACTAGAAGAAGGGATCGGTTGGTAGGACATGTTTTGAGGCATCAAGGGATCACAAATTTAGCATTGGAGGGCAGCGTGGAGGGTAAAAATCGTAGAGGGAGACCAAGAGATGAATACACTAAGCAGATTCAGAAGGATGTAAGTTGCAGTAGGTACTGGGAGATGAAGAAGCTTGCACAGGATAGAGTAGCATGGAGAGCTGCATCAAACCAGTCTCAGGACTGAAGACCACAACAACAACAACAACAACTGAAAGCATAACAGTCCATTTTTGCTCAACTGTTTATTTCTTTTCTTATCCATCCATCAGATGTCCTAAATAATAATAAATAAATAAATTTGAAAATAAATAAAATAAAATTGACAACTGGTTCCATGGTTCATTGTTAATTTATACTGTTTCCTTTTTCATTTGTTGATGACATATTTTTTAGTCCTATAGTAATAGATGTTCATGCCATACTTTTACATTTGCTCTTTCTTGTATCCAATGTTGATATCCAAGAGGGGGGATTGTAAAATTTTAATTTGCGTCTCAAAAAATCAAGGTATGGCAATGAAACTTGTTGATGGTGTTATGCCTTTTCTGCATTTTCATCCTTCACTGTGACACATTTTTTCTCAACAGTGAATGCCTTGGCAATCTGCATTTTGGCTGTTCGTGAAACATTCAAACTCAAAAATTACCTGGAAATGCCTGCCACACAATGGTTTCTTCATCCAAGGAAAGAAGCAGGAGTCACTGGGTGCAATGTCAATAGAGAATGGTGGGGTGGATGGCAGGGGGGGGGGGGGAGGCAAGGCAGTATTTGATAGCCCAGAGAAGCAGCATGTGTGACTATGTTTTGTGCGGAATGAGCTGGGGTGTTGTTGTGGAGCAAAAACAAATCATTGGACAGCTTCGCATGGTGCTTCATCTTGACAGCCTCTCATAAGCCTGTCAGGAGATATAGGTAATATAGTCCTGTTGTGGTTTCCTCTTATGAGCATAATCTACTAGCATCAACCCATTGCAATCCCAAAAACTTTTTGTTTCACCATGCCGGATGATAATTGGGTCTTTGCCTTTTTTTTGGCAGTGGTGATATGCATTTCCTTTTCTTGCTTTGATCCTTTGTCTTTGGGTTGTAGTGATACACCCAGCACCTGTCCTCAGTAATAAGGCGGCTAAAAAAGTCGTCTGAACTGACAGGACAGTTGCAGTGTTATTCTGCCACTTTGGTTCAGTGGACTTTTTGCAGTGGTGCGAATAGTCATGGCGACCAGTGGGTTGTGAGCTTCGTCATGTTCAAAATGTTATGCAAGAATTTGAAAACTAATCCACCATTGAGTTTGATTTTTTCCTCTATCACCCCCATTATGAGTGTCTAATGGTCGAGCACTGGGGCCTCCACTTATCTTGTGATCCATAGTTCTTCATAGAGAGATGATCTGTCAGTTTGTCCTTGACAACACTGGGAGTGTCTGTGCCATCTGACTATGCGTGTGATGATGGTATATAGTTCCTTTACACTCCCAGTAACTCAGCATGGATTGCTGCAGCAGTGTTCCCCTTCAAAAGCAGAAAATTAATTGCCACACGATACTCCACTTCATCAACAGACTGCACCATTTTGCTGTGTCTCTCCAGCAGCATGTTATGCTACTGGGGTATGGCAGTTTCAGCACGTACCTGCTGCTAGAAAATGCTAAATGTAATTAATTTTCTGTAATAATTAGATGGGCTGCAAAGACTTAAACAAAATTTATAACTTGATTAAGTTTAACCTTGACTTTTTAAATTGCTTCCTGCCCTGTGAATAAGACTCCCCAACTATCTTTGCCTGTCCTTATTGTAAATAAAAAGTAAGGTTTTAAGCTGGTAGTCATTTATCTCCATTCTTAACTGAGTGCAGAGTTTTGCTGTGCGAAAGACTCTGGAAAATTACTAAACAGTGACCAATGTCTTGTGATGTCACATATTTAGTAGTCTCACGAGGTTAACCACACACCAACCAGACTTTGTCCATGAAGCAAATGCAAAATTAAGTAATTAAAATAAACAGTATGGCTGCCAGATACCAGCATTGTTGTAATGCGAGACATAAACAATAGTTTGATGGGCTGACAGCATGTGTTGGGATGCCAGATCCCAGAGGAGGGGCAACAACCACAAGGAGGACGGGTCTCTCCCCCGCAGTGAGGCCTGGACAGGTGCTGACAAAGGAGGAGAAGGTATCGGCAGCAGACCCACAGCTCTCACCATAGAGTGAGGATGCAGCTGATCATGGTGATTGGGGTTTCCACAGCAGGTGTGGACTGTGGCTGGGATGCACTTCGGTTGGCGGCTGAATCCTCGAGCACAGACCATGTAGCCCAGAGTGAACTGTGATAAGTGCTGCGAAATGTGATAAGTGCTGCGCTGGTATACGTTGGTTGAGTGGCATGAGCAGATGCAGGGGGATACGTGGATGGTGATCATGGTGCATTTCGACCATACTCCGATCCTCCACTAACACAAACTTGTAGAACTCAAGAACTGCATCAAGGCATCGACTGTAGAAGAGTCCACGATGTACTTCATTTGAACCTTGATCATGCAGACTGGCCATTCCACCTCGCCATTAGAATGAGCATGTAATGGAGGAACAGTCATGTGGACGAATTCCTTGATGGGTGCAGAAATCGTGGAGGGTCTGAGACAAAGAAACCGTAGCCACAGCTGATTTGGAAAGATGGCAGATAACATAAACAAATTTTGAGAAAGCATTGACAACCAACAACTAGTAAGAATTTATAAAATGACCCTTGAAATCAATGTTGACCTGTTCCCATGGACACTGTCATGTGGGCCACAGAGAGAGCATCACCCGCAGCTCTGCTTGTTGCATAGCTCACTGAGAGGTGGCTGCAACACCACACATAATGTCACCATTGATGCCGGGCCAAAGCACATGTCAAGAGGCCAGTGGCTTGGCATGAGAGATCCCCTCAATGTTCCAGATGTTGGAGCTGAAACTGATCTCGCTGTAGGACTGCCAGGTTCACAACCTTGGGTGACAACCCATCCATAGCTAAGAGAATAATCGTATCAAACACAGAAAGATGGTGATAGAGGGTAAAATAGTTATGCAAAGGATCAAAAGCCTTTGCCTGAAGGCCAGTCCAACCAGATATCCTGAACAAGGTGAACAACATGGTGCAGAACCAGATCATCAGCAAAGCAGCTGCAGTCTGGAAGCCTGCAATAGGAAACTCTTCCACTCTATGTTGTGCCTCCACATCTTAAGTGAAGACAAAGATCATCCTGAGTCATGGTAGGATCTGACCCCACCAGAAGGTGGGGTTGACATGCTGCACAGTAGACCAGAAAAGTATTTCATTGTTGTAGTGAGACACAAACAAGGCCCAGTGCTGGAGGAGACGTGCTGCTTTGTAGCGCAGCAAAGCAGGAGGATTAAACAACAAAACCAAGGGCTTGTGGTCAGTAATGAGGTTGAAGTTACACCCGTGCAGGAACATATGGAACTTTTTGAGGGCATAGATGATCACAAGTGCTTCCTTTTCAACTTGGGAGTAGCACTGCCCATAGAAGTTGAGTGTTTTTGTCACATAGGCTGTTGGATATTCGCAGCCATCCTCATAGCAATGTGCAAGATTGATCCCAAGGTCATGCTGAGAGGCGTCTGTAGCCAAGATGAGGTGGTGGTCAGATTGGAAGAAGCCAAACAAACAGCAGATCGTAGCTTAGATTTCAAAAGCATGAATGCACGCTTGCAGGCTGACGTCCACCAAAAAGGAATGCTTTGGTGAGGCAATTTGTGGAGAGGGTGGGCCAATGTCGCCACACTTGGAAGGAATTTGTGATAGTAGGCAATTTTCCCTAAAAATGTCATTGGAAGGTGAGGCAGAGCTGTGACAATGGCGACATGATGACGTAAAGGCTTTACACCATCCTAAGAAACCTGAAACCCCAAATACACAATGGATGGCTGAAAAAAGTGGAACTTGGGCAAGTTGCACTTCAACCTTGTGGTGTGTAAGACCGTGAACAAGGAGCATAAGTGCTCTTCCGTGGAAGGACCCACCATGACACTGTTATCAGGATGGTTGATGTACTCTGGAACAGGCTCTGTCAGTTGTTCTAGAAAATGCTGAGAAATTGCAGGGACACTAGCCACGCTGAACTGGAGACACAATTACTTATACAACACGAAGTGTGTGTCAATCACAAGGAACCTTTTCAAATCCTTATCCAATGGAACCCGTAAATAGGCTTCAGGTAAATCAATTTTAGAGAAAAACTGAGACCTGGTGAATTTGGGGAACAACTTGTTCTGATGGGGCGAATGGTAGGTGTCAATGAGTCAATTATAGACTGTGCATTAACGGAAATTTTGAAGTTGTCACAGAGGCAAAGCTGACAATTCGGTAACATTCACAAGGTGAGGGGGGTATAGACCACTGGAATAGGGTGTGCCCGGAAAAAGCACAGCTGTGCAATAGGTTTCAGGGTAATATGGACCGCAAAATTAGTGACACAACCTAACCCAATTGGGGAGGGGAGAGGGTGGCCTGAGAACTCAGATTACAGACAATCTAACTGCTGATAAGGGACCTCTTCGGTAACAAGGTGCACTATATCTTAAATGGAAAACAAAATGATTGAAAACATCCAGATTAAACAAATCTGTGGTACCAGCATCATCCACTACCAAAAAAGTCGAGGAGTGAACCACAGATTTATACATAGTAGGAGCTGTAAATTGCCTCAGAACTGGAATATGTTGTTTGTCGTAACTGACCAAAAGCTGAGTAACTAGAGACAATGCTGGAGATCCCAAATCCACATAAGTTTGTAAGTTCAGAAAATTCGTGGGTGCACCTGTATCCGCTTGTACTCTGAGCACTTTGCCTATCAATCATACTTTGACAAACAGTTTGTTATGAATCATAAGCACTGGAGACACACAATTAACACCCATGTCCATATCTGCAGGAGAGGACTTGAAATGGCAGAGAGATGCTACATTTTTCTTACAGTTGTTGCAAGTCACCCAGCGCTCAGAGCAAGCAATCCTGTGTGTTGCACGAAACTGTGTGGGGAAGATGGGAGTGCTGAGCGCTGCTGCTGCTGCTGCTGCTGTTGTTGTTTTTGTTTTGCACATTTTTGCCCAGAATGGTTGCTGAGGCTGTGTTTGTAAAGCTCCATGTAGCTGCCCTTTTTCCCCAGAGACCTAACCAACATCCGACAAAGAGGAAAGGGAGCCACCGTGGCAACATCACACCAACCCTCAATCTGATCAGCAGCTGCACGAGATACCTCGAAAGATTGAGCAGTAGTCAACACTTCAGCCAAAGATGGATTCTGGCAGTGTAATGAATGTTGATGCACCTTCTTGTCTGGAGCCAACCAAATGATAGGCCATAGAATCAGCATAGGAATTCTGATGTTCATCAGCAACAAACTAGCATTTGTGACTAAGGCTGTTGAGCGTGGCCACTCAAGCCCAGTAGGACCTGGTGGGGCGGTTCTTGACAGCAATAGAACTCTCCATTGACATTTGTGTGCTCACGGTAATAATTGGACAACAACTTATACATATCATCGAACAAAAGTGACACTAGTTCCTGGAGTGTGGCTAACTGGCACCACAACTGGTAAATCTGATGATAAATCCAAGGAAGGAGCAAAGCCTTACACATGTGGCTCAGTAACATCAAAAGCAAGGAAGTGTTGCTGAAGCTGCTTCTTGTAAGCCTCCAAGTCTTTGGCCACATCATTGTAAGGGGGAAAGAACGGCGGGTAAGGCGACGGCATGGAATCCTGCATAGGTAGTGTGGCTGACAAGTTTGTGATACCAACCGTAAGAGCCTTCAGCTGCTTGAAGAGAGGCTTTAGCACTGCCTCCATGAACATGATAACTGGTGGAACAACTGACTAGACATTTGCAAGTAGCCAATCAGTGCGCTGTGTCTGATAGTGAAATTTGATCTGGAGACAGAAAAAGTAAAAATTGTTGTGAAGCAGACACTGAAGTGAATTATTCAGATGCAGAAACAAAACTGAATGCGTATTTTTTGAGGGCTAAATTTACAGTGGTGTGGTGGCTTAACAGAAAAAGTAATTAAAAAAAAAAAGTTTCAAATAATGTGCCATTGCTTTCTCAAACATAGCTGTAGTAAAATTTTCAAACATTTTCCCCTGAATTACAGCTTTACGGAAGATTCAGTACTGTCAAACATGCAAATATACTTCTCAGGTTTGTCACCGGACTGTATTGTGTAAATCCCACAATGTTTCATCGATGCAACTGCTCAACACCTTCAGATGGTGGTAGTTACTACTATCACTTCTGCAACATGTGACTGATGATAATCCCGCAGCGATGTCAAAATTTATCAGGCCAGGAGAAGGCAATATGCATGTGCGAGAAGACGCTTGCAGGAGGAAAGCGGCTCTCGTATTGCCCCCCTGCTGGGAGCCGTACGAAGGCCTTCCACACATGCACTGCGGGCAATGACAGTGCTGCCTGACACTCCTGCAGTTGAGAGCTGAATTAAATTTCAGCTATGTTTTGCATCGGGGTTCTTGTTTTCCCTGTTTTGATTTAATGGCAGCCAGAGCTGGATTCCAGGTGGCATTTAATTAAAAACTTGCATCCGTATTGATAAGATTGTCTGCTGTATGGATTTGTATGGCCTCCTTAACAACACAGTCCCAGAAAGATGAAACTGGGGATAAAATTTCTATATTCTCATAAAACATGTGATGCCCCATGTCGAGGCAATGCTCTGCCACCGCTGATTTATCATGTTGCCACCTGGCATGTATGACGAAGTTGTTAGATGCCTTCTGAGGATTCTTTCTATTATTGAAGACATGCCACCAAAATAATGCAAGGGCCCATTACAATGGGTGCCTCTACATCTTCATTTACATCCCTGCTTTGAATTTGCTTAGAATGGAATGCATGGCGTATCTGTCTATCCGAGTAGCCATTCTGTTGCAATACCATTCTTAGGTGTTGTAGCTTAGCAGGACGACTGTCTGCATCTGAGATCACATGTGCTCTATGTGCCAAAGAGCGTAATACAGCACCTCATTATGCAGGGTGACGACAACTTTGGCCTGCAAAGAAAGCTCCATGTGTATTGGTTTACGATACATGCTATGTCCCAGTGTATTATTGGCTTTTCTTTTGATCATGACATCCAGGAATGTTAAGATGCCATCTTTTTCCACATCCATTGTGAACTGTACCTTTGGATGGAGCAAGTTCAGATGCTGAATAAACACAGGTAATGTCCCTATTCTGTGAGGCCAGACCACAAATGTGTTGACTTGCTTACTGCAGTGCTTTCATCTCAGTCTTCCATAAAATAATTGGCCGCCATAGGAGACAGAGGATCCTGCGTTTTAGGGAGGCCATACAGATCCACGCTGTGGATAATCTTAACAGGGATGCGGGTTGGAATCCAGCACTAGCTGCCATTAAATCAAAACAGGGAAAACAAGAACTTCTGATTCTTGACTTAAGGCAACACTCTGCTGAGATTTAATTCAATTTTCAACCACAAGAGCATCTGACAGCACAGTCATTGTCCACAGCACATATGCAGAAGGCCTTTCTGCGGCTTTCAGCAGGGGGCACTAAGAGCACCATGTTCCTCCAATGGCAAGCATCTTCCCCACATGTGTATTGTCTGCTCCCGGCCTGATAAATTTCGACACCATCACACGATTATCATCATTTGCATCTTGCAGCAGTGACAGCAGCAACCACCACCACCACCTGAAGATGTTGAGCAATTGCTTTGATGAAATATTGTTGGATTTACACAATACAATCTGGCAGCAAACCTGAGAAATGTATTTGCAGCAGACCCAATGGGAAAGCCTGAAAAGTCACATCTGATAACTCTACAGGATAGACAGATATGCCATGCAGTCCACCAAGAAAGTTTAACATCAGCCCAGCTGAAAGGAAGGCTCTATGAGACTTAAGGGCATACAGACAACTGATCATTTTACTTACCAACAAGGGGAACATCACCATCCTCTCACAAACTAAATACAACAGCAAGACGGAGGCGCAACTCAATGATCCTGTTTATCCAAAGCTAAGAGAGGACTGACTGACAATATCTAGTGAAAAACATAAGACCTTCTGAAGAAGAGCTCTGTTCCTTTGACAGTCATTAAGAGCTACGTCAATAGGCTGCAGTTCCCTAAAGACTGTACGGCCTACCAAAGATATATAAGAATGGGTCTCCTCTTCGCCCAGTAGTGAGCAACATTGGAGCTACTACCTATTTTCTGGCCAAACATCTTACTACACTGTTGGGACATCTCATAGGCAAGTGTGACTACTGTATCCAGAATTCAGAGGAATTCATGGGCCACCTGAAGACCCTAAGTTACAACTGCAGGATCTTTTGATTAGCTTTGACATTGCATCTTTATTTATGAAAGAACCTCTGCAGGACTCGTTAGAGCTTATCCACAGCCAGTTTGAGAAAGACATAGTGGCATTGGTTAAACATATGGTTACCTCAACTTATTTCTTATTCAGTGGCCATTATTTTGAACAAGTGGACAGTGTCACCATGGGAAGTCCTCTCTCTTCCTTGATGACCAACTGTTTTGTGGAAGACTTTGAGGAAAAAGCACTGCAGTCAGCAAGTCTTAAACCTTCTTGCTTCTGGCAGTGTGTAGACAATACATTTATGATGTGGCCTCATGGAATACAGACATTACCAGTGTTTCTTCGGCATCTGAATTCACTCCATCCGAATATACAGTTCACAATGGATGTGGAAAAAGATGGCATCGTACCATTCCTGCATGTTATGGTCAGAAGATAAGCGTCTGAAATCTAGGAGTAAAGTTTTGATTTTTGCATGTGTCTGTCTCCTTCGCTGTACCATGTGGAAGTCAGTACTGCTAAGCTCATCTGTCCTTGAGAAAGGCTAGATGACATCCAGGGATGGTGATTTTTATGCCAAATCTGTTATGAGAGACAGCAAGTGTGATGCCAAGATATCAGGCAAAATGAATAGAACAGGATTTTGGTATGGGCCAGTTTCCTGAACTAGATAAGGTAGAATGAACAGCATTGGAGCGAAAAAATGCGAGTAAGAGGGGGAATCAAAAATAACAAAAATGGTAATGAGAAGTAAATGATAATTACAACAGTAGCACTGGTTGATCTAACAAATAGAGAAGTGAAACTTCCTGGCAGATTAAAACTGTGTGCCTGACCGAGACTCAAACTCTGGTCCCGAGTTCGAGTCTCGGTCGGGCACACAGTTTTAATCCGCCAGGAAGTTTCATATCAGCGCACACTCCGCTGCAGAGTGAAAATCTCATTCTGGAAATAGAGAAGTATTTGAATTGCTGATAAAGTAGAGACTGTAGTATAGAATGGTACAGTTTGGTGGTGGCTGTTAATCTTGGTGGACAGCTGGTTGGTGATAATGTCATCATGAAAATATCATCAGTGAACCTGAACCAGACATGGGGTTTTGGGACACTAGGAAGGTTTTCTCATGGCAGCTCATAAACAGATTGATGTAGGAGGGTGCCATGCTAGTGCCCATCATTGTGCCACAGGTTTGTTTATCTGTCTTTTGTCCAAAGAAGGAGTAATTATGTGTGAGTATGCAATTGATTAGATGTATAAGGATTAAGTATCTTAGAAGAAAGATTAAGGAAAGGCAAACCTACGTTTCTAGCATTTGTAGACTTAGAGAAAGCTTTTGACAATGTTGATTGGAATACTCTCTTTCAAATTCTGAAGGTGGCAGGGGTAAAATACAGAGAGCGAAAGGGTATTTACAATTTGTACAGAAACCAGATGGCAGTTATAAGAGTCGAGGGACATGGAAGGGAAGCAATGGTTGGGAAGGGAGTGAGACAGGGTTGTAGCCTATCCCCGATGTTATTCAATCTGTATATTGAGCAAGCAGTAAAGGAAACAAAAGAAAAGTTCGGAGTAGGTATTAAATAATAAATAAAAACTGTGAGGTTCGCCGATGACATTGTAATTCTGTCAGAGACAGCAAGGGACTTGGAAGAGCAACTGAACGGAATGGACAGTGTCTTGAAAGGAGGGTATAGGATGAACATCAACAAAAGCAAAACGAGGATAATGGAATGTAGTTGAATTAAGTCGGGTGATGCTGAGGGAATTAGATTAGGAAATGAGACACTTAAAGTAGTAAAGAAGTTTTGCTATTTGGGGATCAAAATAACTGATGGTGGTCGAAGTAGAAAGGATATAAAATGTAGACTGGCAATGGCAAGGAAAGCGTTTCTGAAGAACAGAAATTTGTTAACATCGAGTATAGATTTAAATGTCAGGAAGTCGTTTCTGAAAGTATTTGTATGGAGTGTATCCATGTATGGAAGTGAAACGTGGACGATAAATAGTTTAGACAAGAAGAGAATAGAAGCTTTCGAAGTGTGGTGCTACAGAAGAATGCTGAAGATTAGATGGGTAGATATAACTAATGAGGAGGTATGGAATAGAATTGGGGAGAAGAGGAGCTTGTGACACAGCTTGACTAGAAGAAGGGACCAGTTGGTAGGACATGTTCTGAGACATTGAGGGATCACCAATTTACTATTGGAGGGCAGCGTGGAGGGTAAAAATCGTAGAGGGAGACCAAGAGATGAATACTCTAAGCAGATTCAGAAGGATGTAGGCTGCAGTAGGTACTGGGAGATGAAGAAGCTTGCACAGGATAGAGTAGCATGGAGAGCTGCATCAAACCAGTCTCAGACTCAGACCACAACAACAACGACAACAACAATAAGGAATGAGGTAGTGGGTCATTTCCCTGTGGAAAACTCAGGTGTAAGACCTGCTCAAGTCAGCCACTGAGCACATTCTACTCCAGCCATGTTGAAGGCATTCCTTTCCCAACAGAGCCAGGTTCCATTTGTGAAAGCAACCATGTTACGTATCAGCTCTGCTGCAATTTTTACATAGCATTTTATGTGGACATGGCCGCCAACTAGCTGTCCATTAGAAGAAATGGCCAACTGCCAACTGTGGCCAAGAGAAACATTGTGCTGCTGAGCACAGCATGCTCAGTTTCAATGTCTGCTTCACAACTCATTCCACCTGGATCCTTCCCCCCTCCCAGCAAACCTTTCCTGAACTATGTACAAGGGATTTATCCATGCAGCACATTCTGTGTTCCTGAGATCTTCCTGGTCTCAGTCTTCACTAACCTTCTGCACCAACACTCTTTTTCCACAGTCTCCCCTCCCTCTGTTCTGTCACCCCCTCCCAATCCACTCCCTCACGTCAGCATTGCTTGCTGCACAAATGCACCAGCTCTGGTGCCTTTGTCATATCTCTATACCATGCAAATGCTGCTTCTCCCTCCCACTTTCCTATCTTGTTTACCTGCTACCTCCTTCCCAGCTGTTAGCTACCCTTCCCAAACCCTTCCTGCCACTCCCTGCCTCTTTCCTCTCTCACCTGCCCCACATGAGCCAACGTATCACTCCAGTCTACCTGACAAATTGCCATCCCCGCATTGTGCATTCAGCCACTGCGAGGAATGGCCACGTGGTTTGAGGCGTCCTGTCACAGACTGCACAGCCACTCCCGCTGGGAGTTCGTGTCCTCCCTCGGGCATGGGTGTGTGTGTGTGTGTTGTTCTTAGCGTAATTTAGTTTAAGTGTGTGTAAGTCTAGGGACTGATGACGTAAGCAATATGGTCCCTTAGGAATTCACACACATTTAAACATTTTTGATTTGCATTCAGCCAGCACAATATAGCTGATCATAGGCAAACAATTCATGTAAACTGACTAAAGTCTCCCATCTTCTTAGTTTGATATTAACATTTGAAAACTGAAATTTTGCCTTTGGGAACCATTTTTTTAGGGGGGAGGGAGAGAGGGAGAGAGAGAGAGAGAGAGAGAGAGAGAGAGTGAGTGAGTGAGTGTTTAAATATATAATTCATCATATATTTTCATTTGTTCTCAGGGAGTGACGTAGCTATTTCAGCAACAGCTTGGGATGGCAACCTTTCTGACACTAATAAGGTAAATTAATTTTCAAACAGTCTTACTGTAAATAACAATAATGTTAGCAATGGTACAGCATTGGTTATCTCCTATTTACTAAGCAGCTCTCTTCAGTAACACATCTATTTAATCTTCGGTATAATCTATTGATGAGTCACTGTTTGTTCATGTGAATGATTATGCTTACATTTACTGGGCTTGAAAGTTATTGTTATTATTGTAACTGGATTGTCACTGTTATTATTTCTTTTAATCATTTCATGTGTCATAATTCTTTCCCCTCACAATTTTGAATATTGGCAAAAAATACTCACCATCATTTACAATGATTCTTAGTGAAAATGTGACTGAACTAACTTGTTTTAGGAGTTCCAAAATGTGCTTCTTCCAGTTTAAATTCTTATCGCTGTGGACACATGAAGATCTTGAAATTTCTACCACATTTATTATTTTCGTACCGTGTGCTATACTTATTATTGATTTAGTGTCTCTAGATGTGCATAACTACGTCTTTTTAAAATTGAGGGTGAAACAATTTGCAGAAAACCAGCCAACAATACTTACAAGAACATTGTTTACCATATATTATGTATCAGTATATATGCTTAGATTACAATACTAATGTCATCTGCTGAAACAGATTTGCCCCAGTTAGAATTTTGTCCCTGGCCTATACTGGTTGAATTATTAAATGCCATGACATTATCCATTGGTTGGCCATACTATCAGTCCCATAAAATTTCTATTTATCGCGGAGAATACTATAATTCACATGGTCAAATGCCATAGATGGATCACAAAAAATACCAACCAGTGTGGTATTTACTGCTTGTGAAATTTGGTGAGTGAACATGTAAATGGCATTCTCAGTAGAGAAACTCTTCTGAAACCCAAACTCTGATTTGCTGAGGATATTATTGTTACTAAGGTGAGTTAGTGTTCCAGAATTCATCACATTCTCAAAAGTCTTGGAAACGATGTCACTTCGTTAAAACCGTGTTTAACGTAACACATTTTGACTTTTTTTCCATCCTGCCACAGTTACAAAACAATGCTCACAATGCCATGAAATGTTACCAAGAACTGTATGGTCTAATGATAACTTAAAACCGATAATGGGAAAATAAAATTCACCCTCAGTTTTAAAAAGACGCAGTTATGCACATCTAGAGACACTAAATCAATGATAAGTATAGCACACGGTACGAAAATAATAAATGTGGTGGAAATTTCAAGATCTTCATGCGTCCACAGTGATAAGAATTTAAACTGGAAAAAGCACATTTTGGAACTCCTAAAACAAGTTAGTTCAGTCACATTTTCACTAAGAATCATTGTAAATGATGATGAGTATTTTTTGCCAATATTCAAAATTGTGAGGAGAAAGAATTATGACACACGAAATGATTAAAAGAAATAATAACAATGACAATCCAGTTACAATAATAACAATAACTTTCAAGCCCAGTAAATGTAAGCATAATCATTCACATGAACAAACAGTGACTCATCAATAGATTATACTGAAGATTAAATAGGTGTGTTACTAGTTGCAATCATTTCAGAAACCATAGTAAAATTTTGAGTAAGCAATCTCTGTAAGATGATTTTCTACTTACTCTGAATCTCTTACGGAGAATTTAATACTAGGTTCAAGCAGCAGGATACAGCTATAAAATAAAACTATATTTAATTGTGTTAGAGGAGAAATTAATGAGCTTTTATCTTCTAATTTCATGTTACTTGTTTCTCAGATAGTAAGAGAAGGCAGATCTAGTGATTTATTCTGTCCTTTAGTCATGTGTAGCACATTCTCACATACAAACACTCTTTTACTTCTTACAACATGTAGATTTTTCATGCTCATGAAGAAGGTGTGCGTTAAATTCATACTGTTATCATCAATTATAGGCTTCAACTTATTTCTGCTCTTTTAAAATTTTTGAGAACAGTATGCCTTGTCCTCATTCAGAAAAATCGTTCTCTGATTTCAGTGTATAATTATATCAGAAACAGGTTACTTTAAAAAAAATTCAGATGTTTACAAAACTCTATTTTTGAAAATTTTTGTAAATTGTAGATAACTTATTTCATAGCAAATTAGAATTTGTGATTCACAGTTATTGCCAGAGGATAGGTCACTCCAAATTTCAGTGTGTATCAATGCAAATATACATACATTTTTGAGGATTTTCAGAAGTTACCACTGTCCTGTGCATAATCTAATTTGTAGTAAATTGGCACTTGTGATTTGGTTACTGTAGAAGATATTGCAACTAAAATACTGTGTTACAGCTAGTTTTCCCTTAAAGACAACTGTATGTTATCTACATTTATTGTACATTATTTCTATTTTTGAATATGTTAATGGCTACAATAACCTCAAAAAGTTTTAAGAAACTGAAAAATTTTACCTCATGATTTTTTGTTGCCTTAATAGAAATCTCATTTTGTATATTTGCTTCTATTCTTATAGGAATTAGTAAGTTTTTTACTCAAGAGATTAACAGATAATTGGCAGGCTTAGTTTAAAATTGTTGTTCACAGTCCTGTAAGAGCTGTTCAAAAGGTATCTGACTTTTATTTATAAATTCAGTCTCTATTTAGATACAATTACTTTACACTAGTTACCTTCAAAGTCATCCCCGTCTCAGCTTGTACACACTTCTCTCAACACTGCTGCCACTGCTGGAATCGTCACTGGAAAATCTCATATGATATCGTTCAGAGCTGCTCCAGTCAGTTCTGGAGAATGCCTTTTCTTTTCTGAAATCTGGTTCCTTTGAATCTTTTTCAGTTTAGGGAAAAGCCAGAAGTGACTCAGTGATAGGTCAGAGGAATAGGGAGGCTGACAAACCACAGCCATGTTGTGTTTGTCCAAAAAAACCCTGAATTAATTGAGAATGATGAGCAGGGTGTTATCATGGTGAAGGTGTCAGCTGCCTGCTGACCACAAGTCTGGCTGTTTGCATCTCACAGCTTCATGAAGGTGACACAGGATCTCTTGGTAGTACTCATGATTGACATTAGTTCCTTCTGGGGCATACTCATGATGGACCACACCACTGGAGTAAAAAAAAATATAGTCAGCATGACTTTCAAATTACTGCATACTTGCCTCATATTTTTGGGTCTCAGCAATGATGAGGGCTTCCATTGCGATGACTGGAAGTTTGCTTCTGGCTTGTACCCATATATACAGGACTTATCACGAGTGATCACTGTGTTAACAAAGTTGGGGTTGCTGTTCACAGTATCCAGCTTGTTCTGTTCGATCCATGAATGAAGTTGCTTCTGCTCAGTTTTTAGCAACTTTGGTGCAAATTTTACTGAGATCCTCCTGAGGTTCAAATGTTCCATTAAAATGAGTTGAATAGATCTAGTACTATTTTTAACCTTGACAGTAAGTTCTCTGATCGTGATTAATCTATCCTGAATCATCAGGGTGCTTATGTGATCAGTAAAAACCTCATTTGTGGATGTTGAGGGCCAACCAAACTTAAAATTTGATGCAATAATGTTGTTCTATTTTCCTGTCATATTGCCCACAAACCAAAATCTAGCAAATACCACTTACGCATGTGCCACAATGCAGCCCCAATGTGAATGCTGTTCCCAAACATGGGATGAGTCGGTTGATGTTCGTAAGCAGTTGAAAATCGCCCTGACTATTGTCAGACAATTGGCAGTGGCTATGTATTGCTGTGTTGGAAGAGCTCTTGAGTGTCATGTACCTGTGGTACAGGTACAAAAGGTATCTCCAGTACTATGTTCTCCTGTGGATCCTGTCTCCTCTGCAGAAGGTACAGAACCTGTCATTACTCATCCACTTGGCTGCATGTGGCATTTCAGTGGTAGGTCTAGGAATCCTCTACAGGGTAGGTGGGGACCAGGGAAGACTAGAGGTGTTATACTGATCCTCCTAACCAACAAGCTTTAGGTGCTGTCTTTCACTGAAACTGATACTGAGCCAGTGGGACTCACTTCGCTTGTTTTGAGGAAACCTTTTTCATCCTGTGTCAGGAGGAGGCAAACACAAAAGGGGAGCGGTCTATTAATCATCAGCAGTTCAAATGTATGGAAAATGTTGCAAACACATGGGGAAATGGGAGCAAGGGACAGGAAAGGACACCAGGTGCACTTAGTGTTTATGCCAGGGGTTTCATTCAACATATTTGAAAGGCTATTGTGGCAGCCATTGAGGGAAGAGAGTGTAACCAACTGCAGATTGTGTCACATGTTGGAACAGACATAGCCAGTCATCTGGGCTCCAAGATCGTACTTGGATTATTCCAGTGACTGGCTTATAAGGTTGAGAACACCTGAAAGAATCTCACAATCTGCAGTATTGGCCCCAGAACACACAATTCACAGCATTGGCCTCAAAACTGACTGTGACCCCTGGTTCTGAGTTGAGAGTAAGGACTGAATCAAATATTGTGAAGGTATTGTGACAAGCTAGGCTGCCACTTCCTGGATATGCACCATAGGGTTGAGAACTGTAGGGTCTCCCTAAATGGATCAGGTGTGCACTACACATCAGAGACTGCTGTCCAGGTAGCTAACTATGTGTGGGTTGCACACAAGGGTTTTTAGATTAGGAGACCTCCATCCAATCAAGATAACAATAGCTGTAGGAAACACAGAAGTATCACTGTAAGCAGGAAACCTGGAAGTATAAGTTACAATTGAAAGAAATGACTCCCACAGGTGAGAGTATTATGATCCTAGTGGTTAACAGGCGAAGCATTTACAACAGAGTGCCAGAAACTGAAGTGCTCCTGAAAAGGAGTGGAGCTCATGTACAATTAGTTACAGAAAGCTGGTTGAAACCTGAAGTTGATAGCAGTGAGACTTTTTGCAAAGATTTAAGTGTGTATCAAAAGGATAGGCTAATGAGAAATGGAGGTGGTGTATTTGTCGCAGTAGACAAGAAACTCAAATCCAGCGAGATAGAAGTTGAAGCCACGTGTGAGATTGTTTGGGCAAGAGTCAGTATCAGGGGTGGTCATAAAATGGTAACTGGATCTTTCTTTCACCTACCAGACTCATCTCTTGATGTAATTGAAATCTTTAGAGATGATCTCAGTCAAAAAATGGTAACTGGAACTTTCTTTCACCTACCAGACTCATCTCTTGATGCAATTGAAATCTTTAGAGAAGATCTCAGTTCTCTTGTACGTGACTTCCCCAATCATACTGTAATCATTGGTGAAGACATTGTCTCCCAACAGTCAGTTGGGGAAAATGAGTGTTGTTAGTGGTGAGAATGATAAATGTCCTGTGAAACATCATTAAATGCCTTCTCTGAAAACTAACCAGAGTAGATAGTTTAGAAGCCTACTCATGATGGAAATATATTAAATCTAATAACAACAAATAAACCTGACCTCTTTGAGGATGTCCACATTTTACCCAACTTGCACTTTTCTTACATGACATCCTGACAGCCATGGATCAAGGCAGTGTGCTACATAAAGTATTCTTCAGTTAAAAAAACTTTGACTCAGTATCACATCAAAGTTTATCATCTAAAGACAATATTGTGAAAAGGATAGATTGCTACTCACCATATAGCGGAGATGTTGGGTCGCAGATAGGCCCAAAAAAAAAAAAAAGGCTGTTAAGACCAGACTGTGAGCAGCTGTGCATAATGGGAGAAGCAATCTGGTTGGCAGGGGTGGGGAGGGATTGACAGCAGTAATGAAATTATAATGAAATCCAGACCTTTCGCTGCTTGCAGGCATTGTTAAATATCAACGGGGACAGTTGAAAATGTGTGCCCCAACCGGGACTCGAACCCAGGATCTCCTGCTTATATGGCAGACGCTCTATACGCTCTATCCTATAGAGCCACCAAGGACAAGGAGGATAGTGCGACTGCAGGGACTTATCTCTGGCACATTCCCAACTTACTGTACACGCACTACATTTGTAGCACCCCTGCCCACTATACGCATTTTTGTGGCAGTCAACTACCAATTCCTGTAAGAGTTTGAGCAATGTGAGTGCATCCGCACTGAACAAGATCATTGGCCGGTAAGCCTTATCTATATGAATATGGTATCTGTACTTTCAGACATGTCTGAAAGAACAGATACCATCTTCATAATGACAGGAGTAAAGTTGGACATGAGACGCTGCACTAACAATCAGTGTGGAATTGCAGTTGTATGTCGTGCATGGACGAGATGGTTGATACAGTGTTACTCGTAAGAAAGAGTGTGCAGTGCATTTTGGAAGGCAACTGGTGAAACAGAGGTAAGAAGAGAGATATTGCCAGACACTGAGTATAGTAATGTGTTAGAAAGTAGTAACAGAGGAAAACAGTGCTGGATTATGGGATGGAAGGAAAGGTGTTAGGTAAAATCAAACAATGGAAAATCCATAATGGAAGTACAAGATTCATCGAAAGATAAAGTCCTGGGTGTACTCCAGGGAAGTGTATTGCATCCCTTGCGATTCATATTATTATTTTTGTGGACAATATTAATAGTAACCTCAGAATGTTTGTAGGTGATGAAGTTATCTATAATGAAATACAGCGTGGAAAAAACTGCACAAACATTAAGTCAGATCTTGAAAATATTTCAAAGTGGTGCAAAGTTGGGTAAATCGCTTTAAATTTTAGGAAATGTAAAACTGTACATTTGGAAAAAAAAAAAAAAAGGTAGTATCCTACGACTATTTGGAATTGACCAACTCGTACAAATACCTGGGTGTAACACTTTGTAGGGATTTGAAATGATCACATAAGCCAATTGTGGGTAAAGTAGGTGGTAGACTTCAGTTTATTGCTAGAATACTGGGGAAGAGCAATCAATCTACAATGGGATTGCTTGCAAATCACTCCTGTGACTCTTTCCAGAACATTGCTCTAGTGTGTGGGATCCATACCAGATAGAACGAACAGGGGATACTGAACATATACAGAGAATGGCAGCAAAAGTGGTCACAGGTTTGTTTGACCCATGGGATAATGCCACAGAGCTGCTAAAGAAACTGAACTGGCATATTCTTGAAGATAGCTGTAAACTATCCCGAGAAAGTCTACTTTCAAAGTTTAAAGAACTGGCTTTAAATGATGACTCTAGGAATGTACTACAACCCCCTACGTATTGGTCACATAGAGGTTGGGAGTACAAGATTAAATTAATTACAGGGTGCACAGAGGCATTCAATCAATCATTGTTGCCGAGTGAATGGAACAGGAAGAACCGTAACAATTGGTACAATGGGAAGTATCGTCTGCCATGCACTTCACATTGGTTTGCACAGTATTAATGTAAATGTAGATGATATTTCTTTATTTTTGCTATTTGGTATGTAATTTACATGGTTGTGGTTCAATACAAATTCAGAATATTATTCAACATATTATATGTCTTTCTTGCAGTATATTCCAAGTGCTAATGAAACCATAAAGGAAGATGCCGACAGTCCATTGGCGAGTGATAAAATTATTGCCCCGTTGAAAGAATCTGTGTCAGAGGTTGAGAAGCTTGTGCGAGCAGGTAAGAGATCATTTATTCTGTTGTTGAATAAATTTTCATCTACAATGGAGTGTGTGCTGATTTGAAATATCCTGACAGATTAAAACTGTGTGCTGCACTGGGACTTGAATACAAAACCTTTGCATTGTGTTATGTAATTAATAACTTTGTGTTTCAGTGAGTGGTACACTATGATACATTTTTGAATAGGTCTTTAGGAGAGGGAATGAATTACCAAATAAAAAATACAGGGTGCCATTTAAAAAAGTCATACCGTTGTTCGTATCTTTGTAAAAAAACAAAGCTACAACGAAGGCAATAAGCTGATTGATGTCCCCCTGACGGCTAAAGAACATTTGCTTGAAACATTTTGTAATTTGCATCTGGACAAACAGTTATTTAGGGTGGTCAAGATAAATGGGACACCCTGTATATAGTAGCTCTAAACATGATAAAGATATCGAAACAATGTCTGTAGTGATAAAAGAAATTATTCACGTGGGTTAAAAAAACAAAAAATTAATTGTGATGAGGGACTGAAACTTGATTCTAGGTAAAGGAAGAGAAGGGAAATGATAGGAGAACATGGGACAAAACACACACTTTGAATATTAAGATTTTATCAGTTAATTACTGAAGCATTTGTCACAAAGTCCTTGAATTTACTACCCCGAAGGAAAGCTGTCCCAATCAAATTACACTCAGCATAGAGAACTGGATGTAACCCAAAGTAGAAAGCTCTGAAATATGAGGAGTATCCAAAATGGAAGATACAAAACTATGCTGTGGGTACAATTGAAGTCTTTATTCAAAAGTAATCCCCAGAGGCCTGAGCATAACTATCACATTGTTTAATGAGCTGAGGGATTCGCTGTTCCCAGAGTTCCTGTGGCTTGGCTGTGAGAGGAGCCAGTCCTCTGTGTCCTCCAATTCCTCATCTGAGTAGGAGTGCTTCTCTTTGAGGTGTTCTTTTTGTGGACCGAACACACAGGGTGACATGTCCGGTTGCAAGGCGATTGCTCAAGCTGTTCCTACTTGAACTTCATAAGACCTTGGAGACTGGATTGTTATGACGTTTCATACCTTTTCATTTGACCACTCCTTGTACTTAATGAGGCATGGAATGCATATTATCGGTAAATAGGGTGGGCATTGTAGGAGGGGGAGCGTTCTTTGCAGTCTACAAAAACATTACATCTATTGTGGTTGAAACTGATTCTGACTGCAAAGTTATCTGGAGGTGAGTATCAGTGTAGGGGCCTCCCTCCATGGGAGTATGAGGGCAGCAATCACATTTGCCCTTAGGTAAGTCTGACATTTCTTCCATTTACTTGTGTCAGACTTCTGTTTTCTTTTCTGTCTGCCTCTCTTGGCCAACTTTTGCTTTCTTGACCTCAACAATATTTGGTTACGAGGCTGGTGGGGTGTCCTACATTTTCATTTTATAGTCTTACCATAGGGAAGGGAGGTCTTCTTAGGCATAGTGAAGTGAATGCTACCAGGGGAGTAAAACTTGATGTCAAATTATAGTCCTCTAGGTTGGGAGTTGGGTGAGTGGGGGATCACCCCATTATATGTAAAAACTTTCTAAGGTTCGGGACTCCAAAGAAAACCCTCAACACTTGAATGGAATAACATTATGACAGTTATTGGCAGGGAGAAGAACTCTTGGAGTTGATACATGGAATGTTCAGAGCATTGCAAATAAATACACTGAATTAGAGAATGAAGTGAATCAACTGAATGTGGACATAATTGTTTTGTCTGAAACTAAGAAAAAGAGACAAGGAAATGAGAAATTTGGGAATTTCATCAATTTTTGGTCTGAAGTTGTTGGACATAAATGGGCAAAAGCAGGTGTTTTCCTTCCAATTAACAAATCTATGAGCTCTTACATCAAGGATTACACATTTTTATATGATAGAATTGTCACTCTCACCATTACTTAACCAAGTTAAAAACCACCAAGAAATAATAATAGCAAAAGACTTTAATGCGAGAGTAGGCTCACAAGAAATGATGTCATAGTATGAAGACATGGAGATAACGTTGTTAATAGTTCTGGAGAAAATCTTGTAGGATTCTGTAACCAGCATAATTTAAAAATTCTGAACACATATTATTCACATAAATATACTCACAGGTATGTGTGGGAAAGACCCTCATTACAACAGAAATTGTTAATCGCTTGCATCATAACTGTGGCTTGGTTCTAAAAGGGCCAATGTCAAGAATCTTAGTTTTAAGTTATAAGCTTTTGAATATTTTCTAAGATTTTCTGACAGCTACTAACAATATGTTTGGGGCTATTTGTTACTAACATTATAGTAAATCAACTTAACCAAAGCTTGTTTTTAAATAATAAATTTCTAGAATTTTCAGCTTTAAAATTAAAGGACTTAAGAGAACATTGGCCCTTTTTAACATCATGAACTCTCTTAAATTATTTGACATTGGCCCTTTGGACATCAGTGTCAGGTAGAATGAATAACCAGAAACAGGTAATTTTAAGAAAACGATTTCCTTGTACTCATTGATTAAATCACTTTATTCATTCCTCAAGAACTTAATAACTGATAGCAACTGCTACACGTTCCAAAAATCACGTTTTATCACTGTAAATCATCAAAACACTCTTTGGTCTCATAATCAGGGGGGAGACTGTTTATTCACATTTCTTAATATCATACAAATAATTTGCATACGCTATAGTTGATACTGTAAAAGGGGAGAGAAAAAATATATCAATTGTTTCCATCATCATCATCATCATCATCATCCTCCCCTTCATAAGATATCTGTTTATCTCTTTTATCTGTGTGTTGGCTCTCAGGTGGTGAACTGCATGTAGAATGGACAACTGCTTATATTGATGTGTGTAAGGAGATCCCTTAAGTCCTTTAATTTCTTTCCTGAGTTGGGTATGATAAAATCAGAAATAGGTGCAAGTTTTGGCATCGACAAGCATTGAATTTTCTTTCTGTTCAGATCTATCATCTTGAATGGTTCTTCTGAGGAGTAACTGTGTTTTTAGCAGACAATTCCTGGCATACCTGAGTGATACTTCATCCATTTTATCTTGTTTCAAACAATAAGATTCCTTTCTGTTTTAATTTTCTTGTAGAGATAATGATTGCTCATCAAGTCTGTAAAGTTGTATAAGTCCTTTTGTTCCAGCTCTGTTGCAGTTATGGGTGGCTTTCAGGGAACCATACTTATTAATTTGGTCCAGTCTCTTTGTAGTTCCACTTCAACAGTTGTTGTTTTCTTTGTCTTCTCAAAGGCTGCATGAATTGGGTCAGCTGCCAAGTGAGTATGTCCAACTTTAAGAAACTTGTGGTTGATTTCAAAACATCTTCCCTGAATCATGAATTCTTCCACTACTCTCAGAAACTGGCAATAAAAATATTTGTTTGTCCAGTACATGAATCACTGTACAGGTGTACCCCAAAATTTTTGTTGGCCAGTATCATCAAATAATCATATAGACAAGAAGCTATTTCTTTGCCACCTCTTCCTGCCACTGTTTCATTCCAAATGTAACATACTGGTGAACATTCTTTATGTGTCTTTACATAGATGATCAAGTTGCAGGTCCAAAGCTATTGTTTGTAAAATGTCACACCACAGCGTAGAAAAGGAGTGGGTAGACATTTCTGCAAATCAAAGGCCAGGGTCACTATATTGGAATTCTGCACAGCTTTCTTTTTATCATGTCTTTCTGATCGTAAGCAGCCTGGGCTAAATCCAAATGCTGCTGTCGTTCCACTTCAACTTTACAACGTTTAGCATCATGAGTACAATTCTTGAGTAATGTGAAGTATTTGGCACATTTTGCACAAGTGTCCGTCTTCGGTTTGTGGAAGCTAAGATTGAAACAGGTCACAAAAACTCTTCAATAACACGCTTCACTTCTTGGTTTCATATCTTTGGTTTGGCAAAATTCTTGATAGAGCCAGTACATTGCTGAAATAATCAAATCTGGAGATAATTTTTTTTAGAAGAATGAGATCAAGAATAATGGCTTTCGCAGGAAGGAAACATGTTAATATGTTCCTTCATTAAATCAGTGTCGTCAGATGGTACTTTTGGATGATTAGAATGTGTACCACGTCCATTTTCAAACACACTCCTCCTTCAGAGCCCCGTCTCTTCTCCACAATTATTCTTATCTTCTTTTGTGTTAAGAAAAATGTACTAAGGAACATATTCTGACATGCTTCTTTCTTAGTCTGCAAAGAAAGACTGTAAAGAAAGTACTTCCTGGAATATTTACACCTGCTTGCAGTTCCCTCAGGTTTGTTCCTTAAACGCTCCACATGTTTCTTTTCCTCAGACACATGATTAGCTATGAACTGATTTTGAGCTTCTGGGGACAATTTGTAATATTCTATGAACATTTTTTGCTCTCTCATAGTCATTTAATTTTCCTCCACAATTTTTGCTGCACTTGCACAATGATTTCAGAACTTTAGCAGGTATAACTTTTCCTTTTGATGTCACATATTCCTTTCCTGCAGTTTTCAATTCTTTCCTCTGATTTTACTCCCATAATTTTTCGTTTTGCTTTCTTTTTCTGGCTGAATCCTGTGGATCACATTTCTTCCTCCCCCTTCCTCCCCCTTTTTGTTTCATTGCCAAGCTGCTGTTGAATTAGATAAATTTCTTCAATCCTTGAAGATCTTTTAACTGTCTTTCGTACAGCTATATTCCCTCCGTCACTGCTTTCATCACTACTTTCGCCACTATTTGGAACATATTCATCAGAATCTTCAAATACATCTTCATCAGAACTTGAAATCACGTGTGCCGATAATGACGAACATGCATTTCCTTCTGTACTAGTACTGGAATGACCTTAAAAAAATTAAAAATGAAATAAATTTAATATATCTAAAAACAAAGATGATGTAATTTACCATACGAAAGTGTTGGTATGTTGATAGAGACACTAACAAACACAAACACACACACAAAATCAAGCTTTCGCAACACACGATTGCTTCATCAGGAAAGAGGGAAGGAGAGGGAAAGACGAAAGGATGTGGGTTTTAAGGGAGAGGGTAAGGAGTCATTCCAATCCCAGGAGCGGAAAGACTTACCCGAGGGGGGGAAAAGGGACAGGTATACACTCGCGTGCGCGCACACACACACACACACACACACACACACACACACACACACACACACACACACACACACACACATATCCATCGACACATATACAGACACAAGCAGACATATCTGTGTCTGTGCCTGTATATGTGCGGATGGATGTGTGTGTGTGTGTGTGTGTGTGTGTGTGTGTGTGTGTGGGCACGCGCGAGTGTATGTATACCTGTCCCTTTTTGCCCCTAAGGTAAGTCTTTCTGCTCCCGGGATTGGAATGACTCCTTACCCTCTCCCTTAAAACCCACATCCTTTCGTCTGTCCCTCTCCTTCCCTCTTTCCTGATGAAGCAAACCTGGGCTGCGAAAGCTTGAATTTTGTGTGTGTGTGTTTGTGTTTGTTAGTGTCTCTATCAACATATCAACACTTTCGTTTGGTTAGTTACATCATCTTTGTTTTTAGATATATTTTTCCCACATGGAATGTTTCCATCTATTACATTCAAATAAATTTAATAGGCAGTTGATAATATTTTAGATTGGCATTAAGTAGAGATACCAGTCAATTTATAGTCATGTGTTGGAAACATGGGGACAAATGCTCCTGATATCAGTTTACTTTAGTAAACTTATCTTCAAGGCAAAGTGACCACGTCAGTGGTGATATTTCAGGTGCAGTTTGTTCCTCAAGCTCTTCCTTATCGCCTCTATGAAACATGATGTTTGTGTCCACCAAGACTGTCTAGACTCCTCACTAACACTGCACCGAATGGTTAGGGGAATTGTTAAAGAAACAACTCTTATTATTGTGTATTCCTGCCAGATTTAAGTCGAATGTCACAGCACTATTTCAGTTGTTGAAACCATCTGTCAGCAAAAAAGGCCAATGTCGACATTGGCCCTTCTTACAACAAATGTAAAATAAGAGGGAAGGCCAATGTCAAGATTGGCCCTTTTATGATGATTGGAAACTTGATAAAACAGTTTGAGGCTTACATCTTAAAACCCCAGTATCTGTTGTCCTATGTGGCTTAGACATTGGCCATTTTAACATTATGAAGAGCACATAAAACTATATGGTGTACACCAATAAAACCAGTTTTGACAGATATTGACATTGGCCCTTTTAGAACCAAGCCACAGCATTGTTAAGCAAAGATGAAAATTGGTAGTTCAAAACTGTAGAGTCTTGCTGGGAGCCAACTGAGGATCTGACCACTACTTAGTTTTGTAAAAGATGATGTGTCCGTTTAAGAGAGAACCATCAGCAGCTGGTTAGCCAGAACAATGAGAGAAACTGCAGCAGACATGGTACAAGCTGCTCTTTCTCCTGAAGCGGGCCAGCATTGCAGATTTATTGCAACAGAGACTAGCGTGTGGTTGTTCTAGAGGTACAGGGGACTGAGAGTAGGAGTGCAGACAAACAGCTCCCCCAAGGGTGTTAGGTGATCATAAGAAGTTTATTTGGGAAAAGAAGAGTTTATATAAAAACTAATTATCAGCTAAGTTACCTCAAGATAGACAAAATTACCAGACATTCGATCAGGAGTTAAGAAACGGAATGAAACCAGTAAAAAGAACAGGGTATAGGAAAAGGGATGCATTCAAATTTAGAGTTTAATAGGAGGATAACAAATGATAGAGGCATGAAGGACAATTACTGGTATGAAGATAACACCAGTAAAACAAAGCAGTAGACAACTTAATTCCTTTAAGAGAAAGGGAAAAGCATTGTACAGATCTTCTAATTGAAGATAGACTGAATTACACAAAAGAGGAAGAAGGTAGGACTGAAGAAACTCTTCGAAATAGTACCATTACAATATACTGTGCATTAGCTAAAATGAAGAATGGCTGATTACCTGGTCCTGAAAATATTCCTGTGGAATTATTGAAAGCTGGAGGACATCGTTTGAAGAAAAGAATAATGCATGTAACGAATTTGTCAGTGGATTAAAATTCCATTGTATTAAAATTTCATTGTGTGGAAGAGATATATGGTTTCCGTTTTCAAAAAGATGAGTAGAAGAGACACTACCTGCTACAGAGGAATGCATGATGAGCTGCTTATGTGGCAAAATTATGTATGTGAAGATAAGGCAAGATGTTGACCGACATATTGGGGAAAGGTCAGATACACATAACAGATCCTACAGATAACCTCTTTATTTTACAAGAGCCAACGGAAAAAATTTAAAAACCGTAGGGAAGGAGCTACGCATTGCCTTTGTGGATTTAGCAAAAGCTCATATCATGGTTTCCACAGCAAACTGTGGAAAGTTATGGAAGGTAATAGATGTGGATGACCATCTTTTGCAGATTCTTATTGAAATGCACAGAGGTAAAAAGGTACAGCTTAAAAGAGGGTCAAATTATCGGAACCTATTAATATCACAAAGGTGGGATAAGGTTGCAGTATGTCATCCATCTTGTTCAATTTATATGTAGAACTGGCTCTAAGAAGATAGAAGAACAGCTGTGGAAGAATGAGAATCGTTGTTAATGAAGTGCAGTTATTTTCATAAGTTTTGCTGATGACTGGGCTATTCTAGCACACGATGAATATGATCTCGAGTTCATGGTACAACTTTTGTATCAGGAATGTATCAGGTGGGGACTACATGTGAGTCTAACAAAAACCGAATATCTGGTAGTGAATAGTGACAAAAGATTTGAAGTACACGTCACTGGCAGCACAGTTATGAGACAGCTAGAGGAATTTAAATATCGGGGAACATATACTGAAAAAACTGGCTTACTATTGCAGAGCAAAAATACAGAATACAACGAAGCAAAAAAGTATGAGGGTGTATGAATTCTTTTTGGTGGTACAAGAACATTGCTAACAGTAGTAAGAAAAGAGTGGGTAGGCTAATGGTTGAATCTGTCCTGTGCTATGGACTAGATCTAAGGGTTTTAAATGGTGAATTCAGAATGTGATCAATGGCTATGGAAATGGATTACTTATGAAGGAACACCAGAATATTAAGAATCAAAGAAAAAAACTGATGATGGTGAAATAAGAGTTAGTATGAGGGCAAATGAAACAGTGTTTGATGGAATTGAAAGAAAATAAACTGATATGGGAATTCGTTGAGAATGCCAGATTATTGGTGGCCAAAGAAGACGTTTCAATGGAAACCACCTGGCACATGTAAATGTGTCTGAGCATGATGTTCTTGGAAAGATCACATCAACAAATTAATTGAGCACTGTGGTCTATGCAAGGATGATGCTCTGATTAGTGAAGCTTGGTAGAATATTACAGGAGTACAGAAAAATGTTGGTATTAATTGATCTTTCTATTAATTAATCCTGTAATAATAATAATAATAATAATAATAATAATAATAATAACCACAGCGACTGCATAGAAGCGATGGACAAAACAGATGCCTATAAATATCTAGGATACAGACAAAAAATAGGAATAGATAATACAAATATTAAAGAAGAACTAAAAGAAAAATATAGACAAAGACTAACAAAAATACTGAAAACAGAATTGACAGCAAGAAACAAGACAAAAGCTATAAATACTTATGCTATACCAGTATTGACCTACTCATTTGGAGTAGTGAAATGGAGTAACACAGACCTAGAAGCACTCAATACACTTACACGATCACAATGCCACAAATATAGAATACATCACATACATTCAGCAACAGAAAGATTCACATTAAGCAGAGAGGAAGGAGGAAGGGGATTTATCGACATAAAAAACCTATATTATGGGCAGGTAGACAATTTAAGAAAATTCTTTATAGAACGAGCAGAAACTAGCAAAATACACAAAGCAATCACTCATATAAATACATCGGCTACACCACTGCAATTTGATAACCACTTCTACAACCCTTTAGATCACATAACATCAATAGATACGAAGAAAGTAAATTGGAAAAAGAAAACACTACATGGCAAGCACCCGTATCATCTAACACAGCCACACATTGATCAAGACGCATCCAACACATGGCTAAGAAAAGGCACTATATACAGTGAGACGGAAGGATTCATGATTGCAATAAGGGATCAAACAATAAACACCAGATATTACAGCAAGCATATTATTAAAGATCCCAATACCACAACAGATAAATGCAGACTTTGCAAACATCCAATAGAAACAGTAGATCACATCACAAGCGGATGTACAATACTAGCAAATACAGAATACCCCAGAAGACATGACAATGTAGCAAAAATAATACATCAACAGCTTGCCTTACGACATAAACTTATAAAACAACACGTTCCCACATACAAGTATGCACCACAAAATGTACTGGAGAATGATGAATACAAATTATACTGGAACAGAACCATTATAACAGATAAAACAACACCACATAACAAACCTGACATCATACTCACCAATAAAAAGAAGAAATTAACACAACTAATCGAAATATCCATACCCAATACAACAAATATACAAAAGAAAACAGGAGAAAAAATTGAAAAATACATCCAACTGGCTGAGGAAGTCAAGGACATGTGGCATCAGGATAATGTTGACATTATACCAATTATACTATCAACTACAGGAGTCATACCACACAATATCCACCAGTACATCAATGCAATACAGCTACATCCAAACCTATATATACAACTACAGAAATCCGTAATTATTGATACATGTTCAATTACCCGAAAGTTCCTAAATGCAATATAACACATACCATACAGTTAAAAGGAAGTGACGCTTGATCAGGGTCTGTGTCACTTTCCATTTTTAACCAGACTTAATGTCTGAGAAAGTAAAGAAAAAATAATAATAATAAACCCCATGGAGGTCCAGGAAAAGAATAGGCCTCCGGTATGTTCTGCCAGTCTTAAAAGGCGACAAAAAGAACAAACCACTAATAGGGCTAACCCTCCTTTTAGTGTGATTAGTTGGTTCAGGACAGAACTAATGAAGCCTCGGACAAGCGCTGTCATGGACGGGGACGACGCTTGAACCCTATGCCCTTCCACAATGGTAACGACACTGCTAGCCACACGGAAAATGATTTAAATCCAGATAGAGGCAGTTTGCAGGATATGCTTCCTGCAACCACCCTAGAAGGAAAACAAAGGCGGAGGATGAGATGGTCAGATGAAGTTAATCGACACCTCATGTTCTGTTATTACCAAGCAACAAACCTAGGAACCAACACAACTGGATACAGATCACAAGTATACACAACATTTATTACCAGATACCCAGAATTAAAATTTTTCACAGAACAACGACTAGCTGATCAGATCCGTGTAATAATAAAAAATAACGGGATACCCCAGTCAGAATTAGAAAATATCAAACAACAAGTACAACAAATACTGGAACAAAATAATGTGCAAACAGAAGAAGAAGAAAATAGAGTAATGGACTCAAACATCCCAGAGCAGACAAACAAAGAACAACATGCATCAATTAAACAATCAGAGGAAAACGAAATCTTGCGACAGCCACCAGAACAAGCACAAATAGAACACGAAGTGACACACATGTTAGATATAGAAGAAAAATTTCAGCTGACATATATAGAATACAAAGACACAAATACAGACATTAGACCATTCTTGCATAGACTGCCAAGTAACCCACAAGTCAAAACAGCAATAAAAACTATCAACACAATCATACACAACAAAATAAATGGATATACAACTATGGAAGAGTTACAACTACTGCTTTATATAGGAGCACTCACTACACTAAATATACACACTAGGCAGAGATCAGAACCAACCAACACACAGAAGAAACCCACAAAACCAGCATGGCAACACAGGCTACAGATCAGAATAGAAAAACTGAGAAGGGACATCGGACAGCTAACACAATTTATAAGAAATAAAATGTCAGAAAAAAAACGAAAAAGGTTAGGTAAAATCTCACAAGAAGAAGCGATAGAGCAATTAGATGAGAAGAAGCAGAAATTACAAGCATTGGCCAAACGTCTTAGGAGATACAAAAAAAGTGAAAATAGAAGGAAACAAAACCAAACATTCAACGCAAACCAAAAGAAATTTTACCAGACAATAGATAACACACACATTAAAATAGACAATCCACCAAACATAACAGACATGGAACACTTCTGGAGCAACATATGGTCAAACCTGGTACAACATAACAGGCATGCACGGTGGACACAAGCAGAAACAGACACATACAAGATGATACCACAAATGCCTGAAGTGATAATTTTGCAACATGAAGTCACCCAAGCTATTAATTCTACTCACAATTGGAAAGCCCCTGGAAAAGATAAAATAGCAAATTTCTGGCTAAAGAAGTTCACCTCAACACATTCACATCTAACTAAATTATTTAACAGTTACATTGCAGACCCATACACATTCCCTGATAGACTTACACATGGAATAACTTATCTGAAACCTAAAGATCAAGCAGACACACCAAACCCAGCTAAATATTGCCCCATAACATGCCTACCAACAATATACAAAATATTAACTTCAGTCATTACACAGAAATTAATGACACATACAACACAGAACAAAATTATAAATGAAGAACAAAAAGGCTGTTGCAAAGGAGCACGAGGATGTAAAGAGCAACTGATAATAGTTGCAGAGGTGACATATCAAGCTAAAACTAAACAAAGGTCGCTACACTACGCATACATTGATTACCAAAAAGCTTTTGATAGTGTACCCCACTCTTGGTGACTACAAATATTGGAAATATACAAAGTAGATCCTAAATTGATACAGTTCGTAAACATAGTAATGAAAAATTGGAAAACCACACTTAATATCCAAACAAATTCAAATATTATCTCATCACAGCCAATACAGATTAAGCGTGGAATATACCAAGGAGACTCATTAAGTCCTTCCTGGTTCTGCCTTGCTCTGAACCCACTATCCAACATGCTAAATAATACAAATTATGGATACAATATTACTGGAACATACCAACACAAAATCACACATTTGCTACTAATGGATGATCTAAAACTACTGGCAGCAACAAATCAACAACTCAACCAATTACTAAAGATAACAGATGTATTCAGCAATGTTATAAATATGGCTTTTGGAACAGACAAATGTAAGAAAAATAGCATAGTCAAGGGAAAACACACCGAAAAAGAAGATTACATATTGGATAACCACAGTGACTGCATAGAAGCGATGGAACAAACAGATGCCTATAAATATCTAGGATACAGACAAAAAATAGGAATAGATAATACAAATATTAAAGAAGAACTAAAAGAAAAATATAGACAAAGACTAACAAAAATACTGAAAACAGAATTGACAGCAAGAAACAAGACAAAAGCTATAAATACTTATGCTATACCAATATTGACCTACTCATTTGGAGTAGTGAAATGGAGTATCACAGACCTAGAAACACTCAATACACTTACACGATCACAATGCCACAAATATAGAATACATCACATACATTCAGCAACAGAAAGATTCACATTAAGCAGAAAGGAAGGAGGAAGGGGATTTATCGACATAAAAATCCTACATTATGGGCAGGTAGACAATTTAAGAAAATTCTTTATAGAACGAGCAGAAACTAGCAAAATACACAAAGCAATCACTCATATAAATACATCGGCTACACCACTGCAATTTCATAACCACTTCTACAACCCTTTAGATCACCTAACATCAACAGATACGAAGAAAGTAAATTGGAAAAAGAAAACACTACATGGCAAGCACCCGTATCATCTAACACAGCCACACATTGATCAAGACGCATCCAACACATGGCTAAGAAAAGGCACTATATACAGTGAGACGGAAGGATTCATGATTGCAATAAGGGATCAAACAATAAACACCAGATATTACAGCAAGCATATTATTAAAGATCCCAATACCACAACAGATAAATGCAGACTTTGCAAACATCCAATAGGAACAGTAGATCACATCACAAGCGGATGTACAATACTAGCAAATACAGAATACCCCAGAAGACATGACAATGTAGCAAAAATAATACATCAACAGCTTGCCTTACAACATAAACTTATAAAACAACACTTTCCCACATAAAAGTATGCACCACAAAATGTACTGGAGAATGATGAATACAAATTATACTGGAACAGAACCATTATAACAGATAAAACAACACCACATAACAAACCTGACATCATACTCACCAATAAAAAGAAGAAATTAACACAACTAATCGAAATATCCATACCCAATACAACAAATATACAAAAGAAAACAGGAGAAAAAATTGAAAAATACATCCAACTGGCTGAGGAAGCCAAGGACATGTGGCATCAGGATAAAGTTGACATTATACCAATTATACTATCAACGACAGGAGTCATACCACACAATATCCACCAGTACATCAATGCAATACAGCTACATCCAAATTTATATATACAACTACAGAAATCTGTAATTATTGATACATGTTCAATTACCCGAAAATTCCTAAATGCAATATAACATATACCGTACAGTTAAAAGGAAGTGACACTTGATCAAGGTCCGCGTCACTTTCCATTTTTAACCAGACTTAACGTCTGAGAAAGTAGAGAAATAATAATAATAATAATAATAATAATAATAATGCCCGTGGAGGCCCGGGAAAAGAATAGGCCTCCGGTATGTTCTGCCAGACGTAAAAGGCGACGAAAAGAACAAACCACTAATAGGGCTAACCCCCCTTTTAGTGTGATGAGTTGGTTCAGGACAGAACTAAAGAAGCCTCGGACAAGCGCCGTCATGGTCGGGCACGACGCTTGAACCCTATGCCCGCCCACAATGGTAACGACACTGCTAGCCAACTGGAAAATGATTTAAATCCAAATAGAGGTGTTTTGCAGGATATGCTTCCTACAACCACCCTAGAAGGAAAGCAAAGGCGGAGGATGAGATGGTCAGATGAAGTTAATCGACACCTCATGTTCTGTTATTACCAAGCAACAAACCTAGGAACCAACACAACTGGATACAGATCACAAGTATACACAACATTTATTACCAGATACCCAGAATTAAAATTTTTTACAGAACAACGACTAGCTGATCAGATCCGTGTAATAATAAAAAATAACGGGATACCCCAGTCAGAATTAGAAAACATCAAACAACAAGTACAACAAATACTGGAACAAAATAATGTGCAAACAGAAGAAGAAGAAAATAGAGTAATGGACTCAAACATCCCAGAGCAGACAAACAAAGAACAACATGCATCAATTAAACAATCAGAGGAAAACGAAATCTTGCGACAGCCACCAGAACAAGCACAAATAGAACACGAAGTGACACACATGTTAGATATAGAAGAAAAATTTCAGCTGACTTATATAGAATACAAAGACACAAATACAGACATTAGACCATTCTTGCATAGACTGCCAAGTAACCCACAAGTCAAAACAGCAATAAAAACTATCAACACAATCATACACAACAAAATAAATGGATATACAACTATGGAAGAGTTACAACTACTGCTTTATATAGGAGCACTCACTACACTAAATATACACACTAGGCAGAGATCAGAACCAACCAACACACAGAAGAAACCCACAAAACCAGCATGGCAACACAGGCTACAGATCAGAATAGAAAAACTGAGAAGGGACATCGGACAGCTAACACAATTTATAAGAAATAAAATGTCAGAAAAAAAACGAAAAAGGTTAGGTAAAATCTCACAAGAAGAAGCGATAGAGCAATTAGATGAGAAGAAGCAGAAATTACAAGCATTGGCCAAACGTCTTAGGAGATACAAAAAAAGTGAAAATAGAAGGAAACAAAACCAAACATTCAACGCAAACCAAAAGAAATTTTACCAGACAATAGATAACACACACATTAAAATAGACAATCCACCAAACATAACAGACATGGAACACTTCTGGAGCAACATATGGTCAAACCTGGTACAACATAACAGGCATGCACGGTGGACACAAGCAGAAACAGACACATACAAGATGATACCACAAATGCCTGAAGTGATAATTTTGCAACATGAAGTCACCCAAGCTATTAATTCTACTCACAATTGGAAAGCCCCTGGAAAAGATAAAATAGCAAATTTCTGGCTAAAGAAGTTCACCTCAACACATTCACATCTAACTAAATTATTTAACAGTTACATTGCAGACCCATACACATTCCCTGATAGACTTACACATGGAATAACTTATCTGAAACCTAAAGATCAAGCAGACACACCAAACCCAGCTAAATATTGCCCCATAACATGCCTACCAACAATATACAAAATATTAACTTCAGTCATTACACAGAAATTAATGACACATACAACACAGAACAAAATTATAAATGAAGAACAAAAAGGCTGTTGCAAAGGAGCACGAGGATGTAAAGAGCAACTGATAATAGTTGCAGAGGTGACATATCAAGCTAAAACTAAACAAAGGTCGCTACACTACGCATACATTGATTACCAAAAAGCTTTTGATAGTGTACCCCACTCTTGGTGACTACAAATATTGGAAATATACAAAGTAGATCCTAAATTGATACAGTTCGTAAACATAGTAATGAAAAATTGGAAAACCACACTTAATATCCAAACAAATTCAAATATTATCACATCACAACCAATACAGATTAAGCGTGGAATATACCAAGGAGACTCATTAAGTCCTTTCTAGTTCTGCCTTGCTCTGAACCCACTATCCAACATGCTAAATAATACAAATTATGGATACAATATCACTGGAACATACCCACACAAAATCACACATTTGCTACTAATGGATGATCTAAAACTACTGGCAGCAACAAATGAACAACTCAACCAATTACTAAAGATAACAGAAGTATTCAGCAATGATATAAATATGGCTTTTGGAACGGACAAATGTAAGAAAAATAGCATAGTCAAGGGAAAACACACTAAACAAGAAGATTACATATTGGATAACCACAGTGACTGCATAGAAGCGATGGAAAAAACAGATGCCTATAAATATCTAGGATACAGACAAAAAATAGGAATAGATAATACAAATATTAAAGAAGAACTAAAAGAAAAATATAGACAAAGACTAACAAAAATACTGAAAACAGAATTGACAGCAAGAAACAAGACAAAAGCTATAAATACCTATGCTATACCAATATTGACCTACTCATTTGGAGTAGTGAAATGGAGTAACACAGACCTAGAAACACTCAATACACTTACACGATCACAATGCCACAAATATAGAATACATTACATACATTCAGCAACAGAAAGATTCACATTAAGCAGAAAGGAAGGAGGAAGGGGATTTATCGACATAAAAATCCTACATTATGGACAGGTAGACAATTTAAGAAAATTCTTTATAGAACGAGCAGAAATCAGCAAAATACACAAAGCAATCACTCATATAAATACATCTGCTACACCACTGCAATTTCATAACCACTTCTACAACCCTTTAGATCACATAACATCAACAGATACGAAGAAAGTAAATTGGAAAAAGAAAACACTACATGGCAAGCACCCGTATCATCTAACACAGCCACACATTGATCAAGACGCATCCAACACATGGCTAAGAAAAGGCAATATATACAGTGAGATAGAAGGATTCATGATTGCAATACAGGATCAAACAATAAACACCAGGTATTACAGCAAGCATATTATTAAAGATCCCAATACCACAACAGATAAATGCAGACTTTGCAAACAACAAATAGGAACAGTAGATCACATCACAAGCGGATGTACAATACTAGCAAATACAGAATACCCCAGAAGACATGACAATGTTGCAAAAGTAATTCATCAACAGCTTGCCTTACAACATAAACTTATAAAACAACACGTTCCCTCATACAAGTATGCACCACAAAATCTACAGGAGAATGATGAATACAAATTATACTCGAACAGAACCATTATAACAGATAAAACAATGCCACATAACAAACCTGACATCATACTCACCAATAAAAAGAAGAAATTAGCACAACTAATCGAAATATCCATACCCAATACAACAAATATACAAAAGAAAACAGGAGAAAAAATTGAAAAATACATCCAACTGGCTGAGGAAGCCAAGGACATGTGGCATCAGGATAAAGTTGACATTATACCAATTATACTATCAACTACAGGAGTCATACCACACAATATCCACCAGTACATCAACGCAATGCAGCTACATCCAAACATATACATACAACTACAGAAATCCGTAATTATTGATACATGTTCAATTACCCGAAAGTTCCTAAACGCAATGTAACATATACCGTATAGTTAAAAGGAAGTCATGCTTGATCAAGGTCCGCGTCACTTTCAATTCGAACCAGACCTAAGGTCTGAGAAAGGAATGAAATAATAATAATAATAATAATAATAATAATAATAATAATAATATTAATAATTACTGTTATTATTATTATTTCTTTACTTTCTCAGACGTTAAGTCTGGTTGAGAATGGAAAGTGACGCGGACCTTGATCAAGCGTCACTTCCTATTAACTGTACGGTATGTGTTATATTGCATTTAGGAACTTTCGGGTAATTGAACATGTATCAATAATTACGGATTTCTGTAGTTGTATATATATGTTTGGATGTAGCTGTATTGCATTGATGTACTGGTGGATATTGTGTGGTATGACTCCTGTAGTTGATAGTATAATTGGTATGATGTCAACTTTATCCTGATGCCACATGTCTTTGACTTCCTCAGCCAGTTGGATGTATTTTTCAATTTTTTCTCCTGTTTTCTTTTGTATATTTGTTGTATTTGGTATGGATATTTCGATTAGTTGTGTTAATTTCTTCTTTTTATTGGTGAGTATGATGTCAGGTTTGTTATGTGGTGTTGTTTTATCTGTTATAATGGTTCTGTTCCAGTATAATTTGTATTCATCATTCTCCAGTACATTTTGTGGTGCATACTTGTATGTAGGAACTTGTTGTTTTAAAAGTTTATGTTGTAAGGCAAGCTGTTGATGTATTATTTTTGCGACATTGTCATGTCTTCTGGGGTATTCTGTATTTGCTAGTATTGTACATCCGCTTGTGATGTGATCTACTGTTTCTATTTGTTGTTTACAAAGTCTGCATTTATCTGTTGTGGTATTGGGATCTTTAATAATATGCTTGCTGTAATACCTGGTGTTTATTGTTTGATCCTGTATTGCAATCATGAATCCTTCTGTCTCACTGTATATATTGCCTTTTCTTAGCCATGTGTTGGATGCGTCTTGATCGATGTGTGGCTGTGTTAGATGATACGGGTGCTTGCCATGAAGTGTTTTCTTTTTCCAATTTACTTTCTTCGTATCTGTTGATGTTATGTGGTCTAAAGGGTTGTAGAGGTGGTTATGAAATTGTAGTGGTGTAGCCGATGTATTTATATGAGTGATTGCTTTGTGTATTTTGCTAGTTTCTGCTCGTTCTATAAAGAATTTTCTTAAATTGTCTACCTGTCCATAATGTAGATTTTTTATATCGATAAATCCCCTTCCTCCTTCCTTTCTGCTTAGTGTGAATCTTTCTGTTGCTGAATGTATGTGATGTATTCTATATTTGTGGCATTGTGATCGTGTAAGTGTATTGAGTGCTTCTAGGTCTGTGTTACTCCATTTCACTACTCCAAATGAGTAGGTCAATATTGGTATGGCATAAGTATTTATAGCTTTTGTCTTGTTTCTTGCTGTCAATTCTGTTTTCAGTATTTTTGTTAGTCTTTGTCTATATTTTTCTTTTAGTTCTTCTTTAATATTTGTATTATCTATTCCTATTTTTTGTCTGTATCCTAGATATTTATAGGCATCCGTTTTTTCCATCGCTTCTATGCAGTCGCTGTGGTTATCCAATATGTAATCTTCTTGTTTAGTGTGTTTTCCCTTGACTATGCTATTTTTCTTACATTTGTCTGTTCCAAAAGCCATACTTATATCATTGCTGAATACTTCTGTTATCTTTAGTAATTGGTTGAGTTGTTGATTTGTTGCTGCCAGTAGTTTTAGATCATCCATGTATAGCAAATGTGTGATTTTGTGTGGGTATGTTCCAGTAATATTGTATCCATAATTTGTATTATTTAGCATGTTGGATAGTGGGTTCAGAGCAAGGCAGAACCAGAAAGGACTTAATGAGTCTCCTTGGTATATTCCACGCTTAATCTGTATTGGCTGTGATGTGATATTATTTGAATTTGTTTGGATATTAAGTGTGGTTTTCCAATTTTTCATTACTATGTTTAGGAACTGTATCAATTTAGGATCTACTTTGTATATTTCCAATATTTGTAGTAACCATGAGTGGGGTACACTATCAAAAGCTTTTTGGTAATCAATGTATGCGTAGTGTAGCGACCTTTGTTTAGTTTTAGCTTGATATGTCACCTCTGCATCTATTATCAGTTGCTCTTTACATCCTCGTGCTCCTTTGCAACAGCCTTTTTGCTCTTCATTTATAATTTTGTTCTGTGTTGTATGTGTAATTAATTTCTGTTTAATGATTGAAGTTAATATTTTGTATATTGTTGGTAGGCATGTTATGGGGCGATATTTAGCTGGGTTCGCTGTGTCTGCTTGATCTTTAGGTTTCAGATAAGTTATTCCATGTGTAAGTGTATCAGGGAATGTGTATGGGTCTGCAATGTAACTGTTAAATAATTTAGTTAGATGTGAATGTGTTGAGGTGAACTTCTTTAACCAGAAATTTGCTATTTTATCATTTCCAGGGGCTTTCCAATTGTGAGTAGAATTAATTGCTTGGGTGACTTCATGTTGCAAAATTATCACTTCAGGCATTTGTGGTATCATCTTGTATGTGTCTGTTTCTGCTTGTATCCACCGTGCATGCCTGTTATGTTGTACCGGGTTTGACCATATGTTGCTCCAGAAGTGTTCCATGTCTGTTATGTTTGGTGGATTGTTTATTTTAATGTGTGTGTTATCTATTGTCTGGTAAAATTTCTTTTGGTTTGTGTTGAATGTTTGGTTTTGTTTCCTTCTATTTTCACTTTTTTTGTATCTTCTGAGTCGTTTGGCTAATGCTTGTAATTTCTGCTTCTTTTCGTCTAATTGCTCTGTCGCTTCTTGTTGTGAGATTTTACCTAACCTTTTTCGTTTTTTTTCCGAGATTTCATTTCTTATAAATTGTGTTAGCTGTCCGATGTCTTTTCTCAGTTTTTCTATTCTGATCTGTAGCCTGTGTTGCCATGCTGGTTTTGTGGTTTTCTTCTGTATGTTGGTTGGTTCTGATCTCTGTCTAGTGTGTATATTTAGTGTAGTGAGTGCTCCTATATAAACCAGTAGTTGTAACTCTTCCATAGTTGTGTTTTCATTTATTTTGTTGTGTATGATTGTGTTGATAGTTTTTATTGTTGTTTCGACTTGTGGGTTATTTGGTGGTCTATGCAAGAATGGTCTAATGTCTGTATTTGTGTCTTTGTATTCTATATATGTTAGCTGAAATTTTTCTTCTATATCTAGCATCTGTGTCACTTCGTGTTCTATTTGTGCTTGTTCTGGTGGCTGTCTTAAGATTTCGTTTTCCTCTGATTGTTTAATTGGTGCGTGTTGTTCTTTGTTTGTTTGCTCTGGGATGTTTGAGTCCATTACTGTATTTTCTTCTTCTTCTGATTGCACATTATTTTGTTCCAGTATTTGTTGTACTTCTTGTTTGATGTTTTCTAATTCTGACTGGGGTATCCTGTTATTTTTGATTATTACACGGATCTGATCAGCTAGTCGTTGTTCTGTTAAAAATTTTAATTCTGGGTATCTGGTAATAAATGTTGTGTATACTTGTGATCTGTATCCAGTTGTGTTGGTTCCTAGGTTTGTTGCTTGGTAATAACAGAACATGAGGTGTCGATTAACTTCATCTGACCATCTCATCCTCTGTCTTTGTTTTCCTTCTAGGGTGGTTGCAGGAAGCATATCCTGCAAAACACCTCTATTTGGATTTAAATCATTTTCCAGTTGGCTAGCAGTGTCGTTACCATTGTGGGCGGGCATAGGGTTCAAGCGTTGTCCCCGACCATGACGGCGCTTGTCCGAGGCTTCTTTAGTTCTGTCCTGAACCAACTAATCACACTAAAAGGGGGGTTAGCCCTATTAGTGGTTTGTTCTTTTCGTCGCCTTTTACGACTGGCAGAACATACCGGAGGCCTATTCTTTTCCCGGGCCTCCACGGGGATTATTATTATTATTATTATTATTATTATTATTATTATTATTATTATTATTATTATTATTATTATGCCTGTGAATGGAAAAGTGCAGACAAGTGCCATGGGTGAGACCCACAACATATATGGGGAGACCCGCAGGTGGAAGTGTTAATCTCTGAGAGACAAATAAGCCAGCTGGGACAGTTTTAACGCTGAGTTTAACCACTGCTGACATCGACATGCACCTCTTGCAGTATCTGTGTGCTCTGTCATCAGCTGCTTGCAGATGCCATGTGTTGTATTCATCCCCGTGCATGTCTCTCTGCGATTTTGGAGTTTCTGGTTACCTGTAGGGTGACTTGCTTGGTGAGTTTTCATTTCCTTCTGTGAGGTTTTGGGGTTCTGTTCCCAGGCTTGTTGTTGACCCACTGTTTGCCCATACAGTATCTTGTCCCGATAGTGTTGTTTAGCAGCATTGTCATACTAATATAGAGGCTAAAGTGATGATAGAGGACATTCTTTTGCTTGTGACGCTTCTATTTTTTTCCCTTCCTTTCATTGTTAATTTTGGAACACCATGGACCTGGAATTTCTGCATTGCTGGCAGGGACAGTTTATACCTACAGGAGCAACAGCCTGGATAACTGAACCAGAATATGGAATTGCTTCATGCCCATGCCACGCAGGTTGCAGGCTATGCACCCGCTGCGCAATTTTCTTCCTCACCCCTCATTTTCTGGTTTCATTTAGTCTATAGAAATGTGGGAAAATCACATGCACTGGTTCTTGCTGCGCTGTTGGGTAAGGTATACCGTATAGCCAGTCGATAAAGCCACCTTCTTGTTGTCCAGCAGTTTGTGATTGAGACGTTGTGCAAACTTTTGAGTCCTCCTCTGAGCCCAAGAAACGTCACTTTGATGAAATCTGTTGGTTGCTTACACAGTATTTCAGACATTAAACCAACATGGTAACAGCACGATTACAGTCTCAGCAGCAGCAGCACCACCACCACAAGTGCCCTGGGCAGTCATGTACGGCTTTGATTTCTGATTTGCAGGGTCTCTCACAGAAGTGTTGTTTTGAGTGTCCAAAATGTGTCACCTTGTACACAGACTTGCTGATTGTGAATGTGATAGTCTGGTTAGCACCTGATCCTGAGGTCCAAATTAGGGCATTGACCTTGCCCGAACCGTCTTTAGCCAACATTGCCAATATTGTGGAACAGCGTGACCTTACGTTGGTGGCGAGAGACATTCTCTCCAACATTTGGCAGGTGTAAATCATAAACCATCCCTGATGCCTGTGTGGTTCCCCAGGTGGCCTTCCCTCTCGCCAAGTCATCGCTTGTTGATGATTTCAGTTCATTGGTGCTGTGGTGCAGCCGGTCTTCACCTGTTTCAAGCTCGGTGGTTTTTCATTGATCGTAGTATCATAATTCTCATCCACAACAACTTTTGGTCTCTGGCATCACTCTCCTACCACTCATTGGGTGAGCCAGTGGTCCTGCCCCAGTTGTCTCCCCATGTTCAATAAGATTGCTCAGATACCCATGTTAATAAGATTGCTCAGATGTGGAAGCCACGTATGGTGTATGCTGTCAAGTAGGCCATTTAGCAGTGAGAGAGTACTTCACGGGAAGAGTCTGACAACATTTTACTTTGTCCCACACACATCTCGCAGAATGATCACGACAAGAAAATTTGAGCAATTAGAGCCAGTACATAGGCTAAACGACAATCATTCTTCCGACACACCTCTTGTGAGTGGAAACGGGGTACCAGTTAGTGGTACCAGAAGTACCCTCTGCCATACATGATCAGTGGCAGAGTATTGGATGGGTGATCAGTTGAATTTCAGGTAGCCATGGGAGCAATGGCCAGCCCTATTAGCTTCAATACGTACAAGCTCTTGGGCTGCTCAGCGTTGTAATGGCCGCTACATCAAGTTGTCATATAATAAGCTGTGTATTCCTTTTAGGGTTCAGTTCTCAGTTTCTGCACATTACAAGAAAGTGGAACAGCAACTGATGTTGTTAGAGGCAATTCCCTGCAGGCACAAAATATTTTTGGATTAAACACTTTTTCTGTTTTTGGTTTTCTTATAGTAGATGTAGTCTGTTTAGTGCCTAAAGTCATTCTTTTTGTATTACCTTCATAACAAGCTATTTGAGAATACCTTGGGTTGGACAGAAAATTTCTTGGTATTTTTAAGCCATTGGTAATTCCTAAAGTTTATCACCCTCCCCATCCCCAATTCTCTTCCCTAAGTGCGACAGTGTAAAGGCAGAGTTGCAGCGCTGGCAGAATCAGGGTGTTGTTTCTAACGATTTGTCAAATCAGTGGGCCACCCCATCGGTGGTGATTCAGATGCCCGATGGTTCAATGCACCTTTGAGGTAATTTTAAACAGACAATAAGTCACAGTGTGTCATGGATTCTTGTCTAGTTCCACAACCGGAGGAGTTGTACGGGCTCTACATGAGAGGAGCATTTACAAAACCTATGTATGATTTTCCAATGTCTGTGGGAGAACAGCTTTCATTGCAGGCTAGAAAAGTGTTTTTTTCTCCTTAAAAGTGCATTTTTTGGGACATGTGCTAAGCAAAGATGACTTAGTTCCTATGGGAATTGCATCAAAACCATTGCCCACTTACAAGTGCCTGAGAACCTAAAGGAGCTTTAGTGTTGTTTTCTTTTTTCTTTACTTTTTTAAAAAAATGCTGACTTTGGCATAGTGTAATTATCCACATTCCAAGTTAGCAGATAGTAATACCACCAGTTACAGAGAGAGACTCACTTTCTCAATAATTATTGCTATGACATTCGTTATTGCTTGACCGCCCAGCATGCAAATGATGATATCTATTACAGCTGCTGGTGGGGCTTGATCTGGAGTTTGCTTGGCCAGAGGCTTTTGTGTTTGCGAATGAAGATACCTTGTAGCAAACCTTGTTGGAGTTTCTGTTGATGGCACAATAGGTCATAAACACCATGACCGCTGACCTGCTTATCCGGAAAGTCGTTTTAGCTGTCCAGGTGGATTGACCAGTGTGTGTTTGCATGAGCGCAGATCTGGTGGGGTGTACATTTTTTCCTCCTCCATGATTGACTCAACATTGTCCAGGGGGTGCTCTTGCTTGATATCTGGTGGGGTGTACATTTTTTTTTCTCCTCCATGAGTGACTCAACATTGTCCAGGGTGTGCTCTTGCTTGCCATGGAGGAACAAAGCTGTTGGTTGTTGCATCCTTGCATACTCTAGCTGCTGCATGTGTTGCACTAAAGTATGATTCATATGAAGGCATTATGTCATGTCTACTGGCTGGTGATGAATTGTTACATCAAACATCTGGTGCGGATTCTAGAATTAATAGAAGTATTTGTCCAATAATTAGCAATGAGATTAAGTTTATTGCTATGGATGGCCCTGTATTGAGGGGCCTATGCACAGAACTAGTCTGTGCCACTGCACCAGGTTTCTTCTTGTCCAGTTCCAGAGCACCCTGGTACAGGGTGCACATTGATTTTGCAGCTTTGTTTTTGGGCAGCGTGTGGTTGTTGACGATCGATGCCTTGTCATGCTTCCCGAAAACAACCAAGTTGTTCTCTGCATCACTGACTGCCACTGTTCGCGTGTTGTCAACCCAAATGAAGTCAGTGTCTTCTCTTCCTGTGAAGGTGCATTGTTGAGTCTCCTGGCTATCTGTTTGGTGATGCCAGTCAGTGGGTGCAGTCCGGTGGAACATTTGCATGGGCACTAGCCACGGGATCTTTGGGATTTGTTGCAAACTGAAGCTCATGCCCCAGATCACCATGGCCTGCCATATTTTGGCCAGCAGAAGGGGCAACAGGGTTGACTGTGACGTTGTTCCAGTGGTGTTCTTCACCATTTATGCTCCCTTTGCACTTACAGCCATCCTTCCTTTGCTTCAGCCTTGGGCCCCAGCGAGGTTCCCTCCTGTGCCTGCTGATGTAGAGCTCATGGATTTTGAGTCCTCCACCACCTGCTCTCTCCTCTCCTCTCACTGGTGAATGTGTCCTCACCTACACCACTGCCAGTGGAACAACTGTTGCATCAGCCTCCACATCCTTCTGCCCCACTGGTGGAAACAGTGGAATTGACCTTTCCTCCTCTGGTGGTGTGTCTGCTGCCCAGGTCTCTGGCATTCTCTCCAAGTCCGCACCAGAGGTTGCAGGCCAAACTAGGCCATTTTCGACCCTTCTGGGCCTTTCCAGGGGGAAAGTATGTATTATGCTTGCCTGTGGACATTGTGATGGAAGCATTTGAGCTGGGGTGAGTTGCACAGATGACTGTTGCAGGCAGCTGCCATCAAGAGCACACATGATGCGTTGTATGGGCAGACCTGCTTACGAAAGTGTTTACCTGCATTCAAAAGTAAGGTGGGCGGGGTAATTCTGACATTGAGTTCAACGCTCATGGTCTTCATCTTGCACCTTGTGCTGCTTCTGTGTGCTCATCATCAGCACCCGCATGCTTTGTGTTGTGTTCAGCCTAGTTTATGTTTTGGTGCAGTTTTGGACTTTCTACTTCGCGGTAGATTGACTCTCGCACAATGAGTTTTCATTTCCTTGTACAGTGTTCTGTTCCTTGGCTTGTTGTTGTGCCACCGCCAGTGTGTACAATATCTGTTGCCAGCAGTGTTGTTTAGTGGCATTGTTACATTGTACAGATACAATAATATTAGTAATAATAACAACAATAATAACAATAGGAGACGTGGTACTGGCAGAAGTAAAGCTGTGAGGATGGGGCGTGAGTCATGCTTGAGTAGCTCAGATGGTAGAGCACTTGCCCACGAAAGACAAAGGTCCCCAGTTCGAGTCTCGGTCCGGCTCGCAGTTTTAATCTGCCAGGAAGTTTCAATAATAATAATAATAATAATAATAATAATAATAATAATAATATTTGTACCAATCACTTGATTTCACTGTAACAGTTGTAAAATTGTCCAGACAATGTTTGTGCTCAGTACCACCAAAGATCCCAGTGATGCAGTATTATTTGTAGATGTAACCTACCATGTGTAGACTGGGATGTCTGTGTAATGCATTTGTTTTATGCCTCCACCTACAACTAAGAGTTCAAAATACCCCTGGAAGTTCCAGCGTACTAGAAACTTGAGGTATCATCAACCGTAATGAGGAAGCCAATAGCTCACCTGAGGAACATGCGAAACCTACACTCTGAGGTACCAGCACCTCATTATTTCTGTTGTTTTCCAACAGTACACAAGAATGGAATACATCTATCAGCAATTATGAATACTATCATTTTGGACAGTGCATTGTGCAAGCACTTGCAGAACTGTTGAATCATTTGTTGAGCACGGTGTTTATTGTTTAACTTGTTAGAGACGTAGAAGACAGATACCTCAATAGGTAAGACTAATTAGCAAGCTTTAATGTAAATTTAATATTTACTCATGTGCCGCTAAGAAATTAAATGTCATTACCAGCGCATTTCATTTCACAGATTGTATGGTGAGACTTCAATAAGGGCTCTCAGACTACCTATTTGCACTAAAACAGACAATATTCTTGAGAAGTCAGTGAGTTTTCCATACAGTATGTGATGTCGCCAGAAGTAATTACCAGTTTGTATGTATGAATGTTTTGCAGAAATAACAGATGGAATCGTGTTTCTAAAGCTTGATTTTTTTCAGGCTGAATCAGTGAAAAACCTTATAGTGTGACAAAATATCAGGGAGGCCCAGGATGAATTTTCATTAGTGTAAATGCCGTCCACAAGGCCATAAAATTCCTCATGGAAATTGAGAAAATTGATTGACATCTCCTTCTATGACACCCCCCCCCCCCACACACACATACACATGCACATATACATACATACACATATCTTATTGATGGCCCAATAGTCTGCCCCAGCTCACTGTATTGACCACAAAACTTAGGCCACAAGTGATCAGAAGCACCTTCCAACTAAAGTACAGCGACTGACAAATGCCTTCAGCGAGAATACCAGTAGGGAGACATGCATGAAGAATGTATCGTGGAAAAATGTAATTGGATAGACAAAAAAGATCTACTCAGCAAGCAGTGGAAGGAGAACACACACACACACACACACACACACACACACACACACACACACATATAAAAGATTTCACTTATGTAAGCTTTCGGAGCCAGTGGTTCCTTCTTGTGACAGAAGGGTTGAAAGACAAGGAAGAGGGGTGAAGGAAAATGACTGGAGAGGATTAGGAAAAGGGATAGGCTTTGTAAAAAGTCACCCAGAGCACTGGGTCAGCAGAGACTTACCACACGGGATGAGAAGGAAGAAGATGAAAGAGTCTTTCCTTCTCGTCCTGTCTGGTAAGTCTCCCCTGCCCGTGGCTTCTAGGTGACTTTTCGAAACTTTACCTCTTTTCCTAAATCTGTCAACCCTTCATCACTCTTCCTTCCCTTTCAACCCTTCTGCCAAAAGGATGAGCCTCTTGTTCTGAAAGCTGCACACATAAAACATTTTTATATATGTGTTCTCCTGCTGCTGCTTAGAGTAGGATAAGTGTCTGGAATTCCTTCCCTATGGGGACATCTCAAGGGAACTACAAACACATTATATCAATCCTTTAACCACCATAAAAGATTAAAGAAATAATTTGTTAGTAGATAGATTTTATAGATGCACGGCATTTGCTATTCCATAATAATGCTAACAACAGAGCTGGTTTTAGATACCTCACTAGTACTGTTGTCATGTTAAATTCCATGGGAATAATTTTACTCCATGATTGCTTTGTAATCCAGGACAGAAAGAGCGTCAGCATTTGTTGTAATATCATCTGTCAGTTTTATTGCAGATATAGATTTTGGCTAACAGTACAGCTGTGGATGTTCATGTAGACTTGACGTAATTATAACAACACATGTTCCAAAATAAGATAGACAGGTACAAGCATTATTCCAACTCTAAATGTGGACTAATGCTTGCACATGCCTAAGTTATATTCGAACATGCGTTGTAATTATATTGAGTCTACGTGACTACCTATAACACACTGATGATAGCTGCACTGTTAGCTGAAATATAGATTTGCAATATGATATGGCAATTGATGCTGACCTGCTTTCTGTCCTGGTACTATCGTGTTGTCCTTGGAGGGGATAGAGTATCTGAAAATTTCAAAATGCTAAATGGTAGCTTCTCAAATAGGAAGTTGATAGTGACTGATGATTTATGAAACAGTTTGGTTGTCATTTAAGGAACTACTTAATAAAATAAATCATTGTTGATCTCTCTCCAAATTGTACTTTCTTAATCACTTTTGAGATTTCAATGATGGATAAATAGCAGCAGTCCTCTTTTCTGCACCAGCTATGGGGAGTTCTTTATTCCATACAGGCAACATGATCATCCCCTTTACTGTGCAATGGTCAGTTACTACAGGGCTGGCTGCTGAAATAACATTCTTTACCTGGTTCCAACATCAGACTGTTTTTGAAACACTATTTCATCAAACTAGCTCTCAAGTGTGTTAATCTTTTGTGTGATTAGATATTGAGAGAAACTAATTACATGATTATAAAACTTCCTGGCAGATTAAAACTGTGTGCCTTACCGAGACTCAAACTCGGGACCTTTGCCTTTCTCAGGCAAGTGCTCTACCATCTGAGCTACTCAAGCACGACTCACGCCCCATCCTCACAGCTTCACTTCTGCCAGTACTTCATCTCCTACTGTCCGAACTTCACAGAAGCTCTCCAGCGAACATTGCAGAACTAGCACACCTGGAAGAAAGGATATTGCGGAGACATTGCTTTGCCACAGCCTGGGGATTGTTTCTGGAATTTTCACTCTGCAGCGAAGTGTGCACTGATATGAAACTTCCTGGCTGATTAAAACTGTGCGCTGGGCCGAGACTTCTGTGAAGTTTGGAAGGCAGAAGATGAGGTAATGGTAGAAGTGATGCTGTGAGGATTAGATGTGAGTCGTGCTTGACTAGTTCAGATGGTAGAGCACGTGCCCGCGAAAGGCAAAGGTCCCGAGTTCGAGTCACGGCTCTGCACACTGTTTTAATCTGCCAAAAGTTTCATATCTGCGCACACTCCACTACAGAGTGAAAATTTCATTCTGGTTATATGATTGTACTTCCAAAAGAATTGGAATAGAGGGTTGTGCAGGATCTTCAGTTGGGGAGGGGGGGGAGGGGATAAATTTTGTGTAACTTGGTGAAATTACTGAAGGTGGCCAATATTGTCTCCACCTTATGATGTAGCCTATGCTTGGCTGGCATGGCTAGATGGTGCTCACTCAGGTGTGCTCGTTTGCACATAGGTTGTGAAGTGAGAGAATGTATGTGTGATGGGCTCTCTTTACTCGGGGCACCACACATCATCCCTTCGTTGTGAAGTAGCTATCCGCTGTGTTTCCACAGCTGTGGGAGGCCATGCACCATTTAGGTTGCAGTTGGCAAATTGTGGAGAATGAGGGCTGCTTCTGTGGCTTTGCCATGTGGATTGCAATACTGGAGAGTCTAAAGATAGCAGTGTTTATGCATTTTGGCCATGAAATGGCTAAAACACCCCTATTAATATGCTGTGGAGAGAACTGATGTCCTCTGCAGAGTGAGCGCATCTGAGCCAGAGTAATAACTGAAGCCACTGAAATTGGAATTAATGATAGTTTTATAAAACAAAATGGGAGCTGTCAAATTAATTCTTAATGGCATCTCATACTAATCACAAGCATGTTCTATCAAGATGCTCATTATAAGGTACAAGGTTAAACCTGACTGATCATAACAGGATGCTCTAACATTTCTGTCCAACCACCTTGGGGTATTCAGTGGTGCGAGGGGGGAAACGTTTTCTCTATCAGGACCTATAAAGGGAATCGTATGGTTAATTGACACTGTTTCACCAGTGTATGTTGACAGGAAAAATTTTGTTGTAACACTACACTTCATCAAATAACTTTTCCAATTGGAAGCAAAGAAATTTTATATTGCCAACTGAAACATTGTCTTGTATTGGAAATTTATGAACATGTGTACCTTAAGAATCTGTTGCCCATAACAAATGCCATTTAACCATTGTATAGTGTTTGTTGTTGATTTCAGATCTAACTCCCTTGATTACTGTAACTCTGTTCCTTCTGATCTAAATGTTGTGGACTTTATTAAAATCCAAGAACCTCTCACTTATTGCAACTCTGGTACTGTACATTTGAAACATAGTTTTAAAATTAAGAGCCTGTGATGGTTGAAAGTTTTCACTGTACATTTTCATATTAGGTAGAGGTGCTTACTTAAAGAACTTCTCTTATTTTTCATTGTATTTTTTTTTATCTTCTTTAGTGTTCCCTGAGGATGAATACATAGTGGAATATTCTCTAGAGTATGGTTTTCTGCGACTTTCTCCTGGAACAAGGCAAAGACTAAATATACCAGTCAAAATTGTTACACTAGATCCAAACAAAGATTCCTGTTTTGGAGATGCATTCAGCCGTTTCATCTTAGATGAATTTTTGGGTTATGATGATTTGCTAATGGCAAGCATCAAGACACTGGCTGAGCAGGAAGACAATAAAGGGTATCTCAGGTATGATATTAACTTAATGTTGCATAAATATCTTCAGTTGTAGGTATCTTTTAATGTAAATAAACTTTTTGTAATAGTTGTCTAGAACCATTTTATCCATCTCCAATTTACATTTCACAGAACTGTGATTTGAAGTTTTATTGGCACATAGAAAAATCATGTATACATATGCAGTAATGGAACAGTTTGCTGGATCCAATCTTGATAATATTGTTTTTGTGCTTGTATTGCTGTGCATGTCAGATCAGTCTTAACTATAGTGCAAAGAAACAAGTTGCTAATACAAGAGCAGGTTTATGTTTCTTTTTCTGTATATGTATGGTTATTGGGAATCGCATTGTGATATGAAAAATAATTATTTGACAGCACGAAAGACAGAAGCAGTCTCACACTAACTGTGGAAAATTCTCCAGCTTGAGGGGCAGGAATATCATCACAATAGAAGAGGGGTAAGAAGAGCAAAGTGTAATGGGGCAGGGTGCTATAGTTGCTATGGAGGGGTGGAATAGCTGCTCTTCTCATTGTCAAGGACTGTAAAAATATCGATTTACGGCTGAGTTGAAAAGTAAAAAGTAGGCTTTTAACACCTAGTAAGAAAGAGAAGAAAGGATGCTGGAAATTTAAAAGTTAGATCTAAAAGTTACATTTTTTAAGTATAAAATGCAAATGTTATTTTAGAGCAGAGTGTTAGTGGAGTGCAAAATAAGATCAATTTTTGAAGGGCAAAACAGTTGAAAACATCCCATAATTGGTGTGAACAGTGAAGGGAATTTTCAAAGAAGTAAAAACTGAACTTTAATCGTGACTCTTGCATTAATAATATATACTTTCAGAGAACTGCTAATGACAGAGAGAATTTCCAGGGTGTGTTTAAAAAGTAGCGTAACAGGCAAACCAAATGAAAGCATACAATGACACTTCAAACACAGTCATATTAACAAAAAAGTGAAACATAGATCAAATATCTTTTTTGTTATTGTAGCTTTCTCTCCATCATTTAACCCTTTGACTGCTGGGGATGTGTAAACTCGTCATGCCTCGTCGTTCCTCTGGCACGCCTGACTTGTATACTTGTGGCCTTGGGTCTTCCCTACAGCGCTAAGGATGTGTTTAGACTTCCTGCGCCACCAGCCTGCCCACTGCTAGGGAAGAGTTTAGGTGCTCTTGAGTCACAGCTACCTGAGCGCTACAGATGTGTATACACGCAGAGCTGTCTTTCTGCTCTGCTCTTCCAGTAGCTGTTCAGTAGTCTGACTGTATAGTTCGAGAGTGCATGTATCTTTGTTTGCTGTGTTCCTGCTATGCAGAATTCAACTTAGGTTCCTGTATTTTCATCAGTTTTCTTGTTTTCTATGTGAGAAATGTCACGTTACAGTGCTTGCACAAATAAAGAAATCCTACTTATGCTCCCTAAGAGAGACAGTGAGTGTGAATTATCTGACATTGCTAACAGTGATGAGTCTTGAATGGAATCTCGAAGCTGTAGTCCTCAGCCCTTTACATTAGAGGGGAGAGCAAGAATTAGAGTCAGCAGTTCTTCTGAATCTGAGGAATCAGAAAGTGCCAGTGAAACGGTTCGGAAAAGAGCGCGCTTAAGTGACACATTTGACTAGAAAGAAACCGATTTCCAGCCGTTAAACCATTATTTTGATGACTCAAGTTCAGGACACAAATGTCAATTAGATACTGACCAAAGCATTCTTTCAATTTTTGTGATTTTTATGTCTCAAGAACTGTTGCAATTTATTGCACGTGAGACAAATCGTTTTTATGTTTATACCAGAGAAAATACTACAGAATCTATGAATTTTCGACTGTCAAAAGTGGAAAGACACTGGATGAGGAAATGTATTGTTTTGTTGCTATTTGCCCTAATGTCGCAAGTTAAGAAGTAAAAATTAAGTGATTATTGATCCAGAGATACACTTTTGAACACACCAGTTTTCAGCGAAATTATGTCCTGAGACCATTTTTGTCTACTTCTGAGAATCTTACACTTCAGTGATAACTCTGCGAGCACTGGAGGTGACAGTCTATTTAAAATTAGGATGATTGTTGACAAAGTTTGTAGGACGTTTCGTAATTCATTTTGCCCACATCACAAGCTTTGTATAGATGAAAGGCTCTTGCTGTTCAAAGCACGATTATCTTTTAAGCAATTTATTCCAACCAACCGAAGTAGATCCGGAATAAAGACATTTGTACTGTGGGACTGTCAGAGTGGGTATATTTTAGATTTTATTGTATATGCAGGTGCAACAACAGAAATTGGGTTCCACAATTTGGGAAAGAGTGGCGACGTAGTGGCAACTCTTATGGGACCATATTTGGAACAGAGTCGTATTCTATGTGTCGATAATTGGTACTTCAGCCTGGACATGTTCCTCTGGCTTCACAACTATGGAACAGCTGCATGTGGCACTGTGAGACCTTAACTTTTCCCGGCGAATTGAATGTTCAAATAACGTACAGGTTTGCTGCCGGGTGACGTCGTCGACCACTGCCAATATTTCGACAGGAGCACGCCCTGCCATTCTCAAGGCACAACTGCAAGGAGGAAGCAATGTGCAAGGGAATTTAATACCTCGGTTGACAGAGGAAAAACAAGGAAGATACCACACACAGAACAAGTAACTGCACAGTCAACACACAACCAAAGATAACCAACATCAGAAATATCGATAGTGACTATTAATCAACAGGTGAGGTAGCACTAATTCTGTCCCTCTGTTTTCTGATGAGAGACAGAGCCGAATTCCAAGCAGCAATTAAACAAAATCCAAAATAGTTTGATTTAAACAGCTTCCTTAATAACTCTATCCCAATAGCTGTATGTGCAAGCCAGAATCTCCATGTTGTTGTATTCCATAGGATGACCGATGTCAAGGCAATGTTCTGCAATAGCGGATTTGCTCATCTGTTGTAAGCGTGTGTGACGCTTATGTTCAATACATCGGTCTTCCACAGTCCTGATTGTCTGACCAATATATGACGTGCCACAACTGCAAGGAATACCATAGACACCAGCCTTACGCAAACCAAGATCATCTTTTACGGACGCCAACAGGGCCTTAATCTAAGAAGGTGGTCAAGAAACACATTTCACATCACATTTCTGCAAAATATGGCCAATCCTGTTGGAAATGCTTCCTACGTAAGGCAAAAAGGCCATAGACTTAGGTGCCACTTCGTTGCTATTGTGTGGTTCCAACGTTTGCATGTTGACCCCAACACAAACAGTTGAAACAGAGAAGAAGAAGACTGACAGAAATACTGGTGTGTGTGTGTGGGGGGGTGGGGGTGGGGGGAGGCGGTGGAAGGGGGGGGGAAGGGGGGGGGAAGTTATATATTGTAGATTACATTTCGAGTATGGGTGCAGTTGACTGTTGTGACATGTTACTGAGCTCAGTGGGTTCAGTGCATAAGACTGTGAAATGATATAAGAAATATTTTTTCACATTTTGTATTTATGCATTCTAAATGCTCATGCTCTCCACCAGTTGGTAACAAGGCGAAAAATGGCACTCACAGAGTTTCACCTTTCTCTCATAAAGGAGATTGTAGAAAAATATGCTACAGAACGGAGAGAAGCTGGTAGGGGAAGGTGCTACGATGACGAGAATCCACTGTGATTCACAGGGAGGCATTTTCCAGCTGTTATCATGAGTGAATATTCGCAGAAAAGTACACTAATGCACAGATGCGTGGTTTGCACAAGACAGAAAGTGCACCGGGAAACTAGATACCAATGCAAAACTTGTGGCATTCCATCGTGTTGTACCCCACTTTGAGACTTATCGTACAAAGACGCATTACTAATCATTGGGAACTAAATCTGAGAAAATCTATTGACGCTTCTAAATGAATAACAAAAAAGGGCAAAAATTTAAAAAATATAAAAAATCTATTTTTAACTTCGCCAGTGCCGGTCCAAAGCCCAGATTGAATAGAAGGATGGCAAATGGATGCAACAGGTGTAAAATTATTCAAACGAAGCCTGACTTCTTCATATGTAGCAGTTTACTGGCAAATAAACGGACTTGGTGATTGAGATGGTGCAATATCTGTACTGTGGCAAATGTGATTACTCCTAGTACATTGCACCAGTATAACAAAAACCATATATTTAATCTGTGTATGATACATTTAAATTATTATCACATAACATGGACAATTATATTCATTTATCCTTAGTAGTACAAATGTAGATCATATTCGGTCAACTTATACAAAACATGTTTTCCATAACTGATTTAAACGCCTTTGATCAACGAGAAACAACATGCCAAAGTTAAAACTCTTTTCTCAGTGCGCTTTTTCTTGCTACTTTGCCTATGTTGTTAGCGAGTATTGAATATTAAACTCATTGTTCTGGGGAGGGTGGGGGGCTTAAAATTTGTTGTTCGAATGAGACTGGCTTTGAAGCATTAATCGCAAATGGTATTTGAACAATAAGTGTCGAATATACCCTGCTTTCGTCTTTTCAAAAATCAACATCTTTTTAGGTAATTTGTAGATTATTGGAAAATAGTAGGGGAATAAAATTTTTTATTCCTTATAGTTGTGCAGTCAATCTATTTCACTCTAAATTTCATTTTCATCATGCGTTCGCACTACTAGATATGCTAACCCGAAGTTTACATTGTTTTCGGGCCTGATTTTCACGCCCAACTTTCATTCCAGTTGTACAGCTTGGTATGTTTTACAGAGCATAGTTTTTTAGCAAAATTGGAATGAAAATACCAAATTTTTGACGTTTATACAAAATCTTCAATTTTGCACTTAATTCATTCGGTACTGAGAAGTGTTATGGAAATTAAACATTATGTTTAAGAACCTGGTGTTAGGTTACTACATGCCAAGTGTCACGTTCGTCATAGCATTAGTTCAGGACATGCAAGAAGCCAAACTTCGAAATTTTTTCAGGCGCCTCTTTTTCTTTTTCTTTTCTTTTTTTTTTTTTCTTCCTACAATTTTCTGGCTCAGTATGGCTTGTAAAATTTTTTTCATTATTATTCTTAAGAGAACATACAAAGTTGTACAAGATGGCTAAATTTTATTTCTTTACAAAAACTATTGCCTGAGATATTAAAGCTCAAAGTCAACAAAAATTCATGCTGGCTCTGCACGAGTCGTATTCAGCCGAGAAATGTTCAGCACAGGGCGGGTTGGGCAGCGTGGGCCTATCTGGTCCGGGCAGTGGCTCCGAGGGACAGGCACGCAGCGCAGGTAGACGTATTACACCGCAGGCCGTGGCGCCTCAGTGCACCAAGCAGGTGGCACACCTCCAGCAGTCAAAGGGTTAAACAAAAGACTTTTATAACACACTTACAGACCACCTTCTTCTGCATACTCTTCTTCCAGGGGTGCTTCTCTTCCAGAACTGCCTTGACTGCTGAAGTGAGGTGTGCCTAAGTAGATTTCTTTGCTGCTTTCAACTGAGCTTCTGAAAATTTTCTCTCATAACAGTCTGTCTGCAGACTGCTGTTTCATTTCTTCTACTGTTAATGCACTTGAAGTATCTGTGTTCATGTTTGGTCTAAGCTCAGTTTCATTTTTCTCACTCGTACTAATTACTCTTTCTGTTGGAGCATTGCTTTTTGGAACCAGTAAAACTGTCAGCGTGAGTTTTGAAAGAAAAGGATAGTTTTTTACTCCTTACATATCTCAAATGTCCGAAATGTTGTACCAAAATTTCAGTCTTATCACTTTCACACGATTCAAAATTGCCCAACTGGTATTTAGAAAATTCTTATTCGATAGACCCAGATTCTTTTGAACTTAAGATATGTGGAGATTTGGTTAACATATACTGAAGACAAGAAAAAGTTTGAGATATCATAGCGCTGACTTCAGCTTTGTTTAAAAATTCATTATCAATGGGAATTTTTTCTTTTACATATTTGCAGCTACTTATATAGCATTCTCTAACATCCAAGTAAAACTTTGATACAGGTATGTTCTCTCCAAAACAAGGTCTTGGTTGTCCTTTTGATTTTTTCAATCATTAGATTTTAAGCTTGATATGGAACAGCCAGGAATGAGGAATTTTCTGTGAAGCTTATAAGTAACTGGTTGCTCATGCTGCAAAAACACATTCACGCAAACAAAAACTGGAAGCGGACTACTCAAAAAAAGTAGATAGAGTTTGGCAACAGGATTTTGAACACAAAATACTGTTCTTTGAAACAGAGCAAATTTTTCCTTCTCACTGGTTTCACTGAATAATTTTTTAATGTTTCCCATTGTTCAGTGACATGGTTAACAGCATTAAGAAGAGAGAGGCATCTGGTAGACATATACTTCAAGATCTTTTGAGGCTTATCCCATACAGTAATTGACATAGTATAAAAGCTGCCTGCCTTTTAGAATTTTTTTGTGGGGATTAGTATATGTCTATTACAAATTTTTCAGTATTGTGGATAGAATTCATTCCCTGTTGTGCCGCTAAATGTATCAGATTACATGCACAGCTCTGAACATATAACAAAGGCTGCTCTGTCTTAATAAAAGATATGGCTCCTTTGAAATAGCCAGCATCGTCTAAGCATTGGTACCTGAGAAGGCAATGCAGTTATTTCAAGAAATGTTCATTTCTTGTAATTATGTATTTAATAAATTAAAAATACCTTCATCTACGTTTACTGTAGACTCTTTCACAGATAACATCACTGTGCTTGTTTTCTAATTTCTGCACTGAAAAAAGACACAACAGTTGAACAGAGTTATGTTTCATTCATATTGGTACTACCATCAGTAGCTAAAGCAAATGGGCTGTTTGTGATGACACTTGCAATTTCACTTTGTGTTGCTGCAGTCAGACATCACAGCATTACTTAGTTTTCATTCTGGCACATTCATATTCCACTGCTACTGCTTAATCTGAAAACATTTTATGAAAGAGACGTTCAGGATCAGAACATGCTAGTGGTTGGTCATGTTCTATTGGAAATGCAGTAAAGAGTAATTCAGCACTACGTATTCACAGAGGTTATAAATATTTCTATTGAAGCCTTACCTTTGTGATATGAAGCTGGCTATTTGTATGACATCGACAGTCATCTCGGACATCTCTTGCATGAACAAGTATTGCAGAATACATGATGAATAAATAGACTTTCGTGATTGTAAGAGGCAAGGGAATTCTTTCGTATAGTCTAGTCTGCACTTTTGAATCATGCGAATATACTCCCCTTTCCCCACCCCCAATCCCACCCCATTCCCCCCACACTGTGGCATTTTCACCATTATAGGTGTCTGAATTACTACAGTCAACTTTTAAATCTAAACTTACTAAAAATCTCTCTCTCTCTCTCTCTCTCTCTCTCTCTCTCTCTCTCTCTCTCTCTCTCTCTCTCTCTCTTCTTCTTTTTTTTTTTTTTTTTTTTTTTTTAAAATTACTGAATGCAAAGAACAGTGTGTAAAAAAATAGATACCGTATATTTTACCTTTATTTCTGTAAAACAAAACTTTCTCTTAAAGCAGCAGGACTAACCACATAACACAATAAAACTAACTACATAACACAATTGAAAATGTTATTAAAGAAAAAATAGTGACTGTTTATTTACCCACTAACAACTAAATATACTTTGTAAAGGACAAAAAGTGTGACACTCTGCAAACACAGAATAGAGCAATGAATATGTTGCTAGTGACTTGTGAACTGTGGTTTTAGTTGCTAATGATGTGTTCAAAAGAATTGTGATGTAATTGTGAAGACACGAGAAAAGACACCTGGGGGGGGGAGGGGGGGGGAAGAGACCACATTAAGCTTCATATTTGGTTACCTACACCTGGAAAAAAAAAGAAAAAAAGTGAGAGTTAATTTAAATGCTACTCAGTAGCTTTATACTCAGTTGTGGTGTCACAGCATGAACATCATTACACCAAATCGCAATATAACTACAAGTTTATGCACCCACAGTAGCGAAGTTGGTGAGGCGCTGTAGTAGAAAAGTGTTTGTGTGTATATGAAGCAGTCTCTGCTAAACAGATGATAAAAGGTTATTGCCTTACTTCTGAAATATACTGCTTCACCAAATGAGGCAATGAAAAACAATGTATTGCCAAACTACTACAATAAATCAAATAGCAAATTCTTTACTTTTAGCAGGGGCTTGGGTAAGACTATAATTTTAGCCTAGAAATTACGGTAATCAAGGACAAATTGTAATATCATATTTACCCAAATGTAAGGTGACCCTTAATATAAGATGGCCCTCTTTTTTAAGAGGTTCCCTGAGAAAAATTTATTATTTGGCATATTCTGACTAATCAAAATTACAGATAATCATTGTTGTAAGATATGTGCCTAAAAAGTTAACAATGCATTTATTCTAAACTTATGCCATTTTTTCACTGTCTACATATTGATAATAGAAGGAGAAATAAAATAAACGTAAGGAAATGGTTTACATTATCTTCACTCCCATTGTTTTACAGTCATCTGTGGTGTGTCACTGTTTTTAATCATCATTGCCAACATTCTAACATAACAGCTGTGAATCATATCTTCGTCGTCACAAATATTTGGCTATTTTTTCTGAATGTGTTGCTATTTCTGAGGTTATGGTTATGGTGTGATCTGAGAACATAGCTTTTTTTTCTGAACACACAGCGGATTTCACTTCTATACTGACGTGAAAAGGTTGCAATGTCCCTTGCTTTCAAGCATATCTTCTGCCCACCACTCTTTCATTGACTGTGTAGAACAAGCAGCCGACCCCCCCCTCCCCTCCCCCAAATTACTACTGTCATCTGTCATACCTCACAGTGAGCATTAACAACACTGTTGCATGAAATAAGGACTTACGCCACTGGAGTCAATCAAGATTACTTGTTTTGGAAATTACAATGAAATGAATACCCCTAGCTGTATACAGGTGTTGATATAAGTCAACGGGGACAGTTGCAAATGTGTGCCCCAAATGGGACTGGAACCCAGGATCGCATGCTTATACAGCAGACACTGTATCCAACTGAGCCTCCAAGGACACAGAGGATAGTGCGACTGCAGGGACTTATCTCTGGCACGCCTCCCGTGAGACCCACATTTGCAGCTTATTGTCGCGCAATATATTCATAGTGTCCCTGCCCATTACACTCATTACTCGTGGCTTTACTGCCGATTCTCGTAAGAGTTTGTGCACTTATTTGTTTCTCCTGCAGAAATATATGCTGTTGTTGACTATTTGCCAAATTATAAAGTCAGTTCGATCCTGAATACAAATGGGTTCAGACAAACTGAAATTTAAACATAGTAGATGCTCATAAAAAGTTAAAGTACATAGTATATAAAGTACGTAGTATAGAAGAGTACCATGGTTGGCAGCATGACGAAATTTGTTGCCCGCTCGCCACTCCCTTCCCCTCACAATAGTAGTTTTCAGCCAAGCTGGTGTCATTTTTCCCCCTCCAACCCTTCTGTAGTGCTGTGCTTGAACAATAGTGAAACATGCTTGGCAATATCTTCTAGAGTGCAGGTCATATGCAACAATAGCAACTAGTACATAAAAAAAAGGTCGCAATGCGAGATATTCAATTATGGATTAATTTTATTTCTCATTTCATCTGAAAGTCACAATCTTATTCTAAAGCTGATGATATTTTTTCCCAGTACTGTAATACGTGAGCAGTGACAGTATTTCTCATTTGCAACCCACCTTGTAAATCATTAGTTTCTCATAACCCAATAAAATACTGACTTGGTTCAGAACAAAGTTACAGTTTTTGAAGAGCAAGATTTTCACTTTTGAATGGCCTTTACTTAAAAACCAGCATAAATGTATATATGTGGTAACTGTAAATAGATGACAACTTTTATTGTGAACCTGTTAGAGTACAACAAAAGTTTGTAAGTTGATAGAATGTAATGCTACTTCATCCTATGTTTCACAAAATTGTCAATTTTTTTAAGCAGACCAGTAGGTTGTAGTGGTGGCTAGCTCATTCTCGCATATCTCTTGCACTAGTGCTGCTAGTGAGATGTCACATGATTGTTCGAGTGAGAACGATACTGTATCGAGTGCTTCGGCATATTAGAAAATCTCGAGCCTATTCGAATGAAATCATTGTTTGCTAAGCCCTACCCTTCGGTATTGTTATTAATAAATTTGTATGAAACCTCAGTAGCAAAAGCTTCATTTGTACATGTAGGACAACCTCTAATTAATGCATTTAACTCAGTAAAAATGTTGACCTCAGCAGCAGTAGTTTAATCTGTGAATTTAAGATGAACCCATATTTTTTAAATGACAAATTTGGGCAAAAACTTATTCTTATAATAGGATAAGTATGGTACTTGGCATGTTTCCTCTGATATGGCTGGTGGCAGCATGTGTTGTCATAGCCCAACATCCCAGTGATGTGACAGATGACGTTGTTGCCCAAGGGATGAACCCAGGCTTGTTGGCTGTGGTGCTGCGTCAGTTGGTGTCGAACCCCACCTGCATCTTAGACCATGAATTGGTGCCTGGGATCATGGCAGCTGATCTCATGGATATGGTGGCAGTTGTTGGTTGCCTGATGGCTACGCCCTCAGAAAGCAGTCTGTAGTTCGCAGCCAGGCTGCGACGGCGGTAGATGTGTCAGTATGACTGCATCAACGCCACAGTGGAGCCTGACACATGATGGGCATTGTGCATGGCTCTGCCATGCCAATGACCTGCTGGGCTAGTCCGGGGGCGTATACATGGCCAAAGTGGGCTCGTCAATGTGGAAGACAAGTGCTGCCACATATTTTCAGTGTTGTCAAATTCCCTTGCTGATGTAAAAGGTGAGTACTGCTGTATACTTCATTGCCGTTGACAATCCCTGAAGGCTAGTCACTGCCTATAGAATTGAGTCGCAGTTGAGGAAGTGACTGGTATGTTGAAATGCTAACACACTGGTTTGCTTAAAGCAGAAAAGCAATCAAAACCTAGATGATGAAAGCATAGTATGCAGGATGAAGTGAATCATAATAATGAAGCAACTGATGAGATTAAAAAGCCAGAGGAGAAACAATGGTGTATTGTATTTAAAATATAGTGTAAATCACATTTTACAAGAACAGTAACAGTCTTAAATTTCATTAAATCATCCTCAGACTTCCTCTCATGAAAAAGATGGTGGTACATGAAGAAGAAGATAGCATTATTAAATACTATGGTAATGGAAAATTCTATTGGTAATGCAGACGGAGGAGTGAGTAACAGTCACCACTTACTGCAGTGGAGTCACTGGAAATAGACAGGCACATAAATGAGGACTGGAAGATTGTATCTCAGCTTACATGTATTGTTTCTCCACTGAACTACTTATCTTGGTATTGCAACCTGACTGAGATTCAACCATGTCGTAACATATTATATTTTGTGATGTCGGCTTTTTTTACTTCAGTGAAGTTAATGAGAAAGCCTATGTCAGGGTGAAAAAATAAACCACAAAGAAATATTGGTGAAAATGGAACACAATGATTTATTGAGTGAGTGCCAGATATAATTGTCTCAATTGATAAAGTTTGAAATGAAGAATCTTTAATAAACACATTGTAATGGAGTGACAGATTTACAAGTTAATTTGCCCAGTCTGTATCTATGCACATTCAGGGCCATTATGAGGGCAGGGTGTGACTATAAGATGCAGTAAGTTAAGGTTACCAAGCAGTGTCTGACAAACCTTGACATTGTTTCACCTCTGGCAATCAGGGTTTTCTTCTTCTTCTGGGCAATACTGGTATATTGCCTCCTTACAGAACATGCTGCCCAGCCAGCCATTCTATCCATAATTTTAAAGTATACAACAAAATGGCTAATGAAAAATGCTTCAACAATAGAAAATCTAAAAGGAAAGTAATGCTCTACATATCTGTGGTGTTTGATGCACCAGCTTGTACATCATCATCTACATCTACATCATGCTCCGCAAGCCACCTAATGGTGTGTGGCGGAGGTTACTTTTGGTACCACTATCTAATCTCTCCAACCCTGTTCCACTCGCGAATAGTGTGTGTAAAGAATGATTGTTGGTAAGCCTCTGTATTGGCTCTAATTTCTTGAATTTTCTCCTTGTGGTCAATATGCGAGACGTATGTGGGAGGAAGTAATGTGTTGTCTGACTACTACCGAAAAGTGCTGTCCCAAAATTTCAGTAGTAAATCTCTCCATGATGCACAATGTGTCTCTTGTAACGTCTGCCAGTGGAGTTTGTTCAGCATCTCCGTAACGCTCTCTCGCCAGCTAAATGACCCCATGGCAAAACGTGCCACTCGTCATTGAATCTTCTATATCTCCTCTATCAGTCCTTCCTTGCTCAAGGGATCTATGATAAATTACTGCTAGAATCTGAGATGAAGTGCTCTTTGTTTACGTAGCACTTTTCTAACATGGCTATTAAAGCATGGTGGATCTTTCCCATCCCTTAAAACCTTACTCGGAACATACTTGTCTAGGGCATATTGTATGATGCCGTCGAATTTTTTCCATTTGTTCTCCACATCTTCATCCTCATCACTGAATATTTGATGCTGGCTGCTGAGATATTCTGAAATTTGTATCCTGTCACCCTTGCTGACCAAATATATCTTCCTACCTTTCTTAACATTCCTTGTAGGACCCATCGTCATAAAAGCTGTCACAGCCTTATGATCACTGGTAGCTTCCTCTACGTTAACTGATTTGATAATTTCAGGTTTGTTTGTTGCCAGGAGGTCTAAGGCATTACCCTCATGAGTTGGTCCTTTAACTGTCTGCTCAAGGTAATTTTTGGACAAGACATCCAGAACAATGCCACACGATTACCTGTCTCTGGCACCAGTTTCGATGGCGTAACACTCCCAATCTATACCTGGCAAGTTAAAGTCACCCCATATTACAATGGCATGATCAGGATAATTACTAATGATATTCTGCAAGCTGTCTGAAGTGCTCTACAAGTACAGATTCTGCCCTAGGTGGTCTACAAAAGCATCTAATCACCATTTTTGACCGTTCTTTGATACTCCATTTTGCCCAGATTAATTCACATTCGGAATCCGTGATAACTTCGCTAGATTTTATCAAATTTTTTACTGAAATAAACACGCCACCACCATTGGCGACTAACCTACCCTTATGATAAATGTTCCAGTCTAAACTTAGGATTTCATTGTCATTGACTTCTGGCTTCAACGAGCTTTCTGTTCCCAATACTGTGTGTGCATTATAACCTTCAATAAGTGATACTAATTCTGGGACCTTTCCTTGGATGTTCCTAAAATCATATTAATCTTTTCTATCTCTGATGTGAGGTCGCTGTGGCTGATTTAACAAGCAAATTTCTGCACCCAATAGCAGAGGTCGAGAAATTCGCATCCGATACTGTCGCAGAGCCGTCTGAGCCTCTGGTTTAGACCTTCCACTTTGCTCCAAACCAGAGAACCACGATCAACCCTGGGTATGATGCTACAAATAGACAGTTTAGCCTGCACCCCACGTGCATTGCTAGTTGCCTTGACCAGATCAGCCAGCAGCCAAAAGGAGCCGAGGATGGCCTCAGAACCCAAGCAGCAGGCATCATTCATGCCAACATGTACCACTTCATGCAGCCGGTTGCACCCAGTGCGCTCGATAGCTGCCAGCAGGGCCTCCTCCACATCACGGATGAGACCTCCTGGCAAACATACCGAATGCACACTGGAATTCTTTCTCACCTTGCCTGCTATCTCCCTGAGGGACTCCATCATCTGCCTAACATTGGAGCTCCCAATGACTAGCATACCCACCCCCTGTACTTGTGCCGGGATGGTTCCTCTGAAAGGGCACGGCCGACTTCCTTCCCCATCCTTCCCTAATCCGATGAGACCGATGACCACGCTGTCTGGTCTCTTTCCCCAAAACCAACCAACCAACCAACCCTGTACTTGTCCGGACTGGGCAGAAAAATCGACCGCTGGCCCAACAGGAGAGGCATCCCGTGCTGGCTCAGAGTTTTTCATCAACACCGGGAAGCACTTCGTACCTGTTGCTAAGACGTAGGGAGCCAGCCGCACGGCCTGCTCCCTCTTTCGCCTTCCGCCCAATGGCACACGAACCCACCACTGTCTGTCATCCACTCTGGAGTGAGGATGGACTGGTCAGATGTTGTGTATCGGAAGCCGCAGTGAAGTCCGGGCCACCAGGGGATTCCAGTGACACCAAAGATGTCGCAGGTCTCATCACTGGCGTCCCAACATCACCACAACTTTGAGAATTAGCTAGAAGCTTGTCGACGGTAGCCAACGCAGCTTCCAGCCGTTTACGGGCAGCAGCCAACTCTCCTTGTGTCTGCTCACAGCAAGCACAGTCCCTAGCCCTATCGTCCCGTCTCCGGCCATCCTGATTTAGGTTTACCGTGATTTCCCTGAATCGTTTCAGGCAAATGCCTAAAAGTTGGTGTGGAGATTTCTCACTGAACTCTGAGATCACAAGCTATCAAACAGAAATAAATTTCTCTACATGGAAAATTTACACTAGGGAGCCGCCCTTCACAAGACTTACGCAAAAACAAGAACTATGATTAATTTTCTAGCCACTAGTCAACACAGTAAAATATACATGTGCAGTTAACTTCTTTGCAAAAGCATGTGAAAAAAAAAAAAAAAAAAAAAAAACTAAATTCTTTACAGTTTATCACGCAAGTGCTGCTGGTGCACGTCCTCTTGGCTTGGTGGCTGCCGCTATCAAATGGCGAGCAACTTGGAGAACTCGTTCAGTCTTTTCTCTGTATCAGTTTTGTGAACCCATGTATCCTAACAGCCAATACTGCTCGACTTTGCCAGTTTTCCATAACCTTGACATCTGGGAATGCTTTAGTGACCACCATTAGGTATGATAGTAGAACATTACACTGAGATGACAAAAGTCATGGGATACCTCTCAATACCGTGTTTGACCTCCGTTTGTCTGGCAGAAGCCAGCAGCTCGATGTAGCATGTACTCAACAAGTCATTAATCCACTGCAGAAATACTAAGCCATGTTGCCTCTATAGCTATTTATAATTGTGGTGTTGCCAGTGCAGGATTTTGTGCACAAACTGATCTCTTGTTAATGTTCCACAAATAAATGAAGGGATTCATGTGGGTAATCTAGGTGGCCAAACCATTTGCTGGAATTGCCCAGAATGTTCTTCAAACAAATCGTGAACAATTGTGCCCTGGTGACACAGCCCATTGTCGTCCATAAAAATTCCATCGTTGTTTGAATACATGAAGTCCATGAATGGCTGCAAATGGCCTCCAAGTAGCCGAATATACCCATTTCCAGTCAATAATTGGTCCATTTATACCAGAGGACCCAGTCCACTCCATGTAAACATAACCCACCCCATTATGGTGCCACCACCAGCTTGCACAGTATCTCGTTGACAACTTGGGTCCGTGGCTTCATGAGGTGTGCATCACACTTCAACCCGACGATTAGCTCTTACCAACTGAAATTGGGACTCATCTGACCAGGCCACAGCTTTTCAACCACTTAGGGTCCATCCTATATGGTCATGAGCCCAGGACAGGCATTGCAGGTGATATTGTGCTGTTCGCAAAGGCACTCGCATCTTTTGTCTGCTGCCTTAGCCCATTAATGCCAGATTTTGCTGCATTATTGTAATGGCTACGTTCGTCATGCATCCCACATTGATTTCTGCAGTTGCTTCACGCAGTGTTGTTTTCTTGTACCACTGACAACTCTACCAAACTACTGTTGCTCTGTCATTAAGTGGAGGCCATTGGTGACTGTGTTGTCTGTGGTGAGAGGTAATGCGTGAAATTTTGTATTCTTAACACACTTTTGACACTGCAGATCACTGAATATTGAATTCCATAACGATTTCTGAAACAGACTGTCCTGTGCATATAGCTCCAACTACCATTCTGTTTTCAGTGTCTATGAATTCTTGTTGTGTGGCTGTAATCACTTGCTAAACTTTTTCACATGAATCGCTTGAGTACAAATGATGGCTCCACCAATGCCCTGACTTCTTATACTTTTTGTACATGATACTACTGCCATCTGTATATGCACTTATCACTATCCTGAGACACTCGTCATCTCAGTGTATGTGTCACAGTACAAGGGCACTTAGTTTAAGTGCCCAAATTGTGTGCATGATAAAACCGTAATGGGAAAAAAATCTTTAATCTCAAGGTCAGATTTCTGTTGATGGAATGAATGTTTCACATCATCAGCCAGTCATTGATGGGGAACCTCTGGACTTCAACCATACCTCATTAGGCTAATTCAGTTATGCATGACTTTGCCTGACTGGTCTTGTATACCCCAAACTACTAGGAGGTTTCTACAGAACCCAAAAATCAACTTCCAACACCCCCCTGTGTTTTGTGTGGTTTGCTAGGGAATTGGAATATTGACTATCAGCAGAGAGGGTGAGACAAAAGCCCCCCTGATAAGTCTTAAATAAAATAGAAGCAAAGATTAGTAAGACTGCGTTGCTATGTCAAAACCATTTATATTGAGATAGAATTTTGAGTAATAGCAGCTACCCTAAAAATTGTGAAATAGCTGTGAAATACCACCCTTCTGATGAAGACTTCTACAGCCCAGTGGGGAACAAAATTACTAATAACATAGAAGATTGATGCCTATCCCAAAATATGTGAACTGTACGATAAGTGCAATAAGTTGGTGCCATGATAAACAACAGTATTCATCTCAGCTTTTAAAACACACACACACACACACACACACACACACACACACACACCTTAAACATCAACCTCACATGCCTAATCTCATGAGCTGTTTCCAGTGCCAGAGATTTGGGTATGTGACTGTTGCATGTAATAGCGAATACACTTGTGTTAAATGTGGTTCAGTAGCATATCTCCATCTGCATCTCCAGTGAAATGTATTAACAGTTGAAATGTCATTCCGTATGGAGCAGAGAAATGCTGTGTTTGAGGTCTCTGATAGACCATAAGTGTTTTTGTCTTCAGTCAAAGAATGGTTGATGAAGCTCTCTATAGTAGTCTGTCCTATGTAAGTCTCTTCATATCTACACAACTGCTACTGCCTACATCCATTTTTATTTTCTTACCATATTTAAGCCATCCTCTCCCAGTACAATGTTCAGCCCTCACACTTCCCTCTGTTATCAGACTGCTGATTCCTTGAGGCCTAAATATGTGTCCTATCAACTGATGAGTTCTTTCAGTCCGATTGTGCCATAAATTTCTTTTCTCCTTGACTGGATTTGGTATATCTCGTTGTTAGTTACTCAATTTGCCCACCCAATCCTCAGCATTCTTCTATAGTACCAGATTTCAAAAGTTTCTATTTCTTTCTTGTCTGAACTGTTTATCATCCAAGTTTCAATTCTGTACAAAGCTAAACTCTGACAAATAACCTTCAGAACAGACCTTCTAATGTTTAAATGTATATTTGATGTTAAAAGATTTGTCCGAAGAATGCGTTACTTGCAGTCGTCAGTCTACATTTTATATCCTCTCTACTTTGGCTGGCATCAGTTATTTTGATGTCCAAATAGCACAACTGATCTACTACTTTTACTGTCTCATTTCGTAATCTAATTGCCTCAGCATTGCTTGGTCTGACTACATACCATTACCTTTATTTTACTTTTCTAGATGTTCATCTTACTACCTCTTCTCAAGACACTGTCCATTTCTTTCAACCAAAATCTTAAATCTCCCATCTTTGCTTACTTCTCCATGCAGTCACCCCTCAGATCTATGTATTTATCACATCTCTTAATTAGTTGATTAATCATCTCTGTATAAATTCAGTTAAGCTAGCACCTGAATGGGTGACCATACGTTGTGTCGAGTGCTGTTGGCAAACGGGGTGGACTGAGTCCTTGTGAGGCAAACTGAGGAGCTACTTGATTGAGAAGTAGCGGATCTGGTCTTGTAAACTGACATAATGGCTGGGAGAGTGGTGTGCTTACCACATGCCGCTCTGTATTCTCATCTAGTGACGCCTGTGGGCTGAGGATGACATGGCAGCCGGTCGGTGCCGTTAGGCATTAATGGCCTGTTAGGGCAGAGTTTAGTTTTTTAGACATTGGAGTCAGCCCATGACACATATTGAAGTGGGCCAAAGACTTTTTTTCATATGCAGTGGGAGATGGTTGGCCTACAAAAACACAACACTAATAGTCAACAGATTGTATTGCTTGTTTTGAATGACTTTTCAGTTTGCTAAATGTCCCAAAGTAGGCTTCAGAACTGACTGTCTTCCATGTTCCGCAAAATTCAAAAACAAAAAACAAGATCCCTTCAATGTCCCAAGTAACAGTATCTGTAACCTTTTTGACTGACTGAGTTTAACATGCTATTTTAGTTTGCTGAGTGAGGCAACAGGGTCCCACACCATTCACTAAATTGCAATAACATCTCCTTGAGTTTTCTTGCTGTGTTAGTCCGTTTTGTGTTTACGTCATTTTGAAAATCATGTGGTCTCCTTTTGTCTTCTGGTGATGATTGACAAATGAGGAACAATATGATTTAAACTTAATGTGTGTCAACATGCAAAAAATGAAAGAAAAAGGAAGATGTAATGGGCATGAAGAATATTTCCATATGACCCAAAACTTACTAGTGCCAATCTTAACGGCCTGATACCGTGTCCTGTAGTGGACATGCTACTTAGGAAATGCAGTCAGGCAGCATATGTGGATGGAACTCTATGTATTGTGGAACTATTCAGTGTGAAATGCTAAGCAAATAGGCCAACATATTCAAGATATTATAGTATTTTTAAACGGGAAGAAAAATACAGGAGATTGAGACGGCAAATATTCTGTTCCAAAGCAAAACAGATTTAAAGTGCTCAGGAATCATGCGTTTTTGTCTCTTCATTTGGAGTAGCAATGAAACCAGCCCATTAGAAAAGTATTAATCTACACAGATTGTAGAGTTGAAAGCCATCATGAACACTTCCACTGAATGCACATGTGCAAAGATGGACTTAGGACAACTCCATTTGTCTTCCTCATACTACCAACAAAATTTGTAAGTGGGTCTGTAATGGAGTCCGTAAGGCCCATTGGGCCCAAAAAATATCAAATGTTTTTTCCCTAGGCAATGCCATTTCTGTTGAATGAGAAAAGAGTGATTTAAAAAAACTTATAAAAGAAAAATGTTGGAGCCCTTAGATTGTGCTTCACTGGTCCTGTGTGGTGAACTGGATGGAGATCCAAATGTAGTTTACATAGATACTGAAGTCTGCCGAAGACACACAACAAACCCCCCATATACATCCGCAAAACAAGATTGTATCCTAATATTTACAGAAAGAAGGGGGAGTGATAAAATAAAACTTCGTCAACAGATGGCTTCCATTTGATAGTGCAATGTTAAATAACTCCAGAGTGCATCAGGAATAGTTCAAATTTTTAGCATGGGTTAGACCTTTGTGCCTTTGTTTACAAGAAACATGTTGTAAATTAGGTCTCACCCTTATGCTAAAACATTGTAGCCTTCAAGGAAAAGATGATCTCAGTGGGTGGAGAGATAAAGGAGGGGTGGGCATCTTTTTAGATATGTTTTTCCTGTGCAGGCACCACCTATCATGTATTTTCTTCGTGTTTTGGTAGGCCTGTAATACTGTTGGAGAAATAATATCCTCAAACAGATCTATGCACGGAGCATCCAGGTTTGTCCTCCTGCCTTCATATGGTCCTTCCTCTTCCTGTATTGATTTAGATACTGAGTTGGTAATGTCTTTACACTAGAGAGAGGTATTTTTTGGGATAGTGTTTCTAATGTTACTTCCTTTTATAACAACATCCTAAGTAAGAGGCCTACTGAGTACTTCTTATTCATGAACAATTTTTCAATTTTCAATTCATTCTTCCCATGTGGACTGAGTTAAAATTACTGGAATGAAGTGGGGTCTTTGGGATGAAATCAGCAAAGATACATTTACTTTTAATGATATCAGTGAAAATTGGACAAAAAAGCTAAACTTGAAATGTAATGAATATTTTGAGACTCTTATACTAGAAGAGGACTTAAACAGATTCTTGTTTTCCTTAACCAGTAATACATTATATCTGATGTTCACCTTCACCCCTCTGGGTACATGGAAATAACAGCTCTGTGGGAATGGTCCACATCAAACGGTCCCTTCCCTACAGCCTAGGTCTTCGTGGCAAACGAATCTGCTCCAGTCAGAAATCCCTGAACCATTACACCAACAACCTGACAACAACTTTCGCATCCCGCAACTACCCTCCCAACCTGGTACAGAAGCAAATAACCAGAGCCACTTCCTCATCCTCTCAAACTCAGAACCTCCTACAGAAGAACCACAAAAGTGCCCCACTTGTGACAGGTACTTTCCGGGACTGGATCAGACTGTGAATGTGGCTCTCCAGCAGGGATACGACTTCCTCAAATCCTGCCCTGAAATGAGATCCATCCTTCATGAAATCCTCCCCACTCCACCAAGAGTGTGTTTACACCGTCCACATAACCTTCGTAACCTCTTAGTTCATCCCTAAGAAATCCCCAAACCACCTTCCCTACCCTCTGGCTCCTACCCTTGTAACCGCCCCTGGTGTAAAACCTGTCCCATGCACCCTCCCACCACCACCTACTCCAGTCCTGTAACCCGGAAGGTGTACACGATCAAAGGCAGAGCCACGTGTGAAAGCACCCACGTGATCTACCAACTGACCTGCCTACACTGTGACGCATTCTATGTGGGAATGACCAGCAACAAACTGTCCATTCGCATGAATGGACACAGGCAGACAGTGTTTGTTGGTAATGAGGATCACCCTATGGCTAAACATGCCTTGGTGCACGGCCAGCACATCTTGGCACAGTGTTACACCGTCCGGGTTATCTGGATACTTCCCACTAACACCAACCTATCCGAACTCCGGAGATATGAACTTGCTCTTCAATATATCCTCTCTTCCCGTTATCCACCAGGCCTCAATCTCTGCTAATTTCAAGTTGCAGCCACTCATACCTCACCTGTCATTCAACAACATCTTTGCCTCTGCACTTCCGCCTCGACTGACATCTCTGCCCAAACTCTTTGCCTCTGTATATGTCTGCTTGTGTCTGTATATGTGTAGATGGATAAGATGTGTGTGCGAGTGTATACCCGTCCTTTTTTCCCCCTAAGGTAAGTCTTTCCGCTCCCGGGATTGGAATGACTCCTTACCCTCTCCCTTAAAACCCAAATCCTTTTGTCTTTCCCTCTCCTTCAGTCTTTCCTGACGAGGCAACCGTTAATTGCGAAAGCTAGAATTTTGTGTGTATGTTTGTGTTTGTTTGTGTGTCTATCGACGTGCCAGCGCTTTCGTGTGGTAAGTCACATCATCTTTGTTTTTAGATATATTAATTCAATTAATGTTATTTATAGTTTTTTTTTGGGGGGGGGGGGGGCAGTGGCGAGAGAGAGAGAGAGAGAGAGAGAGTTGTTTAGCAGTTTTCATTTGTGCAAGCATTGTAACTCAGATTAGCAAATAATACTTCTACTACTGTAACTACACTACTAGGAAAAAAATCATCACCGTCAAAGACAAGGTCATTTTATTGACTAGTGTTGTTACAGGTAGTTAAAAGTGTAGGATTATATGATAACAAATTCAGACCAAATGAAACACATCTCACAGTAAAGGGTGCCCAAACGGTCACATCGTTACGCAGCATACCCCCTCTGACAGTAATGTAGGCGTGTATTGTCACACGCAGACGATTGTAAAGATGCAGAATGGCAATGTGTGGTAGATTGTCCAAAGCATCTTGCACCTTTTTCAGCAATTTGGCAATGGTTGTTTCAGGCTCTGGAGAACAAGTAAATTCAAGCTTCACCATGTCCCTACATGTTCTGCTGGTGAGAGATACAGTGATCTTGCTTGCCTGGGATATTGTTGTACACCAAGAAGAACATGTTTTGTTCCAGCAACCATATGTGGAACTAGAATGAGGTTTTCACTCTGCAGCAGTGTGTGGGCTGATACGAAACTTCCTGGCAGATTAACACTGTCGCCCGTGAAAGGCAAAGGTCCCGAGTTCGAGTCTCAGTCCGGCACACAGTTTTAATCTGCCAAGAAATTTCATATGTGGAACTGAATTCTCCTGCTGAAAAAGCACCTCACCATCCTGTTGAAGAAATGACAGTAGTGGGGATAACAACTTCTGCAATGTAGTGAGCACTGGTTATTTTACTGTGCAGAAATACCAAATGTGACTATGAGTTGTGACTGATGACCTCCCAACACTGTGAAGCCTGGGATGGGAACTGTGTGTCATAGGTTAATCCTCTCAATAATAGGCCACTCACCAGGTCTAAGCCACACCCATGTACATCCTTCACTCACATACTCTCATCACTGAAGACAACATCGTGCCATTCCACTCTCCAGTTGACTCTTTCATGAAAACAGAGTAGCCATTTTTGGCAGTGTCCGTGATAGCCTGGCCAGATGCACATGTGATCTTAGTCCTGCAAGCAAATGTTTCCTAATGGTCGTTGGTGACACAGCATGTGCAACATGTGTCTGATTTCTTTCCTGGATGATGATCAGTCGGCCACTGCTGCTCACACAATGTGTTGACCTTGACATGTGTCTGTACTGTGTAGATGTCCAGAGTATGGTCAACAGGTGTGGGAATTTTCCACAGACCACTATCAAATGCAGTGATACACCATCGATAAATTGTGCTCAACATATGCGGCAACCTATTGATATCATCATCCAGCTTCCTGCTGGCCGACGATGGTGACCCATTCAAATGACTGAAGTTGTTCGACAGGAGTATGTACTCATTGCCAGGATGTGGTAGTACCCAAGAATGGATATTGCAAACACTGTTCACTTCTACCCCCAGTACAGTTTCTGCCTGCAGAATCAAATCAGAAGCAGCTCAGGTGTAGGCCTCCTGAATGCTATCTGATTGGTGATGACCTTGACATTGAACCACTAACACTATAGTGCCCCCCTGTGCATGTATTATATCCAGGTACCATGTAACACAGATTTTGTTGGTGTTGTACACTGATGAGCCCAAACATTATGACCACTGCCCACCACAAAGTTGTATGCTGCCTAGTGGTGTTGTGGGCACGTGATGCGGTAAGAGAGGTATAGTAGTGGAGCAGAGATGAATGAGGGACTTATTCTAGTGATGATAAATGTCACAAATGCAGAAATCCGGTGACTTAAATGACTTTGACAAAAGCCAGATTGTTGTGGCCCATTGCCTGGGAGTGAGCATGGAAACAGTGAAGCTGGTCAGCTATTTTCTTGCTACTGTCGTGATCAGCAATGGAAAGTGGTTGAAGAATGCTGAAACAATGAGTAGGCGACAAGAAGTTGGACTTTCATATTTCATGACAAAACTAAGGGATTGGAGCCTTGCCCACACTAAAGCAGGATAGGTGGTGATCTGGTGACAGAGTACAGTGCTGGCACAGGCACAAGTGTTTTGGAGTGCGCTGTTCAGCACATAGTGTTGAACAAGGTGTTCTGCAGTAGAGGATCCCTACATGTTCCCATGTTGACTCAACATCATCAGCAACTATGATAGCAGTGGGCATGAGATCATTGAGATTGGATTGTGAATCAGTGGAATTGTGTCACCTAGTCAGATGAATCACGTTTATTGTTAAACCAAGTTGATGGTCATCCAAGTGAATGGCTGCTCGAAACATGCACTGTGCCACAGTCACAGGCTGGTGGGAGCAGTATTATGTAATCGAAGGCAGCATAGCCGCTGTGGAGTACGTGAACATTACTATGGACTACCTGTAACCCCTTATGCTTGATGTCTTCCCAACAGTGATAACATCTTCCAACAGGATACCTGTCCATGTCACAAGGCTATAATTATGCTGCAATGGTTTGAGGAGCATGATATTGAACTCCCATTGATGTCTTGGCCATCAAATTTGGCTTATCTGAATTCAATGAAACTCAGCTGGGACACTATCAGGCACTAGCTCTGTGCCCACAGACTACATTCCGGAGGTGGACCAACATGCTTTTAAGTAGGTGTTCATAATGCTTTGGCTCATCAGTATATTACTACTGACTGACAGATGTGACTTGGATCCAATGTGCACATCTGCCTACAAGTATAATTGGTATTTAAATTATACTCTTAAATATTTATTTATTTATTTATTTATCCCCCAGGTGTCTCATGGCTGTTTTGTGAGTTCATGCTAGGTGCACATGGGACCCTCAGCTATTGTGGGCCTTTCATCCTTCTGAAGCTTCAGTCCCTTCCTATTGCTCCTCCCTCCCTGTCCCTTCTCCTCCCTCCCTGTCCCTTCTCCTTCCCCCTTCCCCTCTCTCAGAGTCCTTGCTTACATTGGCCCAGCTATCCTCTCGGTTTCTGGTATTTCTTCTTGGTTTTGTTCCTCTTACTGTTCCATTTTCACCTTTCCTTTTTGGCATTTTTGCTCCTTGTTTGAGGTTCGACCTCCCTTTCTAAATTTTCTCTCTGCAGTGAGAGACAATGTGGGAAGAACAAGATACAGTGAAACCCCGCTTTTACACTTTTCAAGGGACTTCACAAAAGTTGTGTAAAAAGCAGGAAAATGTAGAATTTGGGAAACAACGTTTTAAGCTGTAAGAGTTATGTATAAGATACCCCCTTGCATTTTTGCACTTTATATATGTGCACATAATAAGCATCGAAATATTCATGTCAGGCACTTTTTATTATCTAATAATGGTTTATTATCTAAAAAAAACCCACTGATGTAATGGAACTGATAACTGGGAAGCAGAAATGTTTGACTACATTTCGTACGTCATTATAGATGGCTTTTAGAATGCCTGCAGCTGTCGTTCTTCATTTAAATAATGAAACATTGCATCAGTTACATAGTTTTTCATGCTTAGCGCAGTGGGTTTCAAGAATTTTTTTCTCAATATCGAATTCAAATATTTACATAAATATTTTGTGTGGTGTTTGCATATATGTTATTTGCGTCTCTTGAACTGTAGTCATCTTTTTGAGATTATTTGGTACTGTGTCTCCTCAGTTATGTAGAAAACCATACACATACAATCTATCACTCATATTGTTTTTTTGTGTGACATCACAAAAAATATGTATGTAAATATTGCTCTTAACAATGAGAATAAATCCTTGAAACATGTTTTGCTCAGCATGAGAATATACGTAATTCACGCTGTGTTTAAACCAAACACATCTGAGTAATGCAAACCGAATGAAGTTGTCAACTAACACTACAAGCGGCCAAAAGACGAAACACACTAAATATGTTTGACAGAGGTGTGACAATGATTACAATAATCACACAACTGTGCATGTGCTGTAGAGGCAGTTTGCAAATGGTTGGATTGGTCATGATACCTGTATTCTTATGAACCTAGTTACTCTTATCAGCCACCATGCAGAGTAGAATTTGGCAACGGCAGGAGATACAGCACAAATTGTTCCAACTTTCACATATTTACCAGTTTAAATCCGCTAAGTAGAGCACCCTGCTTGTGGACATAAGAAATTTGATGGGAGCAATAAAAAATATCATAAACAGTGGGAAAACGTTACTTCCGGGAACGTAAAAGTGGGGTAATACTGTACTTAGCATCTTTGGCGTGGGCCTTCCCACCTCTCCACCTTTTCCTAGATGCTGTTGTCTTTTAAAGCTAGAAAATCAGCATGGTAGCCAGTCCATGTGGTGGAGTTGTTATGTACCCTTTTGGTTGAACCCCCTGACAACACGGATTGCTTATCTGATACCTGCCTGTGTATTCCCAGGAGTAGTTGCTAGTTATTCTGAAGCATCAGAACTCACAGCAACAGCTGCCGTGTGTGCCAGACCACTCTTTCTGTGGCTGCACAGTGCCCATGGGGAGAGCCCCTGATCGGAGTGGGTGGTATCAGGGTGGATGCTGTTCATATATAACACATTAACTTTCAAGCTAACCCTTCTTCTATGGTTATGTATATACTTGGCAACGGATCTTTTATTGCTGCTTCTTATAACTCTGCAGCCTTCCCTTGTCTGGCGACATCCTGGGAAGGAGGGCTAGGCTCACTGGCTTGAGGTGAAATCCTTTCCCTCTACCTGGTGTACACCAGGACTAAAGGGGGCACTTTCACCTCCACCAAGCTCTTATTTTTCGTGGAAACTATTGAAAAGTTTGGTGAAGTGGACTCTTGAGTAATATGCAGTCGGGTTTGCTGTCAATCAAAACTACTTTTGCTGCACAGTCTGTGGCCTTTAGTGCCTGTGACCATCTTGGTGACATCCTGGTGTCCACTACACTTCCCAGTCTTTGAATTTGGTTCAGGGAGTAATTTTTATTAGAGAGCTCATTCTTTAAACTGATGAGGATCTCTGGGCCAGTCTGGATCGGAGGGGCATTCATTTTGTTTGGCGTGTTCAGGAAGGCCGTAAGAACAATCACATTGATACCGCACCTTTATTCTGGCATGTGAAGAGGATACCCTCCCAGAGAAGGTCAAGGTTGTGCGTTATCAGTGTGATGTAAAGCCGTACATGCCACTACCCATGAGGTGTTTCCAGTGTTTGCTTTTTGAGCACATGTCTTCCCACTGTACAGCAGACACTCTATGCAGGGAATGTGGACATTCATTCAGTAAGGGGTGCCCCTGTGTCCTGTCACCTGTGTGCATTAATTGTCATGACCCATCACTCTTCACACTCACTGAATTGCCCAGTTATAAAATATATATTCAGGGGTATAAGTCCCTTGATCATTTATCCTACACAGAACCTCATCAAAAACATGACCATCTTCATCCTGTGTCTGTGACATCTAATCTTGCCTCTGTTATGTCCTCCCACCTCCCCCCCCCCTTCCTCCTCCTTACCCCAGTCCAAAATCCCTCTCCTTTGGGGCTCCCACACCCACCCCTCTGGGTGCCGCTCCCCCTACCTGACTGGAGAACTGTCCCCCTTCTTCGGCACCCTCTGGTGATGGGGTCCACTTCGATAGCATCTCCTAGGCAGAGGCTGCCAGAAGGCGGCCGTGGTACCCACAGCCCTTGTGCCCCGAAGTCTGCCTGCTTCTCTCAGTTCCAGGTCTTGCTGAAGCCTGCTGTCTCCGGGCCCTGTCCTCCTCGATCTAAGAAAAAGGAGGAGGAGGAGGAGGAGGAAGAGGAGAAGAAGAAGAAGAAGAAGAAGTCCCAGGATGATGCCCCTCTGGTGCCTCCAGAGGTGCCAACTCCCTCCTCACAACCTGAGACAGTTGCCTTGTTTATGAAACTTGCTGGCAGATTAAGACTGTGTGCCGGGCCGAGACTCAAACTCGGGACCTTCGGCTTTCGCGGGCAAGTACTCTACCATCTGAGCTACCCGAGCGTGACTCGTGCCCCCATCCTCACAGCTTTAATTGCGCCAGTACCTCATCTCATACCTTCCAAACTTTACAGAAACTCTCCTGCAAAACTTGCAGGACTAGCACTCCTGGAAGAACGGATATTGCGGAGACATGGCTTTGGAAGGTAGGAGATGAGGTACTGGCAGAATTAAAGCTGTGAGGAGGACGGGTGTGAGTTGAGCTTGGGTAGCTCAGATGGTACCGCACTTGCCCGTGAAAGGCAAAGGTCCTGAGTTCAAGTCTTGGCCTGGCACACAGTTTTAATCTGCCAGGAATTTCATATCAGTGCACACTCCACTGCAGAGTGAAAATCTCACCTTCATTTATGAATGTCACCCTGTCCTTGTTGGTGGTGGATGGTGACATGGTTGCATGACCAGTTTTGTGCTGTTCGCCCCAGGTTTGGATCCCCATTCTGTACTTTTTCATTGGAATTGTAACAGATACTACCAACACCTTCCGGACTTGGAATCCCTTATTCCCTTTTACTCCACAGCTTCTATCATTCTCCAGGAATCTCATTTACTGATAAGGCTCACTCACTTACTCTTTGTGGGTGTTGTGCTTTCTGTTGCATCTGGTCCATTGAGGGCTTCCAGAATGTTGATGTTTATGGATGTTGAAACTCCTGGCAGATTAAAACGGGGTGATGGACTGAGACTCGAACTCGGGACTGTTGCCTTTTGGGGGGCAAGTGCTCAACCAACTGAGCTACCCAAGCAGAACTCACAACACGTCCTCACAGCTTTACTTCTGCCAGTATCTCATCTCCTACCTTCCGTACTGCACAGAAGCTCTCCTGTGAACCTTGCAGAAATAGCACTCCTGGAAGAAAGGAGATTGCAGAGACATGGCTGTGAGGATGGGTCGTGAGTCATGCTTGGTAGCTCAGTTGGTAGATCACTTGCTCACGAAAGGCAGAGTTCCTGAGTTTGAATCTCAGTTCGGCACACAGTTTTAATCTGCCAGGAAGTTTCATAACAGCACACATGTTGTTAGTACATGGATCCCCCTTCATACTGAATTGGACTTCTGAATCCACTTGGACTCTGCAGTCACGGTTTGCAATCTCTGTCTTCACACTGATAGGCCAGCTACGCCTGCTGCTCTAACTTCTCTCCTTAGCAACTACCCCTTCCCTTCCTCCTTCAACCATGATCTGTGCCTTCTTTGTGATGGTTCCCCTTCCTGTTTCAGTGCTGCTTATGGATTTTTTCTGCCATAGATCTTTTGACCACTTCCCCTCCCTTTCTCCCTTCATTACACTGGTCGCCATGCGACAACCTCTGCGATAAGGACAACTTCCTGTTGATTCTCATTCCTTTCCCACCACCCGGTGGCCAGGTTACTTTGCTGGGTTTCCCCTGATGCTGATTGGCTCTATACACCTCTGTTTGTGTTTACCCCTCTTTGTCAGGTAGTATTGATTAAGTCATCCATGACATGTCCGCTACATGGGGAACAGTATGTTGCTACCATTGGACCACGTATCCCTCCTTTGCAGGTTTTGGCGAAGATTTGACACCTGTGTGGACAACAGTACCCCATTGTGTGTCTGGTATCTCCGTATCCCGGACTCTGTTGCTGAACATTTTGCATTTCATTATGCTCGATCCTCTGCATCTGAAAATTATCAGTCTACATTTTGTGTCCTCAAACAGTAGGTAGGACGACTTCCTTTACTATTTACTACACGTCATTTGGAACCTTATAAACTGCATGCAGTGAGTGTGAATTCTGTTGCCCTGACAGAGCTCCAGGGCCAGACCGAATCCACTGCCAAATGCTCAAACACTTATCAGTGGATTGACAATGTCACATCCCTGCCATTTTCAACTATATCTGGAGCAAGGGTGAGTTTCTGTCTCAGTGGCAAAGTATGATCATCATAGTACTGAAACTGGGTGAATCCTTTTACTGTCTCACTAACACCAGCTAGGGTGCAGACTGCTCCATACTGCTGTGGCTCTAAAAAGCTCTTATATTGACAGTTCTTGATTATGGGAGCCTGGCTTACGACTCGGCATCCCTTTCAGAATTGCAGATGCTGGACCCAATACACTGTTTTGGGGTCCAACTTGCAACAGGCACCTTTCAGACCAGCTGTGTGAACAGTGCACTTGTGAAAGCTGGCATCCTTCCCCTACAGATTTGGTGCCAACAGCTGCTGATCAACTATATGATACAAATGGTTCAAATGGCTCTGAGCACTATGGGACTTAACAGCTATGGTCATCAGTCCCCTAGAACTTAGAACTACTTAAACCTAACTAACCTAAGGACAGCACACAACACCCCTATGTGATACACATTCACTGCTCCACTGAGCATCTGAACTGCCATGTCCTCTTTCCTGGTAGGGAGATCTACCTCCCACAACAGAGACTAATGTCTGGAGTCAAGATCGCAATTTGCATACAGATTCTCAGCTCTAAACTCCATCTTTACCCACTGTCACCTCTGGTTGGGGGAAAATTACATGTGCCCCCATGGTACACTGAAGAGCCAAAGAAACTGGTAGACCTGTCCAATACAGTTTGGGTCCCCCACAAGCATGCAGAAGTGCCGCAACACACTGTGGCATGGACTCAACTAATGTCTGAAGTAGTTGTTGAGGAAATTGACACCACAAATCCTGCAAGACTGTCCATAAATCAATAAGAGTACGAGGGGCTGGAGATCTCTTATAAATAGCATGTTGCAAGGCATCCCAGATGTGCTCAATAATGCTCATGTCTAGGGAGTTTGGTGGCCAGCGGAAATGTTTAAACTCAGAAGAGTGTTCCTGGAGCCACTCTGTAGCACTTCTGGGTTTGTTGGGTGTCGCAATGTCCTTCTGGAATTGCCCAAGTCCGTTGGAATGCACTATGAACAGGAATGGATGCAGGTGATCAGACAGGATGCTTATGTAGGAGTCACCCATCAAGTTGTTTCTAGACATTCAGGAGTCCCCTATCCCTCCAACTGCACATGCCCCACACCATTACAGAGCCTCCACCAGCTTGAACAGTCCCCTGCTGACATGCAGGATCCATGGATTCATGAGGTTGTCTCCATATCCGTACATATCCATGCACTCGGTACAATTTGAAACGAGACTCGTCTGACCAGGTTAAATGTTTCCAGTCATCAGCAGTCCATTGTCAGTGTTGACGGACCCAGACGAGGCATAAAGCTTGTCGTGCAGTCATCAAGGGTACACGAGTGTCTCTTTGGCTCCCAAAGCCCATATCAATGATTTTTCTTTGAATGGTTCGCACAATGACAGTTGTTGATGATGGCCCAGCATTGAAATCTGCAGCAATTTGCGGAAGGGTTGCACTTCTGTCACGTTGAACGATTTTCTTCATTTGACACTGGTCCCGTTCTTGCAGGATCTTTTTCGGGCTGCAGCGATGTTGGAGATTTGATGTTTTACTGGATGCCCGATGTTCATGGTACACTTGTGAAATGGTCGTGTGGGAAAATCCCCACTTCGCCGCTAGCTGGGAGACTCTGTGTCCCATTGCTCATGCGCTGATTATAATAACACGTTCGAACTCACTTAAATCTTGATAACCCGCCATTTTAGCAGCAGTAATCAATCTAATAACCTCGCCAAACACTTGTTGTCTTATAAAGGCATTGCCGACTGCAACACTGTATTCTGCCTGTTTACCTATCTCTGTATTTGAAAAAATATGCATGCCTATACCAGTTTCTTTGGCACATCAGTGTGTGTACCCTGTCCTTGGATCTGCCTTGACCTCTCCTTTGGAGCAAAGACTTAGCAGGCCATATGGTTTTTCACCGCCGTTTTCTGATTGTCCTCGATGTATTTCTGGGTTGAGGTGTGGTATACCCCTATGGCTGTAGGGGCTATAGACGATCTACACACATGCAAGATGCAGTGAACTACACTCCCTGCCAAACGGATGCAGTGCATTCACAGCTCAGCTACCTTCGTTCTCGCACTGACGAGTTGTTCTTAATCAGCAGTGACTCCTTGAGCAGTCTTCAGGCTACCAACTAGTGCTACCCTTAAAATCCATTGGATTTGACTATTCAGGATCTCCTGTGTGATCTCCACCACATTGGATGATTGGTCTTCTTTGTATGGACCCCTGGTCATGTTGTGATCCAAGGGAATTGGTGCTGACCATTTGGCCAAGTTGACTATCGAGATGCCAACTTAGGAGATGGGGGTACCGGAACTGGACCTTTGGTCCGCTGTATGCTGACAATATTTCGAGACTTGGAATGTGGATTGGTGTGCACTGGTTTCTCTGAATAAACTGCGAACAATAAAGGAGACGACAATCGTGTGGTAATCTTTTGTTCATGTTTCTCACAGGGAGTCTAGTGTCCACTGTCTGCTTCGCATTGGCCAAACTTGGTGGACCCACTGCCACATCCTCTAGCATGAGGATTCATCACCATTGGCAGAATGATGCATGTTTCACAGTGACAGACATCCTACTGGACTGCCCAAATGTGGCCACCTTACGGAGAAACTTTAAACTTGCTGACAAAGCCAAAGAGGCTGATTTTGTTTTATTTTTTACCTGTGAAAATCGTTTTTACTCCCCCTGTGACGTAGGACACATCAGCCTCGTCGGCCACTAGAGGGATTGGGCAGGGTACCATGGTGTCTCCTTTGACCCAATATGTTGCTCGGTGGTCCAGCTTGGTTCCTGCTCTTCCCACCTCTTTAATATTTCTTATCCTTTCACATCTGTTGTTGGGTAGCATACTAATTATTGTTGTTCTCTGTCATGAGGTTGTATCTTATCCGTGTAGCTAGTTGTGTTGTGGTAATGGAGAGTGTGGAAGCACTGGTCAGATGCAGAGTGTGTAATTCTGGTTGCATAATGATGGCATCCGGCTGCTTTGTGAATGGGACAGCTCTCTCCCACCTTCATCCTTTTATCCCTCTGTCACTTGCACTTGTTTCTCTCCCTTGGTTTTTTGGATTCTCTGATACAGTTGAGTCCACTGGGCTTTGTCTTTTGTGACTTCCCTCTCTGGGGACTGTTCCTGGCTTGACACACAAAGGATTAAGGGAACTGACCTCATAGTTTTAACCCCATCAATCACTCTGTCCAGCTATCCATTTTCTGCTGCTGTTGATATTACCCTGTATTTATTTTACCAGAAATTCTTATCTTCTTTCCATTTCACTTCACTGACTCATTCTCAGAATGAGCCTTTGCAATTCCTGTTTCATATTTTACAGGTTTCGTACCATACTCGACTCCTGACATTCTGTGCTCAGACTCGTGGAATATTACTCTTTCATTGGTTATGCTATCTTTTTCTCACTGTTACCTCCCCTTTCGCATTCCCTCCCAGAGAGCAGAATGGGAGGCTAATCCATAATCTTTAGCCAAAGGAGAGATGATCATGACACTTTCTCACTTACAGGCCATTTGTCCTATCGATACACCTTATGTGTCAGTGCTGCATTGGTTTCCATTGCCTTCTACATCCTCATGCCATTGGTCATTGCTGATTCTTCTGTCTTTTAGAGGAAGTTTCCCACCATAAGGGCAATAGAGTGTTCAGAACCTCTCTCCATTCCTCCAACCTCTTTGACAAGACTGTTGGCAGATCGAGAGTGATTTACGTGGGAAGTCTTCACCAACCATTGCTGATGATATCGATTCAAAATTTAAGCAGTGGCTAGGTTTGAATGCGAGACCCCAGTACATTTTGATTACTAGTCAAAGATGTGACCACTAGACCACAGGTCTATGGGTAAGTTACTCATTGAAAATCTGTTCGTGGAATTTTATAGGTGTGATTCTGCATGTTACCTAGGCAGAAATTAAAAGTTTGACATTTGGCAAGCACTCACTGTTTACTCACTTGTGAGTAAAATTAAAACATATGGTGTCAAACTTTATCTGTGATGGCTGTGATTATGTTAAAATAAAGATGAGGACAGAAGGGAAGAATACCAAGGAAGAAATGGACACTTAGCTAAATTCTTGAAGATGGGGAGACTTCTGTGAGATCACAAACATTCTTTTCCCATGGTTGTATTAGTTTATATTATTAATTTTCTGTTGAAGTCCCACATTAATGAGATAAAACCAGTATTGACCATGTTGTTTGTTTAAATGTGCCACACATTATTACTTAGGGGTGTAACCTTTTGGTCAAAAATAAAGCTCAGAAATATTTTCAAACATTTCCTATGCCGGTGATTAATAACTTCCTAATGTCTTATCAGAGAAATAAAATCTTCTATCTCTTCTATTATTTGAAGTGAAGCAAGCTTACATGCTCATTTATTTTTGTCTTTCAGATATTTTAGTAGCAAGATTGGGTCCAGTCACAACAGTGAATTACAGTATGTTCCACTTTAACACATTTTAAATAAATCTGTTGTTAATGTAAGCCACAAATTTAAAAGCAGATCCATTTTCCCATTGCAGTAGTTAATTGTAAATACAGGGTGAGTCGCCTAACATTACCGCTGGATATATTTCGTAAACCACATCAAATACTGACGAATCGATTCCACAGACCGAACGTGAGGAGAGGGGCTAGTGTAATTGGTTAATTCAAACCATAAAAAAATGCACGGAAGTATGTTTTTTAACACAAACCTACGTTTTTTTAAATGGAACCCCGTTAGTTTTGTTAGCACATCTGAACATATAAACAAATACGTAATCAGTGCCGTTTGTTGCATTGTAAAATGTTAATTACATCCAGAGATATTGTAACCTAAAGTTGACGCTTGAGTACCACTCCTCCGCTGTTCGATCGTGTGTATCGGAGAGCACCGAATTACGTAAGGCTCCAAAGGGAACGGTGATGGACCTTAGGTCAGAAGAGACTGGAACAGCACATTACGTCCACATGCTAACACCTTTTTATTGGTCCTTTTCACTGACGCACATGTACATTACCATTAGGGTGAGGTACACGTTCGATGGGCGTTTCATAGGACGTGGAGAACGCATAAATTGGCCAGCCCGTTCTCCTGATCTTAAGCCTCGGGACTTCTTTCTGTGGGGTACGTTAAAGGAGAATGTGTACCGTTATGTGCCTACAACCCCAGAGCATATGGAACAACGTATTGTGGCAGCCTGCGGCGACAATACACCAGATGTACTGCGGCGTGTACGACATACATTATGCCAGAGATTGCAATTGTGTGCAGCAAATGATGGCCACCACATTGAACATCTATTGGCCTGACATGTCGGGACACACTCTATTCCACTCCGTAATTGAAAACGGAAACCACGTGTGTACGTGTACCTCACCCCTCATCGTAATGTTCATGTGCGTCAGTGAAAAAGACCAATAAAAAGGTGTTAGCATGTGGACCTAATGCGCTGTTCCAGTCTCTTCTGTACCTAAGGTCCAACACCGTTCCCTTTGGATCCTTACGTAATTCGGTGCTCTCCGATACACACGATCGAACAGCGGAGGAGTGGTACTCAAGCGTAAACTTTAGGTTACAATATCTCTGGATGTAATTAACATTCTACAATGCAACAAACGGCACTGATTACGTATTTGTTTATATGTTCAGATGCGCTAACAAAACTAATGGGGTTCCATTTAAAAAAACGTAGGTTTGTGTTAAAAAATGTACTTCCGTGCATTTTTTTAGGGTTTGTATTAACCAATTACACTAGCCCCTCTCCTCACGTTCGGTCTGTGGAATCGATTCGTCAGTATTTGATGTGGTTTACGAAATATATCCAGCGGTAACGTTAGGTGACTCACCCTGTATACACTGTGAGGTGACAAAAGCCATGGGATAGCAATTTGCACATATACAGATGACGAGTGTATCGTGTACACAAGGTATAAAGGAGCAGTGCATTGGGGGATCTATCAGGTGTACTGGGGTAATTATGTGAAAACGTTTCTTATGTGATTATGGCTGCACAATGGGAATTAACAGACTTTGAACACTGAATGGTAGTTGGAGCTATACACTTGGGATATTCCATTTTGGAAATCATTTGGGAATTTAATATTCAGAGATCAGCATGTCAAGAGTGTGCCAAGAATACCAAATTTCAGGCATTATCTCTCAACACAGACAATGGAGTGACTGACATCTTTCACTTAATGACTGAGAGCAACGGCATTTGCTTAGAGTTGTTAGTGCTAGCAGACAAGCAGCACAGCATGAAAAAAAAAAACCACAGGAATCAATGTGGAATGTATGACAAACTTATCTGTTAAGACAGTGCAGCAAAATTTTGGTATTGATGGGCTATGGCAGCAGACGATCGATGCGAGTGCCGTTGCTAACATCACAGCATCACGTCCAGGGCCTCTTCTGGGGTCGTGACCATATCGGTTGGACCCTAAATGACTGGAAAACCATGGTCTAGTCAGGCGAGTCCTGATTTCAGTTGGTAAGAGCTGACCATAGATTTTGAGTCTGGTGCAAACGTTCTGAAGCCATGGACCCAAGTTCTCAACGAGGTACTGTGCAAGCTGGTGGTGGCTCCATAAGGGTATGGACTATGTTTACATGGAATGGACTGGGTCCTCTGGTATAAATGAACTGACCATTGACTGGAAATGGTTATGTTCATCTACTTGGAGACCATTTACTTTCATGGACTTCATGTCCCAAAACAAAGATGGAATTTTTATGGATGACAGTGTGCCATGTCACCGGGCCACAGTTGTTTGCAGTTGGTTTGGAGAATATTCTGGACTGTTCGAGTGAACTATTTGGCCACACAGATTGCCTGGCATCAATGCCATTGAACATTTATGGAAAGTAATTGTGTGGTCAGTTCGTGCGAAAAATCCTGCACCGGCAACACTTTCACAGTTACAGACAGCTGTAGAGGCAGCTATTTCTGCAGGGGCCTCCTCCAACGTGTTGCAATCATGACACATAGTGCTGCTACATTATGTTGGGCAAAAGGAGATGTGACGCAATATTAGGAGGTAGCCCTCACTTTTGTCACCTCAGTGTATTTAGAGGCTCCAAAAAACTTTCTTAAAATTAGTATTAAATACAGATGTTAAGCTATAGGACTCCTTTCACATTTTTTGAAATCCATATGTTGATGCCACATAAGTGAGAATAGTTAGTGAAATTGTATGTGTCAAGAAAGTGTGAAACCTTTTGTTGATCAGCCTCTAGATATAGTGTATAACTGGAGTTCGTTTTGGTTTTCTTGGTGCATAACAAGCTAACATGTCAAGCCAGTTCAGAAACCAAGGGCCAAGGAACATAGAACTTAGCTATGTACATTTACTTAAAGCTTTTGTACTGTGTGCAGTGGTACCAACTATGGTTGTCTTGATAAAGCCATACACTAAGCTAGTATTTTTTCATTTAGCTGTTAAGTTACATAATTTGAGTGAAAATCTCTGTAAGTCAGAACTGAATAATAATAAGAATACAGAATAAAGATGTGAAACTGAAACTGATGAAAGAATTCTAGGCGGTACCGGGAATTGAATCTGGGTTCCCTACATGGCTGTCAGGCATGCTGACTGCTAAGCTATGGAAGTGGGACAAATCTGGCAGTAGAAACGTACAAAAGTGGAAGTGATGACATCATAGCTTTCAACAGTGTTGGCATTATCCTAGCTTTCAGAACTATTAGATCCTTCCTTTGGGATGGCAAAGGGATAGTTTGAAGAAGGGGAGGTCAGAAGAGAAGAGCATGTCTGTTATGAGGAAGAGGGAGCAAATATCACAGAAAAGATATTTATTTATCGGGTTCCATTGGACCATAAGAGATAAGGCTACTTGGTCATAGTCAGTACACAGTTTACAGAATGCTGACTAGAAAATTTATAAACAAAAGAGTTAATAAAACACAAAAAATTGTGAGAGGGCATACAAATGAATAACGTATAAGAGAGAAAATTTCTCAGCTACTGCATGTACAGAGCATACCTTCACCTTGGATTTGAATACTTGGTGTTTATCACTCTATTTTTTTTCCAGCTCTGCTGAAATCCTATTGAAAATGAAACATGCTAAGTAGTGCACATCTTTCTGTACAGTGCTTAAGAAAGTGTTACCCTAGTGCATATCATTTTAATGTCTAGTATTCACTGAGTGAATGTTAAAGTTTCTTCTGAATGAGCCAATATTGTCAACAACAAATCCACCGATGGAATATATGAACAGGGACGACTGAGTTTGAATTCACAAGGCACCTGATCTATGGCATACACGAAGTTCATAAACTGACACCGCAGATCAGCTGACAGCCCTTTTCTGGGGTAAAAATATTCTTGGTGAGTGTACAGAGTTGCCTCAAGATATAATACCATACGAGATAATAGAGTGAAAGTAAGCAAAGTAAACAAGCCCTTCATGTTTTAATGTCAGTGACTGTGGAGGTCATGCTCATAATTCTTCTTCAGTTTCTGCATGTGATACTTCATGTACTCTCAGTCTTTGGATTTTAAAATGGCTGATTTTACCAATTCTATGATAACCTTTGTACAACAAAATTTCTGAAAAATTGAATGGATTGAGTTTTGTCTCAATTAAGTTTTAATGTGTTCTCTGTTAGCCATGTGCTGATGTTTTTAACCACCCTATAAGCTACAGAAAACATAGTCATTTACAGTATTGAGAAGATTGCTGGAAAACAGACCAGATGCGAGGCAATAGGAGAATATAGTTAAATAAAGATAAGTAGCAGCCAAATAATAAAAACAGGGAAAAATGATTACCGTACAAAGAAGTAAAAAGTTCACATAATAATGGAGAAAGGTAACCAAAGTGGGAGCATCACTAAACAACTCTTTGGAAATGAAAAAATACTGAAGATTTAAAAAAAGCTCACCAAATGATAAAATAAGATTTACAGTTCCTGTACACAGTGTTTGCAGAAAGAATATACAGAAAATAATAAAATTTAAACAACTATAGATACTAATTGCACTGTTAATGCTGAAAAGCAAATAAGACTGCAAGGAAATGGGAGAAAATTGCTAAATGTAGAAACACAGTAGCTAAAGAGGAAAAAATGGGTCCATGAAAGAGGCAGCACTGTCACAGAACAACTTGGCAACTTCGTTCACTCTTCAGGTGCGCCCCTCTCATCATGAGGTCTGAATGACCTGTTCTTCCTCTTTAACCTTTCCCAAAACATCACTTTTCCCTCCCAATGAAGCAAAAAAATAATAATTTTGAAAGCTAAATTTTGCATCCTGAGAGTTAGTACTGGCAGACGTATCTGTTCGTATTTATTCACTCTGTAGTCAACAAGGACAATGAAACTGAGAATAGGTCTTATACCATCCAAATACCTATTGTCCAGTGGATGACTGAAGCTATACCACTTCTGGTGTTGAGCTACAGTTTCTGTAAATGCACTGTCAACTTGAATTCTTTTTTCTTGTTGGCCCACATTGGACCAGCAACTGAGAATTAAAGCAGTGCCAGTGGTAGAAAATGGAGAGAAGTCTAATAGCAGTTACAAGCATTTAATCATAATAATGGATACAATAGCTGTCCTCAAACATAACTCTTATGACAGTGAAATTATTTGACTTGGATATGAAGAATATTTCATCAGTTGGGTGATTTCATCTCAAATCATATAGGTCAAGAATGAATGTGGCACATCACTATTTCAAAATTTGCTGAAAAGAAATTATGTTGAAGTTACACATGACAACTCTCCAAAACTATAATATTTTGATTTTCTGAGGATTTGTTAAAACACCACAGACCTCTCTAAATGAGAGTATTTGTGAAAATGTTGTAAGGAATGGGAAAACTGAAAAATTGTAATAAATAACCCAAAAGTGATAAGAGATCTGAATTTATTTACGATAAATACTTTGTTCTCAGTGCTATGAGACATGGTTAATACATTCATACACACTTCGTAGCTTTTCTCATCTCTTTCTCTTTTTTTTTAATAAATAAACTATGACAACAAATGAAAATATAAATAGTCACAGGATGTTAACTCTCTTGGGAAATGACAAAGTGGATGGACTACTAACTGTCAGCTAGGACATTAATGCATGACATTCTTAAACTGTCAAAATATTTGTACATAAAGATAAAAGAATCCCAAATTTTTTGGTTATTTAGAAATTATTTTCTCCATAACCCCCATCCTGAATGTTCTAAAAATTTCATGGTACGTTAGTAGGTCATTGTACTTAAGGAATGTACAATCAGAGTGGGCAATACTTGTCAGTACAAAATGTGAGAAATTTTTGAGCTCTACTCTCAATGTCAAAAAAATCATGGACGCCTAAATATTTAATTGATTGCTGATTTTAAGTAAATGTCATGTAACATTAGTATTTCTCAATCGGAAAATTACTTTACAACATTATGAGTGAGTGGGGAACAATTCATAATTTTGTTCGAAAGCATTTTATAACAAAAATGAGACAGAGAATATTTATACTTCTTTTTCTTTGTATGATTGTTATTCACAAAGTTTTATTGTCTTCTGTCATGATTTTACTACTTCACAACTTCCCATGAATTAAAATTGCCTACGGTGTAACAATCAACACTGCACTGTTGAAAAGAGTTCATTAGTTTTTGTAGTCTGCTTCTCATTGAACTTGTATAGCTGAGCTGTATTTGCCCACGGACAAGGATGCTCCAACAGGAACAGTACTTGGGAAATGGGAACTGCACACTGATCTTTTGATGACGACCATTTGAAAGCATTAGCAGGACCATGACATGTCATAAAGGAGATGGTTATATCGTGCAACTCATGAGAGACACTTATTATCTGTCCCACCAATCACTGATTGTCATATACACAAGAAATGAATGGACTCACTACAAAGTCTACTAATGTATGCTGTGGTCTCTGCATTTCACACACAGTAACAGGCTGCATTTTGTGGAGAACCATTCTTGCAATGTATGTGCCCCTCCGGGATGCAACCCAGTAGTGACTTGAATTCCTACCACAGGCTTCATAGCAGACCACTCTTCTCTCTTTTTTAAATGGAATTCCCTTGATGTACTTTCATTAAGGATTAAGAGTTTCATGTGTGTTACTAATGTTGATATGATGTGTACAAATCCGATAACGTCTCTTATAGTACCAACAGCTTTATAATGGCAATTAAATCTTGTTGCAAAATGTTTACAGAGACCTCCTTCCTACACATGCACTTTTCCTGTGATCTGTTTCTGAAAATATCCATTTTTTGTCTTGATTCCTGTACTACAGTGTTGAGCAAGCTCATAAAGCTGAAAGTGGTTTTTAAAATGAGATGCTGCACCATCTTTCACATACACATGTATAGGAAACGCTTGCCCTCCAGATGCTGTGTCATCAATAATCATGCTGACAGTGTAGTATGCATGTGCACTTTCATGAATGAGATCATCACTGACAGTAAAAAAACAGTATGATGTTCCAAAGAAGTGAGCAACGTATGTGAATATTGATGCCTGTGATGTGTGCCTTTGGTAACTGAATTTCATTCTGCAAAGTAACAGATCAGTTGTCAGTCAAAATGAAGAACTGATGTGTCAGTATTCTGGGATGTGGCTGATTTTACTTCTGCTATGGCCTGTCTCTGAATCCTCCGGATATGTGGTGAGCTATTCCTTTCATGACCCAATGCCTAATGTCTGTAACAAACTTCTCTGGCTCTACAGTCTTCTTCACCAACTCTCCTCCCTCCCACAATGCATAGGTTATGCCTTTGTCAGTGTCTTGAAGGTGTAATGCTTCAACAGTCATCACTTTAGCACCAGGACACATTGCATACTCCTGCAACCAACATTTATCTTGCAGCTCTTGACATATACACAAAAGCATCAGGTCCATTTTTGTGTACTTCTCCTGTGACACTGCTTATGGTGAAACAAGCAAGTTTCAAATTAATACAGTAAGTACATGTGCATACTTCATTCAATGGCTGGAATTTTATCTATTTTGGTCCTAAGGAGTAGAATTTTGTCAGACCAATTTTTAAATTCAGGTTCTCCTTTTTCATTAGGAGATATGCTTCTCTTATTGATCTTGTCATATATCTTTTTACCTTTTTAACTTTTTCGCCATTTTCACTAACAGAGAAAACATCAGCCTGGTTACAACTTTGCCTACTGCAATCTTTGTCATCACTTGGGTAGTATTCCAGAGCAGCAGTAAGCGTATCATCTTGCAGGGATGCCTACAGTAAGAATCTGGGCATGCCCAAATTCCATTTTCATTCTTTATTTTATGAGCTTTTGAAATCAAATAATGTGAGGAAGTGGGTATGTATTTCTGTATCTGTTGCTTAGAGTAGCAGGTATCAGTCTCAGGTAGCTGTACCTTCTCAGTATAGGTGGCTGCTGAGATAGCACTATTTAAGTTTTGAGCCACACATCTCATTTTGTGCACATACCACTATCTTCAGGTTCTGCACAAAGCACATGTACATTGTACACTTCATGAGGTTTGAAGATGTTGCTTGTATAAAACTTGTTTAAATTTCTTCCACATTTATTTTTACATACTGTTTTCTTCTTGTGCTTCTTACCTTTCCTGGACGTTTAAGGGGAGTATAGTAGGGGCTACAGCAGAAATGCTAACATTCAGTACATCAGCAGCATCACACCCAGGTATATAAATATCTGCACTGTATTCTTGAGTTTCACATGTGGGTAATGGTGATCATTCAGGTGGGTTGTCACTAAATTTCTTCTGGTAGTGAGTTTAGCAATTCCTGCACAATGTATGTGGTGCTAATACCATTACCTGAAGACCAAGAAATTTCTGCAATAACTGTAACAGATTTCTGACAACTGTGAAGTGTTTTTCACTTTTCTTAAACACCACCTTTTTGTGTCTTTTTTTCATAGTCCACAAACCTCACGCTTTCACTACTGTATTCCCTCACTGACATTGTATCTAACAAACGGTTCAAACCAAAAACACAAAAATCAGTGCAGAATGGTTTATGTGCAAGTTATCACATGTTATAAACAGAAGAGTGCTGGAAACACTGATGCCAAGATGCATATTTTACACTAGAAATTCAGTGATGAGAAATATGCAGAATGTTAAAAAATTTTTTAACACTTTACACACAAAAATATTGCCCACTGTGTTTGCACTGACCACTAGCACATTAACGAAACAATATTTTGTGTATTACTCAAAAGTTTTCGGATGGGGGTTTTTGAGTAAATAATTTGTGAAAACTCATAAAAATGCATTTTTTTAAAGATTTTTACTAATAAATATTTACATAATACGGATAACTGGAACAGAGAACGTACTGTTTATAATTACATCAGTAGTATCTGGTATATGATACCAGTTAGCGCTCTGTGACTTTCCAGATTAAAAATAAATAAATAAATAAATAAATAAAATAAAATAAAATAAAATAAAAATTTAGTGGAAAAATTAACTTAAACTTCGAATGTTTGTCTTAAATTTGTACGTTAAAAGAAGCCCATAAATGTGCTGGTGTCAAACTAAATTTCAAGACCCTAAGAGGGAGCTTTAATGCAAAACATCTGCCAGATCTCCTGTACTTTTGGTTTATTAGTTATATTTTTTGTTCTCTACTGTTTTAAGAGTTATTTACAAAATATAAATTTTTCAAAGGGCCGTACCGTTTACAAAAATTAAGACAAAATGAAAATACTTTATTTCTTAACACCTATGATATAGAGGTCCAATATATATTTTTTCCAAAGAAATTAATGATCACGAGTTGACATGACCTGTATGATTTGAGATCAAATCACCCTGTTATGTCACATTTTATCATTTTGTTTCATTCTAAAGGTTTCATTCATCTTTATTTACATGTTTAGATTTGATAACTTGTATGTGTGTTAATAATTATGTAGGGTGCCCATAATTAAAGTTCCAGTTTGAAAACACTGTAAAAAGAGAACCACTGCTCAGAATGATGTCAAATTTGAATAGCATATTATTGACACAGGATGAAATGCCATGGAACAAAAAAAGTTTAACAAAAATTTTGCTAATAAAGTGTCTAAATACAAGTGGAGTTGGCTACAAATGACAGATGAATCGCAATGCAAAAGCTATGGTTTGAGCTGCACATTACACCAGCCGTACTGTTCATTGTGCACGACTGCTTAAGTTCGGCAGTCAACAGTTTTGGCACTGTTAGTCAGGTAAGCCCATCCACCACGGCGAGGTCATACTACACAGGATGGGAAAAGTCCGTTTTTAATTGTTCCGTGTCAAAAAACTAATTACCTTGGGGTCAAAAACTGCATAAAAAGCAAAATGACATTGTTTATAATTGTCATGGGACTGGCACAAGACATACTCAGTATGTTGTGTACCATTTTCTGCCACTAGTGGAAATCTAGAAATGACATGTTCCACAACAGATCGGAGTTTATTAGAGGTCACATTCAGAATGTGTTGCTTAATTCAGCTATATTCTTAATTGGGGTACGCAACACATCTTTCAGATAACCCACAACCAGAATTCACACGGATTAAGATCAAGTGATCTTGATGGCCAGGCTGTAGAGAAATACTGCTGATAAATCTAGCGTATATGTAATGCCTCTGCAAGAGCCCCTTCACTGGCTGTGCAATCTGTGGATGAATGCCATCTGGCATAAAAATTTCCTACCCACACATACACATTGTTGAAGGTTTAGAACAGCATTGATATACAGAAGACTCTCATAGTGTTTACTAGTGATGATACATGTAACAGGACCTGCAGGACTCATCTACTTGCAGAAATACAGCCCAATGATAACTGATGCTGTCAACCCTTACCACATAGTCACCTTTGCAGAATGAAGTGATATTGGTTGATGTGCATGCATCTTTTCCATTGTCCGTATTCTACAATTCTGCATATTGACCTATCTGTGGAGATGTAAATGGGCTTTGTCTGTCCACAGAATGTTTCATGGCCATTCATTGTCCCTTTCATGTGAGCAAGAAATTCTGAGCAAATGTTTGTCTTGCTGGCAGTCCAGCATGAAGCAACTCCTGAAAATGGGTGATTTTCTGTGGATAGCAATACAGGTTATTTCGTAAAATTTTATCTTCGACAGGTGCCGCATTAACTGCTTTCTTCCGTCTGCTTCATTGCATTTCAAAAGAACCTGTTTTTTCGAATTTTGTTATCATTTTCTGCAGACCCTTAGCAGATATCAGACCAACGCGTTTTTTCATGTCCTTGAGTGTCTGGAGCTTCTGCAGGGCTACTGGTGCATAGTCACTGTTCTTGTAAAAGAGCTTTACCAGCAGGATGCAATCCTTCATGGAGACATATTAGGCATCTCTGACAGAAACTGAGGTACAATGTGCCACACATCTGTTGTTGGTATGCATACCCTGATGCTTACAGGGCCATCTGTTGGTCAAATTTATGTTTTTATTTATTTGTTTATTTTTTCAAATTTGTCATCATTCTGAGCAGTGGTTCTCTTTCTACAGCATTTTGAAAGTGGAACTTTAATTATGGGCACCCTGTATATTGATAAATATATATTTGTGTGAATCTTTTTTCCTTCTGTTCAGGAATGTCATCACTGGTGAACATTATCGATTTGTTAGCATGTGGATGGCTAGGACATCGTATCTTGCAGCCTTCTTCATCATGTTAGTTTTTGTAAGTAGTCTCTTTCATTAAAGTTAAAACAGTGCTCTGTAAATGCCAGTGAAATTATGTTTGATATTGGTAAAGCAGTGTGAAATGCACAACAGCTTCGAGGTTAAATTTCAGTATTTTATAGTAAATTGTGGCATAATTTTGTCTGTTGTTATGTTACTTGCTAAGATACTTAACTTTGTACTGAGTTTTAGATTTTGTTGCATTAAAAATACACTCCTGGAAATGGAAAAAAGAACACATTGACACCGGTGTGTCAGACCCACCATACTTGCTCCGGACACTGCGAGAGGGCTGTACAAGCAATGATCACACGCACGGCACAGCGGACACACCAGGAACCGCGGTGTTGGCCGTCGAATGGCGCTAGCTGCGCAGCATTTGTGCACCGCCGCCGTCAGTGTCAGCCAGTTTGCCGTGGCATACGGAGCTCCATTGCAGTCTTTAACACTGGTAGCATGCCGCGACAGCGTGGACGTGAACCGTATGTGCAGTTGACGGACTTTGAGCGAGGGCGTATAGTGGGCATGCGGGAGGCCGGGTGGACATACCGCCGAATTGCTCAACACGTGGGGCGTGAGGTCTCCACAGTACATCGATGTTGTCGCCAGTGGTCGGCGGAAGGTGCACGTGCCCGTCGACCTGGGACCGGACCGCAGCGACGCACGGATGCACGCCAAGACCGTAGGATCCTACGCAGTGCCGTAGGGACCGCACCGCCACTTCCCAGCAAATTAGGGACACTGTTGCTCCTGGGGTATCGGTGAGGACCATTCGCAACCGTCTCCATGAAGCTGGGCTACGGTCCCGCACACCGTTAGGCCGTCTTCCGCTCACGCCCCAACATCGTGCAGCCTGCCTCCAGTGGTGTCGCGACAGGCGTGAATGGAGGGACGAATGGAGACGTGTCGTCTTCAGCGATGAGAGTCGCTTCTGCCTTGGTGCCAATGATGGTCGTATGCGTGTTTGGCGCCGTGCAGGTGAGCGCCACAATCAGGACTGCATACGACCGAGGCACACAGGGCCAACACCCGGCATTATGGTGTGGGGAGCGATCTCCTACACTGGCCGTACACCACTGGTGATCGTCGAGGGGACAATGAATAGTGCACGGTACATCCAAACCGTCATCGAACCCATCGTTCTACCATTCCTAGACCGGCAAGGGAACTTGCTGGTCCAACAGGACAATGCACGTCCGCATGTATCCCGTGCCACCCAACGTGCTCTAGAAGGTGTAAGTCAACTACCCTGGCCAGCAAGATCTCCGGATCTGTCCCCCATTGAGCATGTTTGGGACTGGATGAAGCGTCGTCTCACGCGGTCTGCACGTCCAGCACGAACGCTGGTCCAACTGAGGCGCCAGGTGGAAATGGCATGGCAAGCCGTTCCACAGGACTACATCCAGCATCTCTACGATCGTCTCCATGGGAGAATAGCAGCCTGCATTGCTGCGAAAGGTGGATATACACTGTACTAGTGCCGACATTGTGCATGCTCTGTTGCCTGTGTCTATGTGCCTGTGGTTCTGTCAGTGTGATCATGTGATGTATCTGACCCCAGGAATGTGTCAATAAAGTTTCCCCTTCCTGGGACAATGAATTCACGGTGTTCTTATTTCAATTTCCAGGAGTGTACATAACTTTGTTGGTTAAAAATTATGGAAATGGCCGTTGCAAAAGGCCATTTAAGTCCACTATTTAATATTACTAAAAAACTTTGGTTGAACATTTATTGGGGTTAGGTAGACATTTAAAAAATTAAAATTACATGCTTTTGTTCTGTTCTATGTATTTAGATTATGAGAATCGAGTTCTTAGTGTCTGATCAGATATGTAGCAGAATATAGGAGCTTACATGAAAAACTTTTGTATTATCTAGTGGGCTGTATAAAGAGGAGGTAGATGTACATTAGGACATGCAGATAATTTTCAGAATGGCAAACACTGTGTAAATATGCACTCTATTCTCAGTAGTTCAGAAAATAAGATAATTAAAAACTCGGAGCATTTGGCAAGTTAACCCTATGAATACGCACAGCACTGCTTGCAAGAGGATGGACTTCTTGCATATTCCTTATATGTCCAGTGTACTTGTACACACAACAACATTAGCTGAAGCAGATTATAAATTTCCTTTTGGTGGAGGACATAGTATACTACTTTAGTGGTAGTCATTGTTCATTCCTTGAGGCTGGACAAGATTCCTGTCACCTGGAGTCTAGGTCATACATAGATCATGCCAGCAACTGGTGCAGAAGGTTGAGAAGACCAGCCTTACTCAGGGAGTTTCAGTGAAGCTCATAAGCTGCAGCATTGTCCACAGAACTGATCAGGGCCTAATTCTGAGATGATTAGAAGGCTTGAACCAGAGACTACGAAGGTTCTGTGACAGTTTAGGCTGTGACTTCCTGTGAGAATTATAGGCCCTCCTAAGTGTGCCAGAGATGAACTACACATCAGAGACACAGGTGGCTGACAATTTGTGGAGCGCATGTAAGGTGTAAGTGACTCTCCATCCATATTGGATAGTGATGGGTGTTACGAGATAAAAAAGTATTAAAATTGTAGTGCTCAACTGTCAAAGTATATGCAATGAAGTTTCAGACTTTGAAGCATTCCTACAAAATTGTGGAGCTCACTTAATACACACCACAAAATCTAACAGTGAGATTTTGGTGTGAATCTTAGTGTTCATCAAAAGGATAGGCTAATGGGAAATGAAGTTGTTACAGTAGACAAGAAACTCAAATCCATCAATATAGAAATGGAAGCTACATGGGAGATTGTTTGGACAAGACACAGTATCAAGGGGGGGGACATAAATTTGTGATGGGATCTTTCTGTTGACTATCCGACTCACTACCAGATGTAACCAAAAACTTAGAGATAACTTCATTTCACTAGTACGAATGTCCCCCTGACATACTGTCATAATTGGAGGGGACTTTAATCATCCAACAGTGAACTGGAATAATTAGAGCAAGGGATGAGCATGGCAAGAAATCCTGCAAAACATTGTTGGATGTATTTTCTGAAAACAACCTAGAATACCGAGTTTGGGGGCCCACTGATGATGAAAATATGTTAGACCTAATGGCAACAAATAGATCTGACCTGTTAGATGACGTCCGTATTGAAATTGGTATAGTGCCAATGAAGCAGTTTTGCACCTGTAATTACAACAGTACAGAGTGTAGCTAAAATAGTTTTGATGATTTACATGTTCAGTAAACTATATAAAGATGATGTGACTTACCATACGAAAGCGCTGGCAGGTCGATAGACACACAAACATACACACACAATTCAAGCTTTCGCAACCAACGGTTGCTTCATCAGGAAAGAGGGAAGGAGAGGGAAAGACGAAAGGATGTGGGTTTTAAGGGAGAGGGTAAGGAGTCATTCCAATCCCGGGAGCGGAAAGACCTACCTTAGGGGGGAAAAAGGACAGGCACACACACACACACACACACACACACACACACACACACACACACACACAAGCAGACATTTGTAAAGGCAAAGAGTTTGGGCAGAGATGTCAGTCAAGGTGGAAGTACAGAAGCAAAGATGCTGTTGAAAGACAGGTGAGGTATGAGCGGCGGCAACTTGAAATTAGTGCAGATTGAGGCCTGGCGGATAGCGAGAAGAGAGGATATACTGAAGGGCAAGTTCCCATCTCTGGAGTTCTTACAGGTTGGTGTTAGTGGGAAGTATCCAGATAACCCGGACGGCGTAACACTGTGCCAAGATGTGCTGGCCGTAAACAAAGGCATGTTTAGCCACAGGGTGATCCTCATTACCAACAAACACCGTCTGCCTGTGTCCATTCATGCGAATGGACAGTTTGTTGCTGGTCATTCCCACATAGAAAGCTTCACAGTGTAGGCAGGTCAGTTGGTAAATCACGTGGGTGCTTTCACACGTGGCTCTGCCTTTGATCGTGTACACCTTCCGGGTTATAGGACTGGAGTAGGTGGTCGTGGGAGGGTGCATTGGACAGGTTTTACACCGGGGGCGGTTACAAGGGTAGGAGCCAGAGGGTAGGGAAGGTGGTTTGGGTATTTCATAGGGATGAACTAAGAGGTTACGAAGGTTAGGTGGACGGCGGAAAGACACTCTTGGTGGAGTGGGGAGGATTACATGAAGGATGGATCTCATTTCAGGGCAGGATTTGAGGAAGTCGTATCCCTGCTGGAGAGCCACATTCACAGTCTGATCCAGTCCCGGAAAGTATCCTGTCACAAGTGGGGCACTTTTGTGGTTCTTCTGTGTGAGGTTCTGGGTTTGAGGGGATGAGGGAAGTGGCTCTGGTTATTTGCTTCTGTACCAGGTCAGGAGGGTAGTTGCGGGATGCGAAAGCTGTTTTCAGGTTGTTGGTGTAATGGTTCAGGGATTCTGGACTGGAGCAGATTCGTTTGCCATGAAGACCTAGGCTGTAGGGAAGGGACCGTTTGATGTGGAATGGGTGGCAGCTGGCATAATGGAGGCACTGTTGCTTGTTGGTGGGTTTGATGTGGATGGACGTTTAAGCTGGCCATTGGACAGATGGAGGTCAACGTCAAGGAAAGTGGCATGGGATTTGGAGTAGGACCAGGTGAATCTGATGGAACCAAAGGAGTTGAGGTTGGAGAGGAAATTCTGGAGTTGTTCTTCACTGTGAGTCCAGATCATGAAGGTGTCATCAATGAATCTGTACCAAACTTTGGGTTGGCATGCCTGGGTAACCAAGAAGGCTTCTTCTAAGCGACCCATGAATAGGTTGGCGTACCAGGGGGCCATCCTGGTACCCATGGCTGTTCCCTTTAATTGTTGGTATGTCTGCCCTTCAAAAGTGAAGAAGTTGTGGGTCAGGATGAAGCTGGCTAAGGTAATGAGGAAAGAGGTTTTAGGTAGGGTGGCAGGTGATCGGCGTGAAAGGAAGTGCTCCATCGCAGTGAGGCCCTGGACGTGCGGAATATTTGTGTATAAGGAAGTGGCATCAATGGTTACAAGGATGGTTTCCGGGGGTAACAGATTGGGTAAGGATTCCAGGCGTTCGAGAAAGTGGTTGGTGTCTTTGATGAAGGATGGGAGACTGCATGTAATGGGTTGAAGGTGTTGATCTACGTAGGCAGAGATATGTTCTGTGGGGGCTTGGTAACCAGCTACAATGGGGCGGCCAGGATGATTGGGCTTGTGAATTTTAGGAAAAGGTAGAAGGTAGGGGTGTGGGGTGTCGATGGGATCAGGAGGTTGATGGAGTCAGGTGAAAGGTTTTGTAGGAGGCCTAAGGTTCTCAGGATTCCTTGAAGCTCCGCCTGGACATCAGGAATTGGATTACCTTGGCAAACTTTGTATGTGGTGTTGTCTGAAGGCTGATGCAGTCCCTCAGCCACATACTCCCGACGATCAAGTACCACGGTCGTGGCACCCTTGTCTGCCGGAAGAATGACGATGGATCGGTCAGCCTTCAGATCATGGATAGCTTGGGCTTCAGCAGTGGTGATGCTGGGAGTAGGATTAAGGTTTTTTAAGAAGGATTGAGAAGCAATTCTGGAAGTCAGAAATTCCTGGAAGGTTTGGAGAGGGTGATTTCGAGGATGGTTACCAAGCCCCCACAGAACGTATCTCTGCCTACGTAGATCAACACCTTCAACCCATTACATGCAGTCTCCCATCCTTCATCAAAGACACCAACCACTTTCTCGAACGCCTGGAATCCTTACCCAATCTGTTACCCCCAGAAACCATCCTTGTAACCATTGTTGCCACTTCCTTATACTCAAATATTCTGCACGTCCAGGGCCTCGATGCGATGGAGCACTTCCTTTCACGCCGATCACCTGCCACCCTACCTAAAACCTCTTTCCTCATTACCTTAGCCAGCTTCATCCTGACCCACAACTTCTTCACTTTTGAAGGGCAGACATACCAACAATTAAAGGGAACAGCCATGGGTACCAGGATGGCCCCTGGTACGCCAACCTATTCATGGGTCGCTTAGAAGAAGCCTTCTTGGTTACCCAGGCATGCCAACCCAAAGTTTGATACAGATTCATTGATGACATCTTCATGATCTGGACTCACAGTGAAGAAGAACTCCAGAATTTCCTCTCCAACCTCAACTCCTTTGGTTCCATCAGATTCACCTGGTCCTACTCCAAATCCCATGCCACTTTCCTTGACGTTGACCTCCATCTGTCCAATGGCCAGCTTAAACGTCCATCCACATCAAACCCACCAACAAGCAACAGTGCCTCCATTATGCCAGCTGCCACCCATTCCACATCAAACGGTCCCTTCCCTACAGCCTAGGTCTTCGTGGCAAACGAATCTGCTCCAGTCAGAAATCACTGAACCATTACACCAACAACCTGAAAACAGCTTTCGCATCCCGCAACTACCCTCCCAACCTGGTACAGAAGCAAATAACCAGAGCCACTTCCTCATCCTCTCAAACCCAGAACCTCACACAGAAGAACCACAAAAGTGCCCCACTTGTGACAGGATACTTTCCGGGACTGGATCAGACTGTGAATGTGGCTCTCCAGCAGGGATACGACTTCCTCAAATCCTGCCCTGAAATGAGATCCATCCTTTATGAAATCCTCCCCACTCCACCAAGAGTGTCTTTCCGCCGTCCACCTAACCTTCGTAACCTCTTAGTTCATCCCTATGAAATCCCCAAACCACCTTCCCTACCCTCTGGCTCCTACCCTTGTAACCACCCGCAGTGTAAAACCTGTCCAATGCACCCTCCCACGACCACCTACTCCAGTCCTGTAACCCGGAAGGTGTACACGATCAAAGACAGAGCCGCGTGTGAAAGCACCCACGTGATTTACCAACTGACCTGCCTACACTGTGAAGCTTTCTATGTGGGAATGACCAGCAACAAACTGTCCATTCGCATGAATGGACACAGGCAGACGGTGTTTGTTGGTAATGAGGATCACCCTGTGGCTAAACATGCCTTGGTGCACAGACAGCACATCTTGGCACAGTGTTACACCGTCCGGGTTATCTGGATACTTCCCACTAACACCAACCTGTCAGAACTCCGGAGATGGGAACTTGCCCTTCAGTATATCCTTTCTTCTCATTATCCGCCAGGCCTCAACCTGCGCTAATTTCAAGTTGCCGCCGCTCATACCTCACCTGTCTTTCAACATCTTTGCCTCTGTACTTCCGCCTCGACTGACATCTCTGCTCAAACTCGTTGGCTTTACAAATGTCTGCTTGTGTCTGTGTATGTGCGAATGGATGTGTGCGCTCCCGGGATTGGAATGACTCCTTACCCTCTCCCTTAAAACCCACATCCTTTCGTCTTTCCCTCTCCTTCCCTCTTTCCTGATGAAGCAACTGTGCGCGTGCGCGTGCGCGTGCGCGCCCGCGCGCGAGTGTATACCTGTCCTTTTTTCCCCCTAAGGTAGGTCTTTCCGCTCCCGGGATTGGAATGACTCCTTACCCTCTCCCTTAAAACCCACATCCTTTCGTCTTTCCCTCTCCTTCCCTCTTTCCTGATGAAGCAACTGTGCGCGTGCGCGTGCGCGTGCGCGCCCGCGCGCGAGTGTATACCTGTCCTTTTTTCCCCCTAAGGTAGGTCTTTCCGCTCCCGGGATTGGAATGACTCCTTACCCTCTCCCTTAAAACCCACATCCTTTCGTCTTTCCCTCTCCTTCCCTCTTTCCTGATGAAGCAACTGTTGGTTGCGAAATCTTGAATTTTGTGTGTGTGTTTGTGTTTGTTTGTGTGTCTATCGACCTGCCAGCGCTTTCGTATGGTAAGTCACATCATCTTTGTTTTTAGATATATTTTTCCCGTGTGGAATGTTTCCCTCTATTATATTCATATCATAAACTATATAAAGAGGCAGATATTTGTTACCTAGAAGAGGAATTCAAAATATTTACCTCTGGGAAGGAGCATTTAGCAGGACTGTGGCTCAAGCTTAAAAGATTGCTTCAGCATGTACTGTATGGAAACCTGTAAGGATGGGAGGAACCCTCCCTGGTTCTGTCACTGTAAGAAAACAGTGACTACTGCATATTAGGTGTAAAACAAAGCCTAGGGCCATAGAGAGATGCTGAATGATACATATTTTGGTTAGCAAGAAGGCAGAGCATGTTCAGTGACTGGCATAGCAGAATCTTATCAAAAGATCCCTCACAAAACACAAAGAAGGTCTAATCATTTGTGAAAGGTGTCAGTTGCATCAAACACAGCATCCAGCTGTTCATGGACAGTATAGGAACTGAAATTAAGGTTAACAGAGCAAAAGACAAAATGCTGAACTCCGTTTTCAAATGTTCCTTTATTAAGGAAGATACAGAATGCTGCTATCCTCTTCTCATCACTGCAAAGGTTGACGATATAGATATTAGTCTTAAATTTATCCATATAATATGGCATTTAATTTTTACTAACATTTATTAGCATGACATGTTTCAGCAGCCTGCTATCATCATCAGGTGTATTACAGTTACACGTACATTAATCTGAAGTGTGGTGAGGATTATTTGCTGGATGTGCCAATGAGGTTACATACTGAAGATTTTTTAATTAATTATTTTCACTAATATAACAACTCGCTCCACTTTCTGGTACAAATGGGCCAATCAACACCGACCAACCACTGTGTTATCCTCTGCCGATGCTGTTGTAAAGCACCAACCTGATTTTTGTAGCCTCCATTGCCTCTTAGTAGCACATCTGTCTGTTGACTTGAAGCTGAAGATCTTACTCTGTATTTGATGGTATTTGCTAAAAAAAGGTACTCTACACTATAATTTAGTTTGTACTTTTTTACCAAAGGTATACTGTTTAGATGATGACCAGGTTTCCTACGTATTTTATGAAGTTACTGGCACGTACTATCAGGATGGTACCCACAAATAACTAAAAGCTACAGTGGCAGAAGTATTTATAAGAATTTCAAAGAAACTTAAATGAATCCCTATTCAGTAATCAAAGATAGCTCCAACAAGTCACTGATCAAAGTAATTAAGTGTGGCAGAAAACGCTTTCCATATTTACACAAAATGTCACAGTTCACAGGCAGTATTGTGTTGCAGAAACTATTGGGTGAAAGTACATGCAATGGTTTACTTTAGTTCACTGGTTGAGAGTAACAATATTCAGCAGTACCTCATTCACATGACAATGATAATCTATGCCTCCTACCAATTGTGACACAATTCAGGCAAAATATTCATTAACTTGAATTAGGAAAATCACTTGAAAGTTATTACACATCAACAGTACTTAGTTTTTGTGAGTGCACGTGTACGTATTTCCTTGGACAAATTGAACATAGCTGTAACATAAACAAAAGCTGGCAGCTTAAGTGTTGTTACATGCTTGTTAAGTTGCTAGTGACTGGGCTCATGCTGCATGACTGTGAATGACATTTGACAAAAATTGCTGTATGAACAAATTGTTACTTCAGAAATTACAATCATTTAAGAAACAGCCAACTAAAATATTGTTATTCAGGAGGGGCTGTAAAAGTACAGAACCTATCAAATACAAAGGCAAAATTGGCAATAGAAATTGTGATGGTATGGATTTTCCAATGGTAATTATCTCATAAGCTAATTAGTTCCATGCAAAATAAAATGATGCTTTGTAGTTAGAATGGGTTTGCTGCTTTTAAAAATGCGTATTAGCTCACATGATGATGACAAATTCGTATGTAAGTAAGATGTTCAATCAACAACATTTTCAGATTTATAAACGGTTTTAATCTGTCAGGAAGTTTCATATCAGCGCACACTCCGCTGCAGAGTGAAAATCTCATTCTGGAAACATCCCCCAGGCTGTGGCTAAGCCATATCTCCGCAGTATCCTTTCTTTCAGGAGTGCTAGTTCTGCAAGTTTCGCAGGAGAACTTCTGTAAAGTTTGGAAGGTAGGAGACGAGATACTGGCAGAAGTAAAGCTGTGAGTACCGGGCGTGAGTCGTGCTTTGGTAGCTCAGTTGGTAGAGCACTTGCCCGTGAAAGGCAAAGGTCCCGAGTTCGAGTCTCGGTCGGGCACACAGTTTTAATCTGCCAGGAAGTTTCATATCAGCGCACACTCCGCTGCAGAGTGAAAATCTCATTCTAAAAAAATATTGTCTGAACATTCTTGAATAACCAGGGAATACCAAATAATTGTTAATATTTAATATGTGGCATGACATAAATATGCTTCTATAAAAAAGATTATATCTTAGCAATTGAAATAAATTTTTAGCACTTAATAGCCTTTCAAATGGAAACATTTGAATGTGAATGCCTTAAGTGATGGTGTGTTTATTACTCTCCTCTGTGTGCCAGGAAAATAAATTTCCATAAAAGATGCATGTAATGAATTCAGTCAAACAGCTTAAACATACAAATTTACTTAAAGTATACGTTGAAGTATGTTGGTCTTCTTGTACATGGTTAGTTTTGGTACATAATCCTACTGGCACACCCAGCAAACAATTCTCATCACACTTCAGATTAATGTACACGTAAATGTAATGCACTCGATAATTGTAGCATACTGCCAAAACATGTCATTCTAATAAATACTAATAAAAAGTAGTGAGTGAAGCAGTAAAAATTATTTCATAAATAGTGGCATTGACAACAGCTTGCTCAAATTAAACATGGCTCCAGGGCCAGTGAGATCCTTGTCACATTTTGCACAAAATTTGTAGCCGTGGTAGTTTCTGTTTGAATCACAACTTGCCTTAGATACATCGAACAAAAAAGTAAATTGGAAAAAAGGATGATTCACATGTCTACACACGAGATCCACAAAATAACCATCCAATCTCATTGTTATCCATGTGTTGAAGAATCTTAGAACACATCATAAGCTCAAAGATAATGATAAGGTATAAGATAATAAGAGAATGACTTCCTCTGTGCCAACCAGCATACATTCTGAAAACACCAATCATCCTTGTGCTTTTTGCACATGACATCCTGAAAGGCATGGACATAGGTGGTCAGGTGGATGCAGCATTTTTCAACTTCTGGGAAAGCATTTCACTTGGTACCACACCAGCATTTATTAATAAGAGTACAGCTGTATGTGGTATTAAACAAAACTTGTGATTGGGTTGTGAGGATCTCTTGATAGGCAGTAAATAGAGCAGGGGCGGGCAAACGTTGCACGCGGCACATGAGCACACGGCGCTGCACGTGTGCAATTGTCAAATGAGACAGTGACGACAGCCGTCAGGTTGCGGCAGTGTAGTACCAGGCTAAGCTGCGGACGTTGAAGCGAAGCAACCACAATGTAGTGAACGTTGTATTTCAAGAACCGGAAAATGCAGAGTGAATCAAGGAAACGGAGAAGTGGAGATTTGCTATCTTTTAAAAAGGAATGGGAGAATCATGTTTTCTTTGTGCAAAAACGCGAAAATTCGGAATGTATAATATGTGACAGTATTCTCGCTGGTCAGCGGAAGTTTAATATTGAACGACATTATAATAAATTTCAATATGTTCGCGTACTTAGTGCAATAAAAGAGGAATTTCTCAAGCGATTTGGGGATATATCATACTTATCCCAAGGTTTTGAATAGTTCTCGAGACAATTTGCTGTTTCTGTAGATGATATTCATCCCAGTTTGCAAGTGGAATTAATAGATCTGCACTGTAGATTCTACAGCATAATTCTTGTCTGAGAGACAAGTTCCTTTTGGCAAGACGTTTAATAGATATTTATCACGACTTTCCACAGCAAGAGTTTCCTTGTCTCCATCGTGAAGCCGCGAAGATAATGTCAATGCTTGGCTCGACATACGTTTGTGAGAGATTTTTTCTGTTATGAAAATTAATAAGACTCAGTTAAGAGCAAACATCAGTAATGAAAATTTACGTAACTGTTTGCGTTTGTCTTATGTAGAAATTTTGTTCCAGACATTAAACGTGTTGTAAACTCCACCTGTGATAATTAAATAAATCGTATTGTAGGTAATAGGTACTCTTTCAAACCACGATTTCTTTCAAGCAGCCGGCCGCGGTGGCCGTGCGGTTCTAGGCACTGCAGTCCGGAACCGCGTGACTGCTACGGTCGCAGGTTCGAATCCTGCCTCGGGCATGGATGTGTGTGATGTCCTTAGGTTAGTTAGGTTTAAGTAGTTCTAAGTTCTAGGGGACTGATGACCTCAGATGTTAAGTCCCATAGTGCTCAGAGCCATTTGAACCATTTCTTTCAATCACTCCTACTTACCTTATTCCTTCATTCAATGAAGGAAGCTAGGAAACAAAACATATTACAGAGGAAGAAGCGGAGGGACGGTATGGTGGGGAGTCGAGAGAAGTGGGTGGCCAGCTTGCCCCGTGTGCACGCAGAACACCTGTTAACTGCATAAGTGCAAGTGCATCGCACACGTGCAGGATTCCTGCCTGCCCCTGAAATAGAGTGTTATCTTGGATGGAGAGTCATTGATAGATGTAAAAGGAATGCCAGGTGTAGCTCAGGGAAGTGTGCTGGGGTCACTACAGTTCATGTTGTGTATTAATGACATGACAAGCAATGTTAATAGCAACTTTGAAAAATGTCATGATTACTGCCTTGAGCTGCTGATAAAATATTCATTTAAACAACCAGTTTCAGTTGACTGATCGTCAACAAATTCTTTAAAGCATTTACATCATCATAAGAGGCAAATATAAAATCATTGAAGTCAGATCATAACACTGTTAATCTGTCACTGTCAGACAGTGTTAACACAGGGATGTAACATGAAAGAGTACACTGCCTAGCACAATATATCTTGATGATGTAATTTATATTAAGATGTGACAACAGTGACAAATTCATGATTTTATTATCTGATGCTGTAAATGATTTTAAGAACATGATGACTGTCAGCCAGCCAAAACTGGCTCAAAGCTGTAATCATGAAATTTTCCAAATATATAAGAGATTCTGGACACAACTTCCTGAAAATATATTAATAGTAACCTCAGACTTTTTGCAGGGAATGCAGTTATCTTTAATTATGTACCGTATGAAAAAAGTTGTAGAATATTAAATCATTTTTTTGAGAAAATTTAAAAGTGTTGCAGTGATTGGCAACTTGCAGTAAATGCAAAGAAATGTAAAATTATTCACTCCACCAAAAGAGAGAAAAGTACTACCCTATGACTACAATATCTGTGATTTACAATTAGAACCAATCATATCATACAAGTACAGCATATAAAATTTTGTAGGGATACAAAATGGAATGATCCCACAGACTCAGTCATGGGTAAGGCAAGTGGCAGGCTAGGGTTCATTGGCACGGTACTAGGATAAATAAGTCTGTGTACAAAGGTGACTAGTTTGGAATCACTCATGCATCCCATTTTAGAATATTGCTCAAATTGTGGAACTCAAACTAAGTAGGCCTAATGGGGATATCAAATTTTTATAAAGAGGGGCAGCATGAGTAGTCACAGGTTTGTTTGTCTCATGGGAGAGCTTCATGGAAGTCTTGAAGAAACCTGGGTTGGCAGATACTTGAAAACAAACACACTAATTAACCCACAGAACTCTACTTACAAAGTTTCGAGAATCAACAGTATGTGAAGAATCTATAGACAGGTTCTTCAGCATCTTATGCGCTGTTCCTGTAGGGACCATGAAGACAAAATCACACTAATTATAGTTTGCACAGAGGCACTTAAGCACTCCTTCTTCACAAGTTCCATACTTGATTGAAACATCCCATATGGTACCATGATAAGTATCTTCTGCCATGCACTTCACAGCAGTTTGCAGAGTATTTATGAAGATCTAGATGTAGTATATCATTGGAATGTTGTGAGCATTTTCAAGGCATTCTCATGCTAACCAAATGAATCTGTTAAAATGCACAGCCCTTCTTTGGATCTTTTTTATCTCCTCTAATAATCCTATCTGTTAAACGTGTCAGACTAAAGGGCAGTATTCAGTAATTGGCTGAATGAGGGTCTTGTGAGTTACCATCTTCATGGATGAATTATAGTTCTATAAGATCCTTCCAGTGAATCTTCAGCCTTTTCTATGACATGTTTTATGTGGATGTTCAACATAAGCGCGATATGGACTAGGGATAACTGATTAATTACAGTTGATTATTTGTAACTGTTCTGGCAGTTGATTATTTATATATTGTTGTTTGTTTCACATCAGTTAATTTTACATAACTGATTATCCTTACAGTTATTTCCATTTTTCCTTTTAAAGCCTGTTGAGCATTGACTTGCTATTTACAGAAGAAATATGACTGCCCCCAAGTTATCATCATGTAACATAGGCAAGAATCAGCACATTTTGTGTTGACAGTGTTCTGTTTATAATTTCTGCCAGTACCAGTGAACCAACAGTAGTGGCTCACAAAGTAGAGCGGCAAAGTCTCGTGTTTCGCGTGTCAGTTCATAAATAAATAACAAGTGCGTTTCAACACAAACATCTCTGTTATGTGCTTCCACTAAACCTTGTTATTTATGTCATAATTTTTCCACAACAGCTGATCGGCTTAAGGCATATGAACCTGAGAGTTGTCCGCAAACAACAGGAATAAGTAAACATTCCCCTTCCTCATCTCCTTACCATGTTAGCCATGATTTTGTCTCTGAAGTTCCACTCTACTTTCACCAACTTGCAATCAATAAGAAATCATCTCCTCTGCAATTCTGGAGAGATAATAAAGCAGTATATCGTGTTCTGCTTAGTATGACTTGTAAATATATGGGACTAGTGACGTCCTCCATTCCTTCTGAAAGACTGTTCTTGAAGGCACGGGGCACAGAGATAGCTTGTTGTTCGAGACTCAGTGGAAAAACATTACACGAACTGGTGTTCCCTTGTCCACCTCCTGAAAAAGTTTGGTACTTGTAAGCATATTCACTACAGCATCTGTGATAAAAACCAATGTATATATTAGTTTTACTAATAAGTGTTAAATAGGTATGCATTTGTGCTAAAAAATTTAAAAAATGGTAATTATATACACACATCAAAAAAGCTTTGCATCAACTCTGTTCCATGACTTCTGGAACCTGTTCAGAAAATTGGAATAGACATCAACATAAACATCATTTCCACCATTTTTATTGCTCATGAAAACCACACAGTGCATGTTGAATTACCATACAGTGAGACCTTCAGAGGTGGTGGTCCAGATTGCTGTACACACTGGTACCTCTAGTAGCCAGTAACACATCCTCTTGCAGTGATGCATACCTGTATCTATAGTGGCATACTATCCACAAGTTCATCAAGGCACTCACTGTTGGTCCAGATTGTCCCACTCCTCAACGGCGATTCGGCATAATCCCTCAGAGTGGTTGGTGGGTCACGTTGTCCATAAACAGCCCTTTTCAATCCATCCCAGACATGTTCGATAGGGCTCATGTCTGGAGAACATGCTGGCCACTCTAGTCGAGCAATGTTGTTATCCTGAAGGAAGTCATTCACAAGATGTGCATGATGGGGGCGCGAATTGTCGTCCATGAAGATGAATACCTCGCCAATATGCTGCCTATATGGTTGCATTATTGGTCGGAGGATGGCATTCACGATAGTACAGCTGTTATGGTGCCTTCCATGAGCACCAGTGGCATACGTTGGCCCCACATAATATCACCCCAAAACAGCAGGGAACCTCCACCTTGCTGCACTCGCAGGACATTGTGTCTAAGGCAGTCAGTCTGACCGCATTGCCTCCAAACACATCTCTGACGATTGTCTGGTTGAAGGCATATGCAACACTTATTGGCGAAGAGAACGTGATGCCAATCCTGAGTGGTCCATTCGGCATGTTGTTGGGCCCATCTGTACCGCGCTGCATGGTGTCATGGTTGCAAAGGTGGACCTCGCCATGGACGTCGGGAGTGAAGTTGTACATCATGCAGCCTACTGCGCACAGTTTGAGTTGTAACACGATGTCCTGTGGCTGCCCAAAAAGCATTATTCAAAATGGGGGCGTTGCTGTCAGGGTTCCTCCGACCCATAATTTGTAGGTAGTGGTAATCCACTGCAGTAGTAGTCCTGAGCGACGCATGTCATCGACGGTTCCTGTCTCTGTGTATCTCCTCCATGTCCGAACAACATCACTTTGGTTCACTCCGAGACGCCTGGACACTTCTGTTGTTGAGAGCCCTTCCTGGCACGAAGTAACAATGCAGACGCGACCGAACTGCGGCATTGACCGTCTAGGTGTGGTTGAACGACAACAAGAGTTGTGTACCTCCTTCCTGGTGGAACTGATTGGCTTGTCGGACCACCTCTGTCTAATAGGTGCTGCTCATGCATGGTTATTTACATCTTTGTGTGGGTTTAGTGACATCTCTGAACAGTCAAACAAACTGTGTCTGCGATACAATAACCACAGTCAGTGTCTATGTTCAGGAGTTCTGGGAACCAGGGTGATACAAAACTTTTTTTTGTTGCGTGTATTTCATAAAGCTGAGCAAATATTGAAGCTGCAAAAAGAGAGATACAAGTGAGGCCATAAAAATATTAATTTTAGGAGAGTGCATTATAGGCCTAAAAATATACATGTAACAGAACAATTAATCTCCCAACCACATATTAAGATGCAATTAATTGATACAATAAATCAGTTCATTTAAATAATCTAAATGGCCAGTTAACCAGCTCTTAACTCAGAATTTTCCATCCCTACTCTGGACAGTAATTTCCCGATATATTACAGTTATTAAAGTTTCCAATGACTTATCATCTGTAGTGTAATCGTACTATACTGGGGACTCTGTATGTGTATGCACCATGTGTTAAATTTGTTTATTGTGGAGCTCATTTGTCAGTCCCTGCAAGAAGTTGCAGTCCTCTGCACCTTTTATTTCATTTCATTACAGTTTTCTGGCATTGTGACAGCATGATCCATAATCCATAAAAAGCATCTAATATTATTTGCCAGATCATTTACATGTTTGATAAACAGTAATTGGTCTATAACAGTCCATTGTAGAGATCCTGAAGGTACTTTTAGATACAGTGATAGTGCCAAGTTGAAAACAGTGTGTTGAGTTATTAGGAAATCTTGACTCCAGTCACAAACATGGTTTAATGTTTCATAAGCTTAGGTGTCATTCTCTGGGCAGTGTTATACTCTTACTACAATGGTTCATTTGCATAAGAAGATTAAAGACTTTTCTGCCACTTCTCTGAGACAATAACACAGGAAGGAAATTATGGAAACAGTAATACATTAAAAGCTTAACAACAATTCATTCACAATATATGATAAACATAGAAAGTACCTGATCTGCTTCCTGTGTCTACATAATATGCCTTTATCTGCTTGCAGCCCTTGAAAATGGACAAATTGAGACAAAAAATAGAGTTCTTCAACCTCAGTTTTCACACTTTAGCATTGACTATTCCTAATGCCCAAATAGTGGTACAACACTTGTTTACAGAATGATTTTTGAGCAGAGTTTCAAAAAATTAGATTCAGAAGCAGAATAATGGTGATTTTTTTGTATTATTCAACCACTTATTACTTTTCGAAAAAGCAGCAAATGGTGGACAAACTAAATTTTCTTTTATTTTCCTATTTAATGTAATATTTTTGTTCTGTGTATCCTGAAACTGAGTGAGTCAAAATTTTTCAGTCTTTGTTCAATTACTACATTTGTTACAGGAGTACTGTAACAGGGATAAAAACCGAAAATTGGTTATTTCAGAAACTGGTTATTTTTAGTGGTTTTAACAGTCAGATTAAACTGGCATGGAGAAAAAATGATGTGGCCGAAAACCAGTTGTTTCAGTGATAACTACCATCCCTATCTCATAGTTGCACTTACACTCGACATTGTCAATTATTTTTTGAATGTACTGCAGTCTGTCATCCCACACAGTTTTTACCCTCTACAGGTCTCTCTAGCACTGTGGAACTTATTACAAGACATCTTAACACATTCTCTTTCATTATACCTTTACTCCATGTTTCTTATCAGTCCACAGCATCTTCCTTTAATGTCACATTTCAAAACATTTCAATTCTCTTCCTTTTCTGGTTTTCCCCAATCCATGATTCACTTTCGTGTGATGCTGTGCTCAGTATGCACATTCTTGGAAATTTGCATTTGACATTAGCGGGCATCTTGTGGTGAGTATTACTCTCTTTGTCTGTGTTAGTCTGCTTCTCCCCTCCTGCCACACACACACACACACACACACACACACACACACACACACAAAATATCACTTCTTTGAGTATTGTTTGATTTGCAAGATAGCAGAATTCTTTCACTTTGTTACTATGTTGTCTGCAATTTTGCGATGTTAAGTTTATCACTAATCTCATTTCTGTTACTCCTAAACACTCTCTCCCTCTCCCTGATTTATTCATTTATTCACTACTGGTAGGCTGTTCATTCCACTCAGAAAGAATTATCAGCAAATTTTATTGCTTATGAGGGGACAGAGCCTATTCATAATAATCGATTTTAGTCCATATTAACGATACATGCAGGGCTTGGCGAGAAATGAAAGTGACAGAAGTGGGAGCTTCAGATGGCTAAGCATTGGGGGGGGGGGGGGAATATCATTGTTGGTATGTGTCGGACGTGCATGAGCTATTTATGTTAGAGAGGTATCCACTTGGTTATTGGCGCAGTGGAAAGACCGCAGTTCGGCAATCCAAAGGTCAGGGGTTCAAGTCCATTTGCTGAAATTTTTTTTAAAATTTTCGATTTTTATGCTGGTTGCACTTCAAATAAACCGAAAAAAATGGTAAGTATATCATATTGCCAGAATATGATTTTCACTCTACAGCAGTGTGTGTGTGTGTGCTGATATGAAACTTCCTGGTGGATTAAAACTGTGTGGTGGACCGAAACACAGTCTCGGTTCGGTGCACAGTTTTAATCCGTCAGGAAGTTTTGTTTCATTTTTATTAATGTACTCATAAAAAGTCATGGAAAAAGAAAGGCAAAGAAAAATTTGTGATTGAAAACAAAGATTCCAGAAAGGATTGTAATTGTAGCACCCTTGAGGACTCTCAGATAGCATTCCAAAAAGGTACAGTAATTTATGCATACAGGACTTTGTATTCTGTTAGTTTCATTTGGGTCTTCGAGAGCTGTGAGCAGTTACTGAAATGCTGCAATGTGTGTTTTTACGGTCATATAAGGAATTTGATCAGAAAGCTGCTCATATCTCATCAAGAGAGAAAAAGAAATCAGAATCCAAGTAGATTGTTTAAAAATTTGTTCCATTGTCATCACCAGTTATCACCACCAATATTTGACGACATGAAGTGCTACGCATGGTTGTTTGCTAAACTGTGGGATGAGAGAGAACCTTTTATGAATGAAAACCAAGTTTGTTTTTCCATAAAAATTTCAGAACAGCCATGTAATTAGAAAATGTGGCATTGTAATGTGTGCAAGGTGCTCTGAAAACTACTGCTTCCCTCATTTTTGTGATTAATATTGTCCCAGCACCTGTAAGTCAACAACTGTAAACTAATAAAAGTATCTAATTGTTCGTAAGAAATATTCATGCATGCCTTAAAACACCTTCCAGCAAATTGTAAGTGCAACCCCAAATTATCTTTTGCATTTGCTTTTCCTGCCTTTTATGAAAATATCAATGAATGCAATATAGTGAGCTTTATTTTGGTTTATTTGCAGTGGAAGCAAAGTAGAAAATGAAAATAACAATGTTTCAGCGTAGAGACTGGAATCAACGACCCTCTGATTAACCATTCTGGACTGTTTCCACTATGCCTACCATTCCCTGGAAACAGGAGTATCATAAATGGCTCATGTCTTTCTCGGCCTGCACAAAATGCTATTTCTTTCCTAACCTCTTGGCCATCTGTACCTCTTACTTCTGTCACTTGACTTTCTGGCCAAACCAGTCATAATCCATAAATGTGGACAAAATAGGTGATAACGAGTAGGCACAGTCTCCTTGTCAGTGCCACTTTTGGTCTTTTCTCATAAAGCTTTTATTGTTTCTTTGACATGCAGGGTGATCTTGAATTCCATGGACAAAATTCTGTAGTTCGTCCAAGGATACATTCTGAGTATTTTGGTATTAGGAACACATGATCTCTGGTGGCTCAGTACAAAGTAATTGATTTCAGTTGAGTTCTTGCCTCTGTGTATCAGTGTATCTGTATTACTCTGAAAATATCTGCATAACAGTGAAGATGTTGATGGTAAATGTTCTGTATCTTGTTTGGAAACATTCATGAAGAGTTGGCCAATATGTGTCTCATATGTGGGTTGACTGAATGCAGTGAAAGAGTGGTGCAACGACACTTTGCTGATGTTTTCCTTCAGCAGCAGCAAACACATCATACTTTTGCATCTGACGGTTGTTGCACTGTTCTGTTTTTTGTGTTGTACGGTTTGGCGATTGTGTACTACAGGTCATTTCAGTATTGTGAAGGTATTTTCACAGAAACAATGGTAATTGGGGTAACAAATAACCAAATAAACCATAATTACATTACTACTGTGTAATGTGCAGCTGTAGACCACGAGTCTTGTGTTCTAAAATACACAGAAAATGTCCCTCAAGAGCCTCCAAAATTTTGTCAGATTTCAGGTTTTTCATGTATTTGTTGTACAGCAGAGGAGGATAGACTGAATCACTGCTTTTCTCTCTCTCTCTCTCTCTCTCTCTCTCTCTCTCTCTCTCACACACACACACACACACACACACACACACACACACCTTCTTACAAGAATTATGAGAATGGAAGAATGAAATGGTTCAAATGGCTCTGAGCACTATGGGACTCAACTGCTGAGGTCATTAGTCCCCTAGAACTTAGAACTAGTTAAACCTAACTAACCTAAGGACATCACACACATCCATGCCCGAGGCAGGATTCGAACCTGCGACCGTAGCGGTCTCGCGGTTCCAGACTGCAGCGCCAGAACCGCGCGGCCACTTCGGCCGGCGGAAGAATGAATGGCAATGGTGTGTTACAAATGTCTATATGATCTTTTGATATCCCACGGTCCATGTTAACCAAAACAAAGCAATATTACTTATATTTTGTCAGATAACAACATATCCTAAGTGCAATGGCTGTTTTATAACACATACCTCTTGCAAGCCTTGCAAGCAGGCTCAGATCCCAGGGTTTGGGTCTGGTGATGAGGGTTGCAGTTTGTTACTTACTGTCTCTAATCCCTTTCCCCCAACCCCCAAATATAATCCTCTGTCGCCTCCACTTTTAAAGTGCATTAAATGTTTACAGTTTTATAACAACAACAATATTGATGATAATAATTATAATAATAATCATCTCGTTGTTTGGCCACCTCCCCCAAAATCAATCAGTAGTAAGTTCTGTATGTGATTCTTCAGTTTACTCTGGTGTATTACTTGATTGAACAGTCCTGGGCATACTGCCAGTTCATAGTGGCCAGTAAGAATATTTTGGTTATCAGATATGCTGACATCACCAGGTGTGCTGTTGAACCATGCCCCTGATGGTGACGACGTGCCTCATTGCTGAAATAGTCCCACTGGACACTATTAACTCATAATACACCTGTGAACTGCGATAAATTGTTTAATTACCATCAAATGTTTTAATGTAATAATAATAATAACTTGTTTATGCCAGTGAATAGTACCTTCTTTAGTGTAACATCCAAGAAATTGCAATTCAGGAAAATACAGCCTTTGAAAAGTGTAAACCCAAACATTTGAGAGGTAAATGTGTCATGCAGTTAATTTAAGAACTGTGATAAGAACAGGCTCTCACACCTTTGATAATGTCGTAATATACAGAACATAAATCAAGGTGTGCTCTCATAATTATCAATATTTCACTAAGCATACAATTTTGAATACTTGTCTGCAAACTGCTGAAATATGAGCATGTTACCGAGGCCAATGCTGTTTGTTTCAGCCATTTCTGCTGACATTTGGGAAGTCAGTTTTCTGTTATTTCTTTCTGTTAGTGGAGGGTCTTCCACTTTCTGTCTTTTCTTACTCTATTTTCTGTGGATTACAGGTCTTGCATATGGATTCATGAAATGCCTCAGATTTGTTGTTGACATTACATGGGGCTAGCCTGTGAAAGTGCTGACCGGTCAGGCCATTGTTCCTTCTATATGTGCAGGCCAGCACACCACTAATTGAAAAGTATCCTGTGTAAAACATAGCTTGTAAGTTCTAGAATTCCCTGCAGTTTTCAGGACTTAGTTTTCATGCACTGTAATCTCAATACACACAGGGTGCATCACCTAAAACTTGCACAGCAAATATTGAGGAAATGGAAAGTGCTATACAAGTTCAATTTTCACAGAACGGATTGGTAGTTAGGGTTTCATATTGTTAGCCAATAAACAGATTGTAATACTAAGGAAGTGTATTTTTCTTGCTTCATTCACATTAATGAACTAAAAGTAGAGGAAATTAGAAGGTCAGTGCTATTTTTTGCAGTATCTAGTGGGAGTTGTTTATGAGGTATCGTATTTGGGACAGTTTCCACACCCAGTATTTTTTTGTGTCATTCAACCTGCATAGTGGCTGGTACGGTGTTGTTACGTTTGCTTAGAGTGTGCTTTTGTGTCCCTCGAGTGCATTGCGACTTGCTGGTCAATTAGTGTGTGACAGTTGAAGCAGTAGGTAGTGAGTACACTATGGGATTTACCAATGCAGGAAAAGCAGACATGCTTGTGGTGTGTGGAGAGTGTTGGAGGAATGCAGTTCATTATTATATGGTGTATGCGGCAAGATAAGCCAAATAGATGTCAACCATCTCGGGAATTACTTATCTATCTCTTCAAGCAGTTACATCAAAGTGGTAGGGTAATACTAGACAATGTAACAGGAGGAGACAAGTGACAACAGAAGAGGGAGAAATTGATGTTCTTGCTGCTGTTTCAGTTGATACACACATTAGCTTCTGTGAAATTGCACAAAGAAATGGTACGAGCCGGGCAACTGTTCTACGCATTCTCCGTCGACATAAGTGTGATCAATATCACGTCTCTCTCCATGAAGAGCTGCCTGCAAACAATAATGAGAATAGTGTTAACTTTTGTATATGGAATTAAACAGAATATTCCTGATGTACCATGTATCTTTTTAGTGATGAAACCACAATTGTCAGTCTTGTCCAGGTAAACTGACGAAACATCCACTATTGTTGTGTTGACAACCCCTGTTGGCTTCAACAGGTGGAACATCACAGTCCAGGGAGTGTAGACATATGGTGTGGGATAATGAACCATCAGCTCATAGGCCCGTTTCTCACAGATGGAACACTCAAGGCAACACTCAAGGCACAGAAGTATTGTAGCCTTCTAACACACCACATTCCATGGATACTGTGGTGAAAGGTGAAAGAGACTGTCTACAAAGATGTACCAACTACACCTGATGATATCCAATGACATATTATTGAAACCTGCTTGGACCTCTCTACTGAAATGCTAGCAAGTGTGTAGCAGTTGTTACACCAGGCTGGAAGTCTGTATTACTGCTGTCAGTGGTCCTTCTGAACACAACCTGTGATGGTGAGTTGCCTTGTTACTGGTCAGAATCCACATAACTTGTGTATGCAGTTGTGTGTTGTTCCTTAGTGTGTGCTACCACAGGTGTTGCACAAGTGTCGGTGCGGGTTATCGTGTAAATGACTTGTACTAGAGTCCTGAAATAAATACCATTGACATTCTAATTTACCCAACTTGTAGTTTGTTAATGTCAAAAGGCATTGTTCCATTTAAAAAAGTGTATGTTTGCACAAAAATACACTTTCTAAGTATTATCACAATTTGTTGATTGGCTAACAATACAAATCCCTGACTTCCAATCCATTCTGTGGAAACTGCACATCAGTAATACTGTCCATATCCACATTATCTACGGTGCAAGTTTTAGGTGATTCACCCTTTGTGTGCGGATTTTTTATGACGGTTGTCATATTCGACTTATCAGTTTATGTAGTTTCCTATCTGTCCATTCTTCTTCTTGAAGGTCCCTAGAATTTATCACATGTTTGACATCTTGCATCTGTCTTCTACGTGGTCTTCCACATTCTCTTGTTTTCTTCACGAAGCTTGTGTCCGTTCACAGAATCTTTTTTGGCCTTCACTTATCATCCATTCATTGGAGCTGGATGCATCAAGTTAATAGTTTGCCACCTATGGCATCAAGAACAGTGTCTTTTTTTTTCTCCTATAATTTCCCATATTCTGTCACTTATGAAGTTTCCCAGTCTGGAGACATGACAACTTCTTTTCCAGAAATCAATCTTGAAGGGTATCAGTTTATTTTTCTCCTGTTTGGTTAACTTCCATATTTCAGTGCTGTGTGTGGTGACAGTCCCTACAATTGACTTCTACAACAAGACTTTTGCTCTCTTTGTCATTTCATCACTCCATAAAAAGGACTTAAGTTGGCCAATTATTCTTTTTCCTTGTCCAATTTTGTTTAATTTTGTGTGTGCTACTTCCATTTGCTGTAAAAGTGCTACCCTAATATTTTAAGATACAGACAATATTAAAGTTTCAGAATCCTCGGTCACCTTCACCCATTACCACATACTTTTGTGGTTTTCAGAGCCATTTTAAGTATTCTCAATGCAGTTTCCTGAGCTTGTAACTGCAATTGTCTTTGTTTCCCTCTATCAGGACTTTGTCATTGCCAGAGAGTAAAGTGTACAGTATTTTTTCTTACTACAGGGATTACCATTCCACATTTTCTCTTCCAATTTTGCAAAACTTCTTCTAAGTGTACTTAAAATAAAATCAGTCCTAATGAGCACCCTTGTCGTATACTCTTATTTACGGGGAATTCTTGGGAACTTTTGTCACCTACTTTAACCATGCTGATGCAGTCCTCACAAAAGTTTCTTATTGTCAGGACAAACTTATTACCGATACGAAAAATTTGCCTTGCTACCCACAACTTACTTAGTGGGACTGTATCATATCTATTCTGCAGAACAACAAATCAGTTGGTCACCTGAAGAATGTTGTAACTAAAAAAGAAAAGCAAATTTTACAGGAGAACAAAAAATTGTTTGACACTTACCAATTTAGGCTGTCTTTATGCAGTTGATGTATTTTAAGTAAAACACCACTCTGCATATTTTTGAAGTAGTTATTCCACATTTCTTACATTGTCTCTGAAAAATAGCACAATTTTAATTTTTCTGGACAAATGTAGTTTTATCTGCACAGTTACAGCTTTGTACTTCTTAAACAAATTGATTTTTCTGCATTAGTTATTGCAGAAACAGAAAGGTTTTTTTGAGAAAATGCAACAAAAACCATCAAAACATGTAATGTTTATTTCAATACAAATCTGTGCAAGCAGTAGCAGAAGATATAAAAAAAATTAACACAGTTCCTGTTGCAGTTACACTAAACATGTACATTCAGCGTTACATTTTCAGTGCTCAATCAGTGGGTTTTGCCAGACAGAGCACTATTCACTGCCTAACTGCTGACAAAAATTCCATGTTTCAGCTGGCATAGTGTGACACATGTCAGATAAGTCTTTCTTCTTGGTAATTTTGATTGGCCAAAGCTCATCATACTAAATATATGTAAATTGAAGGTGGAGAGGGGAAGAAAGGGGAGGGAGGGGATTGCATCGAAACATTTCTCAGAATCAGCAGTGATGAGTGGAAATGTGTACCAGACCAGGATTCGAACATGGGATCTCCTGCTTACCAGGCAGGTGCATTAACCAGATATATAATTTGACTGGCCTAGCTGGGCAATGGATCCACCTTCTTCAGTGTGGATGCACAAATATGGCCGATCTCCTGTGGGAATCTCAGCGAATGGATATGGATGAAATGGACGGGGATTGCGCATAGGTGAAGCTCGATGGTAATGTGGATCAGCTGTGAGGCGTGCTGAGATAGTCTGCGCAGTTGCAGTATCACAGTGTCTAGGACGGTGTATTGGTTAACACACCTGCCTAGTAAGCAGGAGGTTCTGGATTCAAATTCCGGTCTGGTATACCTTTTCACTTGTCGCCGCCGATTCCGGGTATGCAACTGACAGCAATGATCTCTTCCCTTTCCTTTCCTTTCCCTCCCTCTCCACCTTTAATTTACATTAATAATAGAGGAATTTATAGTCTGCATCAGTGAATTATGAATGTTCACTGTTTGGAAAAGGGGGATCATCAGCCAGTTGTTCTGCTCAGTGCAGCGGCGAGACCAAGTCATCACATTCCGAACCTCACGATCATTGAGCGGATTGAAATGTGTAAGAAGGTACTTCACATTACAGGAAGATATTTCTGCTGTGCACTTCCTGGCAGTGGTTTCGTGCAGAAACACATGAAAGCAGTGTTACTACCAGTAGGTTGTATTACTAGGTTGTAAGAAGAGCACTGCTGTTGATAAAACGCAGATTCAACACTGTACAGAAGAGTAGTTGCAAAAAATTGTCACACGAGGTCACATTATAACTCGTTTTGCATTTTCCGGTGTCAGCAGCAAGTGTTTGTATGCTCCTTCATCCCATGCGCGGCGAATTGCGTTGTTTCTGCCATTTTAATTCCTTCGGCGGAATCTGCAATATGCATCATGTGTCATATGAACATGCATCTGAATTTCGCACACCAAATTTTAATTTAAAATCACGTCTGAAAATATCTCCGTACATATTTTCGGTGATAATTCGGTCTACTTCTCCTGGAAAGAACACACATTTTGCGCATTCTCAGATCTGAACTTAAGTAGCAACTAACACTTTTGCGCCTGAAGTTGCGGCTCTCTTGCTTTGGAAACGATTCAGTGTGTATCTTCAAAAAAGTCAGTCATGGTCCAGGAGTCAGAGGCACCTTTTCGAACGTTTTCCTCTTCTTGTCTTTGAGTGGCAAAATGCTCTTTAATTTGTAGAGCAAAGTTTGTACTATGGGGTGCACCTGCTTAGCTGGGTGGTAACGTGCTCGCCTCCCATGCAAGCGGGCCCGGTTTCTATTCCCGGCCGAGTTGGAGATTTTCTCCGCTCGGGGACTGGGTGTTGTGTCGTCCTGATCATCATTTCATCCTCATAACCGGCGCGCAAGTCGCCCAATGTGGCATCGGCTGAAATAAGACTTGCACGTTGCTGAAATAAGACTTGCACGTTGCGGCCGAACTTTCCCGGATGGGGCCTCCCGGCCAACGATGCTATACGCTCATTTCATTGTTCATTGCGCCGGCCGAAGTTGCCGTGCGGTTCTAGGCGCTGCAGTCTGGTACCGCGGGACCGCTACGGTCGCAGGTTCGAATCCTGCCTCGGGCATGTATGTGTGTGATGTCCTTAGGTTAGTTAGGTTTAACTAGTTCTAAGTTCTAGGGGACTAATGACCTCAGAAGTTGAGTCCCATAGTGCTCAGAGCCATTTGAACCATTGTTCATTGCGAGGTGTAATGTAGAAAACATTACATGGGATCTTTTCACAAACACGTTACCTTACAGATTTTTAAAGGCTGGCGATAAATAAGTGAACAATGGTAACGAGACACACTCTCTTCTGTTGTTCGTCTTTTCACATCAGCCATCTCAGCCCCCTTCTTGCATTCAACAGTTGTAAATAATGCAGCAAATGAAAGAGCAATTCAGTTTTGCTCGTAAACACGTGCACATTCCTGTGTCTTCCGTTGGAAAACGCAAGTAGCAAAGATGGCGGCTAGTGAACAGTAAGCTTCTTGTGTGTTACAGTTTGCAAGGACTGAATCTGTTGTCACAGAGCATCGTCCGTTCAGCATTAATTTCCATTGTAATCCTCGAAGTGATAATGCGTAGGTAGAATCGTCAGTTTGAAGATACGAGCTGTGCTTGCAAAGGAAAGAATACGGGACGAGCAAGAGTGAAGAATGTGTTGAACGAGTGAGTGCGTTTTCACACGTTCTGATGGGTAGTCGTGAATTAGCAATTCCAGTGACTGTGTGGAGTGGTTGAACAAGACGCCTACAACTACGCTTCATTGTCTGCAGTTGTTGCAAGCTCTTAAGCCCACAGACAAAGGTTTACGTTCCAACTTTCTCAAAGAAATGTTGGTTCATGACGACAAAGATTTTCAGAATCGTTTCGTCTTCAGCGATGAATTGACATTTCAGCGAAGTGCGAATATGAACACACATGGACGTTTGGGGGTCAGCAAATGCCGATGAGATGGCACACTTGCAACGAGACTCCCCTAAACTGAATGTTTTTCCTGTGCCATATGCCGGCGGAAAGCTTATGGGCCATCCTTTCTCTCGAAGCAACTGTAACTGATGTTGCTTATGTTGATACGCTAGAAATATGGCTCTTTTTCTTAATAGGAAGAAGCTGAACGACAGAACTTTATTTGGCAGCAAAATGGTGCACCTCCTATATGGCATAACTGATCTGCCTGATTAGAGAAACCTAGGCAGTTGTTAATTACTCCAGGCACGCAGATCAGAGTTTGGGAAGAGCTCGCCTATCGACTCGATGTGTACTGTGTGACGAATGGTGCTCACACTGAACACTTGTGAGAAAAACTGTTAGGGTTGCTTTTTCATTTGATGTATTATTTATAATTGTTAAGTTGAAAACCAAGATATTCATTTTGAAAAGCCCCGGTATAACAAGTGTCTGGAATTAAATTTTTGGCCATATGACAGTCTGTTATAATATAGCACTTTACATCTCACAGTATTGCTGAGCTGACGGGAACTGCAGCTACGTTGTGCCAGAGGCATTGTCAAACAGGCTGCCGTCGACGTCATCGCAGAGCTGCGCCACAGGTGTGTAGCTGGCAGCGGCCGCTGGGGAAGCCGTGTGCGCGGCGCGGCGGTCGGGCAGGGAGTCGTGTTGTGCACAATTGCGTCCCCGGGGAACCCCCGGCTGCGGCCATGCGAGCCTGACGGATTGCAGGCCCCGCGCGTGGCGTCGCGTCGCGTCGCGTCGCGCCGGCGCCGGCGCCACACTCAATAGGCGCCTGATGACGTTGGTTCCGACCCCGGCGCCGGCTCCGACTGACGTGTGATTACCGTCCGCAGACTCCTATAATCACAATTTTGATACATTGTGCCTGTAGCGTGAGCGGTACAGTAATTGATACGGCGCCTGCCGCAGTCGGTGTACAGTGTCTGCCTTCTCCTCCCCCCCCCCTACCCCCTCTTTCCCTTTCCTCCCTCTGCTCCAACCCAGCGCAGCCCGGGTTAATTAGGCCATCAGCTGCGCAGTGCCCGCCCCGCATACGAGCAAGATGAATACGCCGCTGATGCCGAGCCTTCGTGCTCCACCTCTCTCCCCTCCACCCCCCGTCCTGTCCCTCCTACCCGCCTTCCTCCTCGCTCCCATACTTAGGCCACTCACAGTGCTCCGTCGCCCTCCGCTGCTCGCTTTTCCACCCTACCCCTCTCGCTCTTACCCTGTATAACCGCCACACCTCCTCCGACGTGTGCACGTTTAAGGCGTCTGTTTATTTTTGGCAACACATGACGTCATAAAGGCAGTCTGGGAGAGTGGGAGCTGGAGCCGTGTAATCTAGCTTGCACCACTCATACCCTATCCACTCGCGCTCTAGATCGGCACTCCCCCACCCCGCAGTGGACGATAGACGCGTTGATGAATTTGGCAGTAAATGTTTGATTTCACGAGCGTTGCCGCGCAACCCAGCGATTCAGTATGTTGACCGGAGGGATAGGCTTTCGTGCTCGATCGATCCTAAGACAGAAAGAGGTATCTTAGGTTTTTTATTTATTTACTTATTTTTTTAAGGCAAGGCCTGTCCGTGAAGTTCATGAACATCAATGAAATGTACAAATTGTGAACTGCCCGTATCTGTTCCGTTGAACTTGCCACTACACGGTTCGGAAGATTACGTCCCATCATCAGGTGTATTTATGTCAATTAATAGGGCGCGAAAGTATTGTAATGTGCGACTTTTGAGTAACCTGCGTACTGCCAGAGCGAGCTCAAAGTTATGTGGATGTTTTGACCATATTTTATCAGTGCTCACAGTTTCCGTTTCACTCTTATTTAAATCAAATGCTGCACATTGAACTACCCAAAGCTGCCGTATTAGAAGCTAATACATGAAGCATATCGTCGCTAGGCAATGAAAACCTCGTAACTCAAATTGGTCAAATTTTACAGGAGAAACAAAAAACTAATTATAGAAATCACATGAGGACCTGATTAGTTAAATGTAGTGGTTTCTGCTACACCATATGGATCCGGTCATTGGTACATAGACTTTATTATGCACTTCAAATTGTCTGCTGGTTTTTGGAGTTACGAGGTTTTCACAGTTATTTTTTTGGTAGTGATGGAGATAAGAGGCATGTAACGAGTGCACGGTTAAGAATTGAAATGACCTTGTTTTAAAAAAAACTTACTTAAATTTTACATTATTTGTGTATTATGAAACGTCTGTAACGATACATTGTTACAGATATAAAGTGAAATGAATAATTTCACTTTGATCAAAATATTGGAATCTGGATGTTAATAAATTGCAGTGTTTAAAAAACATAGAAACAATGTTGTTAGCTTTAATTAACCTTTTCTTACTGTAAACATTTGTGCAGTTTATTAACATTTATTATTGTTACTATTGCTGCTACACTGACAGTCATAGGTGGCTGTAAACAAGTTTAATTTCGGCTGCATTTTTTTATGCACGGACATGTTCTCTCATTACAAATGTGAGGCAGTGTGTCATAAAATGAATGCACGTCCTTAGGAAGGACCAGCTTTAGTTGTTGCAAATGCGTAAACTTTTCTGCGCTGATCTTTGGTGGTGAACTGTAGAGAGGGGGCACTGTAAGTGAGCTGGGTATGTTTGACATCCTTCTTGGAAGTGGTTCCCATGTATCGCTGAATTTCAATTTATATTCCATTTTTCCGGAGGGATCATACTTGAGACACCGGATATCAGTCACTGTTGGATCTCCAATTTTGGATCCTGGCCGAATAGATGAATACAACGAGAGTTTATCATAGGACTTGAAAAATGTGTGGTCCAAATAATTGACAACATAAGGTCTAGGACTTTGTCTTGCGGTAGCACAAACTTCTACATAGCCAGCAGGAGTATAAATGTGTCTGTTTTTTAACTTCCTTTCTATGGTGGAGTGCACAGAATCACACTCCATTTGAATGTGACCTTTCTCCAGAAATTTTTGCACTATTGTAATGCCTTTCTGATTGGCGAGATAAGCCAGTGCATTACTCATGACTGAGTTTCGATTCTGGTACGTGCATCCGTCGCTATAGAAAATAGCTTCTGAATCATTTTGGACGTACGTTTCTATAAAATGCACGAGTATACTGGCAAATTCCGAAGCTGTTAGTCCACCTTCACTCTCGTGCCAAAGGTAACAATAACCATCGTTACTTTTTAAATCATAGATGGTAAAGTTGTGGACCTTCAGTTTGCTTTTATAGTACAGTGCAGATGCTTTTAGTCTGGGAGAAAGGAGAAGTGCTTGAAGGTCCATTGTAAACACTCTAGCTGATCCTAATTTATCACTGTTTTTCGCTTCATTGCCTCAGTTTTTCGGGCCTTATGCAAAGAGTATTCATTGTCTGAGAGATTGCCTGTCTGGTGAGAACAACAAAGATCGCACTGGTCCTTTTTAGGCGAAAATAAGTTAAGATTATTTTCATCGAATACCTCGCAGAACTGTTTGTAAGCAGCTGGGATTTGCCCTCTTTCCTTGCAAAATTGTATATATTCCCTATGTAGTTCTGATTTACTCTGCCAGTTAGGTTCCAAGTAGAGTTTTGTGGAAGAACGACGGCAGTAATGCGATTCCAGTTTCGGCAACTCTGCAAAAAATTCTGATGCTGATTGTCGTCCACCTGAAACTTTCGTTGGTCTCTCCTGCATTTGAGGCCCTTCTGCAAGCGTTCTTCCTGATGCACTAGATGCCCATGTTCTGACACTCCATTCGCCTAAGCACAAAGTATTCAGAAACATAGTCTTGCAGACAGTTTTTCTCTGTCCTTCTACTACAAAATTGTAATATAGTGTATTAGAACGGTGAGATTTATTAGATTCTGAATTATTTCTGCGTCTTTTAACTGGAACGTAGTAGACATGGCTTCTAACAAAAATTTTTCTTTCACCCCAAGACATATCCTGCCAGAAATGATTAAATATTCGCTGTCTGCTCTTCTGTAATATCCTTGCAATTCCTGTTCCGATTTAAGGAAGAATGTTTACAAGTACATCGTGGTTTCATTTCCCTCCTGCTCCTGCTCATTGTTGGTCTCTTTTTGCCAAACTCATCTTCTTGCATTCCTAAATAATCCTGTCCCCTCATACGTTTTTCTTTCTGCAAACTTTGAAGTGATTGATTGCTTTTCCTTTTACGGCGCTGCTTAGTACTCTTCACTCCCACATCAACTTCGTCATCGTCGTCTTCCTTGCTCTTGTTACTGCTATGGTCATTTTCGTTTTTATCTGGATCGTACGCATCACTACTGCCACTGGAGATATCATCCTCGCTGCTGTGTTCGAAAAGACTTTCAAACTCAGAAGTGGAATTCGCCTCTGTATTGGCTTCTTTTTCCGCATTATCTGTAGTGTAAACCATAACGTCATCAATAACATTTAAATAACTTAATCACCCCAACTTCCAAACAAGGATCTTACTTCCAGTTACAACAATATAAACTACGGTTTACCTTCATTTTGTAGGTCTACCCTTTCTTTTGGTGTAGGACAAGGACGAACCTGACTAGAATCTTCTTCCGGTGATTTTATACGATATGATCCGTCGGCTTGTTTCACAAGGTGAAGAGTGAATTTACTCTTTTTACCCATAGCTGAAAACAAAGTAGTTACTGTAGAATGTATAGGATTCTGTTCAGTTCTAAAATTAGAACCTCCTATGTACCGAGCGCATCCTGCTTTACGCGCGATGAAAAACTCGTAGGTCAACATTGTATTTAACGAGGTCATTATTAATTCTGTATATTAAAATACAATACATAAATACCTAGAAATACTAACACGTACCTGTAGCAATAAAGCAGTGTTGGGTCTGTCAGTCAAAAACGTTACTATCACGTCAAAAAACGTTTAAATCTCGGAGTATGTGTTCGCCCTGCACACTAAGAATGGCGATTATCGGAGATACGAGGTTTACAGCACAAACTACATATCGCTGGAGATGTGAGGTTTTCATTATTGCCGCTAGATGGTAACACCGTTCAACTCGAAGATGGAAGGTTGCAACAGCCTATGTGGCATAATTTTCTACATTTGGTAATCCAGTTACGTGGATTTCATTGTCAGATGGAGTTACGAGGTTTTCATTGCCTAGCGACGATATGCCCTTTTTACTAAAATAGTTTCTTCTGCTGCCAAAGAACGCCACAAGTTACTTAACACTTGTACATACAGCAATCCCACTTCACCTGATGATAAAGGTATACTCCTACGAAACGCGCAGGGGAAAGTGTAATGTGATAAATGTGACTGGTTACGATAGTTTGTACTTTCAGTAGAAATAGGTAGCTTGCGGTTACCAGGAAGTCACTTCTGTGCCAACGGCGGGACCTTAGTTAATTTAAAATTTTCTAGCGTTTGGGATTAAACATTAGCTAGATTTTCATATTCTGTTCTGTAACACAAGAATCGAAATGCTAGTGTTGAATATGAATTTCGGACTAAAAATCATGTTTCTGAAGTCATACGTATGAAAAGACAATGCAAGAAACGGGGAGTGAATACAGCGATTAACTGAATTCGACACAATAACTGATACTGGAAGTGTAGGAGTAGTAGGCAAAGGATGTAGTTTGTCGTATAATCATATCAGAATGGGGAAGGGCGAAGGAGCAAATGAGAGGACATTCACGTAGTTTTCGTGGCTGTCCCACGAAGGTACGTTTACTTGTGATTTTCCGCGCACTTCTGAATAGACTTATCATGATGACGTCATGGAATAGGTCTTAGACGTGTTCCACCAAGTGAAATCTCTGTCTTCCCACTTAGTTTCTCTAAGGTTTCTAGATCATTAAGTTCTATGCAAATCTGTAATTTTTCATCCATCTCAATGTAGCAAACATTTTCTCTATAATTCATTATTATGTCATTAAATGCAGTTGTATGGAGTTGTCTTCTGATATCTTAATTTGTGGCAGCCGTGTCGTATTATACCTAGAACTCTCCTTACGAATCCCATCTCGAATGTGTATCTTGTTTCTTCTTTTTCTTTATCGTCTTGGTCTCACTGGCGTGTTGCAGTGCCTGCTTGATTACTGTTTTGCAGAATTTCATAATTGTTTCAGTGCTTACTTTTTTTAAATTTCTGATGATACGCCACGTACTTGATACCTCCAAAATTTCTGTTTTTACGTCTCAGATTTTGGAAATAGGAGACCTCACAAACTGAAGTTAGTAAAATGCGGGTACGAATTTTGATCGAACTGGTTCCTCGCCATGGAATGCCATTGCGTTTGTTTTCGCTCTAGAAACAGTGAGGTCTTAATCTTTTGCAATAACGGAGAATTTCTACGCTACGCCTGGAGCTTTTATTTCATTTTGCGTAGGAGGGTCTGACGATGGTTCCCGAAGGTGCTTTAAATTTTTCAAGTGTCGCCCCCACGGTTGTGAATATTTGAGGACACTAGGTTAGCGAGTAAAATATCGAAATAAAATTTTATAAAAATAAGGATTAAGGAAAAAATTGGGGGCGATAGAGTTAGTCAACAGACAACCAAAATTGTCAAGCTTACTCAGTGGTTCTTGGGATCTCGCCACTCTGCCTGTATCGGAAGAATGGTTTGGCCTTCGATATGATTTCAAAGCATATCTAATCAGGTTTTTCGAATAATAATTTGTCATATATTTATACAATGACAGAAAAAAGTCACAACACCAAGAAGGAGCTGCGCTACATAAACGAAAGTCGGTAATCGTGTTTGTGCATCTGAGAGATGTCTGTTCAGATTAAACACCAGTCGCACAAGAGTGGCGCTAGTAGTGCCACCATGGGGATGCAAATCGGGTTTGCTTTAAATACATGCTGTGACGGTCGTGAACGTTAGTTATGTTTTATATTGGGCATGGTGAGTTGACGTTAGTCAAGAATGCCTCTAAAGCGACAAAGACACGATTATCAGCACTCCGCTGAGTTTGAACGAGACCTACGAGAAGCTGGATGTTCCTTCTACGATATTACAGAAGACTTGCCAAGAATGTAGCCACTGTTCGTGGCAGCTGTGGTCGCGAGAATGTACAGTCCGAAGACGACCACGCTCCCAGCTCCGGATCTACGATATTTCCGAAACGGGACAAGAACTTGATAGTGGCGCCCCCCGTACCCCTCTGGCGGTTGAGACAGGAATTCAAAATTAAAAAAAAAAGATTTTTCAAAAACACCGTACCCACTTTTAAAAAAACTCTCAGTAAATAATGGGTGGAATGATTTGTGACCGGGAGAATAAGAACTCTTCAGGAAATTTCCACCCTTTATTGCCTATTAGCCAATAACTCTCCTTTTTGTGTGATATAAAATTAAATATATGAAACATAAAACCTGTAAAGACAAGAGACAAGCTATGCTAAGTTTTCGTACAACGCTTTTTCCGCGTTATTCCGAGAATAGAACTTTAGTTGCTATTAACAAGGGACAGTACAACTAGTGTAGCGATCTGGCAAAAATTTTCCGTCAAAATTTTATTTTCTTGGATACACCGAGAAGATAATGTAATGTTTCTTACATGTTATTCCTGCTAGTCGTTTATTTCCACTCTGGTAGTCTGAATCTATGGATTTCGCTAATGATTATTACAACGCCCATCATTCGCACACTCGATCAACCACATAAACCAACACCAATTGGCATTCACTTCTTCGAGTTGATTCGGATGTGGGAAATTTGTTTATTTCTAGATGCAACGTGGATTTCCATGGCAGAGACATCACGTACACTATGCACGCATTCAGATATCATCTTATGATTCACTCAGAAATCAACTTAGAACGTGTTCACGTGTGCAACAACCGACAGAGATGCATTTGAAAATATGAGTAGTCGATAGATCAATGCTGGATGCTAGGCGCTTTGTTAAACAAGGTTTTTTCCTTCAAGATTATGAATTTGGCACTCCCCGAAATTGCCACCCGGGGCAGATACCTCTGCCCCCCCCCCCCCTCCGTCTCCCTACACCCGGCGGGCTCCTGACGCCCACGTGGGAGACTTCTGTTCGGTGTATGGCTCCGGCACATCATATTGCATCTGCAGCAGCAGCTGACACCATAATGAGACAACGAACTGTTACAAAACGGTTACTTCAAGAACAGTTCCGACCCAGACGCCTTGTAGCGTGCATTCCACTGACCCCAAGTAAGTGGTGTCAAACGAAGGCTCATTGGAGGGCAGGGCGGAGGTCTTTTGTATTTTCTTATGAAAGCTGGTTCTGCCTCAATGCCAGTGATGGCCATGTGTTAGAATCAGGTCGAGGGCCCGCAATTCCGCAACCAACCTGTTTGTGTGCTGGACCCGTGGACCCACACCTAGAGTTATGGTCTGGGGCGTGATTTCTTATGACAGCAGGAGCACTCTCGTGGTTATCCCACGCAGCCTGGTTGCAAATTCGTACGTCAGTCTGGTTATTCGACCTGTTGTGCTGCCACTCATGGCTGAAATGGCTCTGAGCACTATGGTACTTAACTGCTGAGGTCATCAGTCCCCTAGAACTTAGAACTACTTAAACCTAACTAACCTAAGGACATCACACATATCCATGCCCGAGGCAGGATTCGAACCTGCGACCGTAGCAGTCGCGCGGTTCCGGACTGAAGCGCCTAGAACCGCTCGGCCACAGCGGTCGGCTGCCACTCATGAATAGCATTCCAGGGGGTGCTTTCCAACAGGATAACGCTTGTTCATAAACCGCTGTTGTAACCCATCATGCTCAGCAATGTCTCCACGTGTTGTCTTGGCCTACCAATGACCAGATATGCCTCCAGTCGAGCACAGATGAGATAACGTCGGACGACAACCCCAGCTTCAGCCACAAAGAGCTTTAACTGCCCCTATACTGACAAAGTGCAACAGGCATGGAACTCCAACCCACGAACTCACATCCGGTGCCTGTACAGCACAATGCATGCACGTTTGTAACGTTTGTATGCATGCGTTCAGCACTCTGGCGGTTACACCGGTTATTAATGCACCAGGATTTCACATTTACAACGGCTTATCTCGCGCTTACATTAACCTCTGACCCGGCAGTGTTAATCACTTAAATATGTTACCTAGGCAAATGTACTCCATAAATTTTATTACTCTACATTATTTTCTGATGTTGCGATTTTTTTTCCCATCAGCATATTCTTTATGCTTATGAAGTCATTGTTGATTTTTGTGCCAAATTTAATATGGAGTCTTGGGTAGCTGTAGTGCCTTTTTCTTTCTTACTGAATTGAAAGATTATTTAGTTGCCTGTCACTTGTATTGATTTCCCCACAGCTACTTTCTTGAAATTCGCATGACAAGCTAGCAGAGTTTTCGCCTCTAATGGCTCTCGGTTGTTAACTTGATACCTCACCCACACAAACGTCTTATAAATTTCGTTTGTCAACTTTGAAATAACTTTCTTCCTCTGCATTAATATATCAGATGTACAAAGTTGTTGAGGTTTTCGTGTTCACTTCTTGACGTATTGCCTGTTGGCTTCCGTGTCGGGAGCTTCGGCCAACTTTTGTTCAACAATTTTCCTAACGTTTCGCAGTGCCGAGTGGCTGGCATTGTCAAGGTCAAGCCTCCATTGCTGGTGGCAGGCTGGAGATTATAATGTACCTGTCCAACCGACGTCTGAGGGCTTTCACCTGACGTAATTAACGCTGTATTTCTCCCCATGCTACCTGCTGTAGCGTAGAAAATGTTGTATATGTGAAATAACTTTTGGATTGAAATTATTAAATAAATGAATGAAAAATCATTTGACCTTCTGACTTTGTGTTTCCGTGTAAAAGAACGGTCATTAGTCCTCCATATCAATTCTTACTAAACATATGCTGAAATAAGTTACTACTTTCACTGAAGATGCATGATTCTCTTTATACACCTGGCTGCGTCGACATAAATATTTGACAACGTTAATTTTTAAATGTCTGTCTCCCACAGCAATGTTATATGCGGACCATCACAACCATAACTACATAGGATATCGTTCTTCAACGTAGGAAATTAAAAATAATATTAAGTGTTTCACAACTAACTACCAAATGAATTACAAAATGTCTTTTTCACGTTGTTTTTTTAATGACTTCTTTCCGTTGATGATGCTGTAGTGATAAAATTTTTATATAAATGCTTGTCTTCCTGACCTAACAGACAACGAAATAGACGTGTAATTTTAAGGCAGGCCAATGGCTGGAAGCGTGTCATTCGCTAGGAAGCCTGCGCCAGAAGGAAGGTGAAGACAGAGGACGATCAATCTGAACATCGAGTAAAAACATACGAGGAACGAAATCCTAGGAGCGATCAGCTAAAAAGTGTCTTGCTCTCCTCTACAGTTTAAAGATGTTTTTCTGGACGGTAATAAAATCAGTATCCCATAAAAATAATTAATGGTACTGTTCTGATATTAAACTGCAACGGTCGTTTGTTGCAACACGGGAATATAGGATCCATTTACTTCGAGGCTTTCTTTTTTGTTGTTGAAACTATGTTCATGTTTGTGAAATTTTATGGCTTCCCTGAACAAGCGGGCTTGGTAGCTCTTCTCGACAGCGAGAGCCTGCTTGTTGGCGAAGTTCATGTGGTTGTTCTTACACAGCGAGTGCTCCACCACGCCCGATTTCTCCAGCTGTCCCAACATGCAGTATCGTTTGTTCAGTAAACTTGGTGCCGATGGATCGTCCAGTCATTTCAAAATAGACTTTTCCACGTATACATGGTGTACGGTATATTCTCGACGTTGCGAGTGGGTCCCTTTTGTCCTTTGCTAGTGTGACACCTCCATTGATCTTCTTAATCGGTTTCTAAATAGTCTTTACGCCGTATTTGCGAAGCATACAGACGATTCTGCCCATCACCCTGGGGTTGTTGTCGTTATACTGTACCCGACAAGTCACTTTGCCGAGTGTTAGATTTCGTGACACTTCTTATGCACCGGATTGAGTACCCCTTGCTCCTCAGAACGCATTCCAGGTGTTGCATATCATACCAGAGATATAGCGGCTCACATATTCGTCTTGCACGAGTTACAGGCGCATTAATCATTCCTATTTTTTTGCTCGAGTGATGATTTGAAAGTTTGTGCAAGTATCGGTCTGTGTGTGCGGTTGTCAGTAGATGCTGTCGCTCAGGTTTTCCACCATTCCTGGTAACCAACTCAACTAGAAAGGGTAGCTGTTAGTTCTTTTGCACCTCCGCAGTGAGTTTTTATGTTGGAGCGGAAGCTGTTCATATGTCGTTAGAAGGAACCGAGACTCGAACTCGGGACCTTTGCCTTCCGCGGGCAAGTGCTCTCCCAACTGAACTACCCTAGCACAACTCACGTCCGTCCTCACAGCTTTAATTCCGCCAGTACCTCGTCTCCTACCTTCCAAACTTCACAGAAGCTCTTCTGCGAACCTTGCAGAACTAGTACTCGTGGAAGAAAGGATACTGCGGAGACATATACTCAAATGGATATGTCTGTTCTTTCGGACATGTTCGAAAGAACAGACACACACACATGAACTGCAGCCGCCTAGAATGAAATTAAAATTATATTAACACTTCCAGCTGCTGATAGGCGTTGATATATATCAACTGGAACAGGTGAAAATGTGTGCTCCGACCGTGACTCGAACCCGGGATCTCCTGCTTACATGGCAGAGACTCTCTCCATCTGAGCTACCGAGGGCACGCCTCCCGCGAGACCCACATTCTCACCTATGTCCACACACTACATTCGTAGTGTCCCACCCCAACACACTCATTACTCGTGGAAGACATTCTTCCCAAGTCCCGTAAGAATTGAGGGAATGTGTTACATCCGCACAGAAGGAGATCATGGCCGGTATTGCCAGAACTATATACTTATATGGATATTTCTCCGCAATATCCTTTCTTCCAGGAGTGCTAGTTCTGCAAGTTTCGCAGGAGACATTCTGTGAAGCTTGGAAGGTAGGAGACGAAGTACTGGCGAAATTAAAGATGCGAGGACGGGGCGTGAGTCGTGCTTGGGTAGCTCAGATGGTAGAGCACTTGCCTGCGAAAGGCAAAGGTCCCGAGTTCGAGCCTTCGTCGTGGTACACAGTTCTAATCTGCCAGGAAGTTTCATATTACTGCACGCTCCGCTGCAGAGTGAAAATTTCATTCTGGAAACAGCGTGTTTGATTGTGGTAACCATATTGGACTGTATATTGGTTAATAAATTATGGTGATAAGGTTTCTAAATAAACACGCTTATCTGTCTCCAAACAACTGGATAACAGCCGGCCATTTATGCGTAAGGCAATTGCCCTCCATGGGAAGGGGTAAGGAGGGCTATAAATCATCATCGTCCCTCATGACGCAAGTGTAGATATGGTGAAAACTGTGTCTGAATTGGCTCAGTCAAATTATTGACGATTCTGTAGTTTCATGTTTTTCATATATACAGTTCGTTACCAGAGGGAGAAAGCTATAGAGAAAATCCTGCAACAAACTGAGTTATTCATGATGGACCTTTGGATTTGTAGCCTGGCACTTTACTTTTTCTTGTTGTTATTTTAAGGCCACGATAGTTGCCTTTTTTGTCCATCCTTTAGCTCATCACGAAACCTTTTCTGGTACTCTTTTCCATTATATGAAATACAAATTTTATGTTTGTTTTCTACAAGTTGAATTCCAGTGAAGGTCGGAATTGGCTCCCCTTCAAGAATTTGAATTGAAAATGTTTTTCCTGAGTTATAAAAAATTTCTGAGACTGATACAGCTAAAAATTTTCTTGCGCCGTCTTCGTACAGTATATGTTGAGCAAACTAAAGTGACTTATTCTCATTAGCCAGACTTCCGTTGAATGCTTAAAACGAATAAAAGTAAAGTTGGACCAGTATGAATGCTAAAAAAAAGGAAAAAAATACTCTGAATGGTAAACTTCCCCACAAGTAGTTATGTGAAATGTAATTTGGTGAACATATATCAAGTTATATTGTGGGTAATATCAAATGTAGAGAAAAGAAGCGCTTCTCGTAGCTTAACGTGAATCTCGTCTGGAGCTACAAGTGTTTCTCTCGAGGTTAAACTATTGTAGAGTAGGATGCTTGGCAGGAAGTATATCTTTTTACATACGTCAGGTCTTACGCGATAGACGTCATGTGCAAAGGTGGGCATAATAATGCGATGCGATAGTGAGTCTATAAATCTCGTTTTCATTCATAGAGCTATAATTTTTAGTGATATTACTATTTTTTTACATCTGACGGACAAATATTTTCAAATGCGGGAAGTACGCGCCCATTAACTGTATCCAGAATCTGAATTGGGAGCAGACGATAGGAAGTAGCTGTTGGAAAAAGCCTTTGCAGTATGTTGGACTGGTAAACGACGGCAATGCTTGTGTGAAACGTTTTCTAATTTGTATTTGTAAACATAGAAATTGCATGTTCTGTGTCGAACTAACGCCACTGTTTCGTTTTCAGACTGTGTCCATTTCCATGCTGCTGCGGTACTCCCACCACCAGATATTTGTTTTCATAGGTGAGTACAGAACTACGTTTGATTTTATACTTCAGCAGTAGTTTGTTTGATTATGACATACATATTTTAAAATAAAATAAAACCTTGGTATGTATCTCCGTGCTTTCAAAGAGAAAAATAGTTGGTTAAAGGAAAGCTAAAATCAGTGATGACTCATGTTTTACTGGGGTACATTTTTTGTTCCCGGGGTGCTTGTACGTTTAGGCCCATCTCCGTCCATTATCTTGATCAAAATATCAGTGTATCGGGCATTCGTAAATTAGTTCGTCGGCTTTTTTCAATTACTGCTTGATCATAGGTCTACGTTCTCCTCATCTTTCTACAGTTACTGCAACATCTGCATATTGCACTTTAATTCAATACAGGTTATTTAAACCGAGCGAGGTGGCGCAGTGGTTAGCACACTGGACTCGCATTCGGGAGGACGACGGTTCAATCCCGTCTCCGGCCATCCTGATTTAGGTTTTCCGTGATTTCCCTAAATCGTTTCAGGCAAATGCCGGGATGGTTCCTTTGAAAGGGCACGGCCGATTTCCTTCCCAATCCTTCCCTAACCCGAGCTAGCGCTCCGTCTCTAATGACCTCGTTGTCGACGGGACGTTAAACACTAACCACCACCAGGTTATTTAAACTGATCGATGAAACCCTATTATTTTGGTCAGAGTTGTTCGAACCCAGTTACGAAGTTAGGTTTACATTTCTTTTTCCTTCATTGTACCTAATGCATGTCAATTATGTGTAAAAACTTAACATGGTGTCGGGAAGAAGCGCAACGCGATCCGCCATTACTTACTGCATACCGTTTATTAATAGCCTTCATCATAAATACACTATGTGAGCAAAAGTATCAGGACACCCCCAAAAACATACGGTTTTCATACTAGGTGCATTGTGCTGCCACCTACTGCCAGGTACTCCATATCAGCGACCTCAGTAGTCATTAGACATCGTGAGAGAGCAGAATGGGGTGCTCCGCGGAACTCACGGACATCGAACGTAGTCAGGTGATGGGTGTCACTTTTGCCATACGTCTGTATGCGAGATTTCAACATTCCTAACCATCCCCAGGTCCACTGTTCCCGATGTGATAGTGAAGTGGAAACGTACAGCACAAAACATACACGCCGACCTCGTCTGTTGACTGACAGAGAGCGCCGACAGTTGAAGAGGGTCGTAATGTGTAATAGGTAGACATCTATCCAGACCGTCACACAGGAATTCCAAACTGCATCAGGATCCACAGCAAGTGCTATGACAGCTAGGCGAGAGGTGAGAAAACCCGGATTTCATGGTCGAGCTGCTGCTCATAAGCCACACATCACGCCGGTAAATGCCAAACGACGCCTCGCTTGGTGTAAGGAGAGTAAACATTGGACGATTGAACAGTGAAAAACGTTGTGTGGAGTGTCGAATCACGGTACACAATGTGGCGATCCGATGGCAGGGTGTGGGTATGGCGAATGCCTGGTGAATATCAGCTGCCAGCATGTGTGTTACGGTGTGGTCATGTATTTCATGGAGGGAGCTTGCACCCCTTGTTGTTTTGCGTGGCACTATCACAACAAGGGCCTACATTGATGTTTTAAACACATTCTTGCTTCCCACTGTTTAAGAGCAATTGGAGGTGGCGATTGCATCTTTTAACACGATCGACCACCTGTTCATAATGCACGGCCTTCGGCGGTGTGGTTACACGACAATAACCTCCCTGAAATGGACTGGCCTGCACAGAGTCCTGACCTGAATCCTACAGAACACCTTTGGGATGTTTTGGAACGCCGGATTCGTGCCAGGCCTCACCGACCGAGATAAATACCTCTCCTCAGTGCAGAACTCCGCGAAGAAAGGGCTGCCATTCCTCAGGAAACCTTCCAGCACCTTATTGAACGTATGCCTGCGAGAGTGGAAGCTGTCATCAAGGCTAAGGATTAACTAACACCATATTGAATTCCAACGTTACCGATGGAGGGCGCCACGAACTTGTAAGTCATTTTCAGCCCAGTGTCCGGAAACTTTTGATCACATAGTGTATACAGTCAGTGACCGGTAGCCAAACTGATTCTTAACTGCTGACTTAGTTAATATTTTTGAATATTGAATCTCCCTGGTATACTAACACTGTGCTGGGACTTGAACCTGGGAACTTTGCCTTCACGAGCAATTGCTCTGCTGACTGAGCTGCCCAGGCACCAAGTGGAAATCTTGTCCAAGTCTTTATGCGGTTCTTTACGACCATCCAACGACGATACTTCTCTATATACAACAGCACTTTCAGTGAACAGCATCATAGTGTCACTGAATCCATCTCATATGGTCCAAGCTCTAGTCCCACTACGATAACAGTCTCTCGTGTTCCTCTGGTTGTCGGTCTTTCAGCAAACCTTCTAAGGAAGTTTGCACTCTTCCCGCTTCAGCGCTAACAGCACGGAGAGCATTCGTATGATGCTTTGCGCGCGAACTGTTTCTTCTGTTGGCACGAGATGCATGAGGGCTGAAGTGGGGTGAACAAAATGTAATTGTGCTGATACGAGTTTCACTCGTCGATATCGTTGGTGCTTAAGGGTCCAAGAGATCCACAACGCAAGTGCAGAAGTAAGATAAATCTGATTGGAAGAAAATTGTTGAGGCACTCAAAGGTCTAACTAGGGACGTGAAAAATGCGATAAATACCATAAGTTGGGAACGGAACTCAGGCTTTGCATTTCATTTTATTAAAAGGAACGCCACAACAAATTTCCGGGAAAGTAAACGATAATGTTTCCGTACCTATCACGCCGATTAAAACTGGAAATAAGTAAGTGACCTGATCCTTTGCGTTGTTTGCGTTAATGCTGGCAGGTGACAACTGTTCTAGTGTAACAACTGAGCAGATAAAAATAGTTTTGCAGGGTTCACACTCCTTTCCTTCTAGCAAAGTATACAGCGTATTTTTCAAGTAATCTGTGTGACTGGTTGTATATATATTTCACATTTCGTTTATCAGACTTTATTCACATTATCTGCGGGTGTACATAGCTCAGTAAAATCGTTGAAGTGCTTCGTATACGTCACAGTAGAGTTTTTGATATACTGCAGCTGTTGAAATGCAGAACAGTTGCAAACATAAATGTCTGTGGTTGCTTATAATCAGAGTGTAAATGTTAGCCCTTTTTCAGGGTATGTCGGTAATTAGTGTTTCCCTTTCAAATTTCCTCCTCGATTGTGATGTATAGCGATCGAAAAGCGTGAACTGAAATATGTACGCAATGATAAGAAAAGCTGGAACTGCAGTTCAGTGTTGAGGGCAGTGCCTCCACACATTTTACGCTTATGTGTACAAATTTAGACACCTACATTCTCCTTTTCCTACGCCGTTCCGCTTCCTTAATCAAAATCAGCGCGCTCGCCATGCAAAGTAAACCTATCTGAATATCAGAGTTTGGCATCGTTGTTATAACTGGTGTTGCTATCGAGTGACATGCTAAGCTTGACCTCTCGTGTTCTCTTTCGTTACCTCCATTGTAAACGGGTAAAAGCGAATGACCGTGAACTCTGTCGAATTGTTTTCGAATACTCGTTCGCTTCTGTTAATAACTACGATGCAAGTGAAACTAAACAACGAGAAAGAACAGTATCGAATCTGATTCCATGATTAGTGCAGAACGTCTTGAAGACGTCAGACAGTATAAACTGTAACGGTAGTACAGCGCTTCTTAGTATGTACGGCACACTTTAATGTGTTACAGAATCCGAACTAATTAAGATATTCACACTATGTTTGTCGTATATGAAACATTATCTCTCAAAGTTTTGATGCCATTCAATTAATTTCGACATGCGCCCGTTTGGTGGCACGGACAACATCCAGTCTGTGCTCAAGCGCTGTGTCCTTGACATACCCCAATAGAAAGAAGTCCATCGGTGTAAAGGTTTGAGATCTAGGTGGTCAGGGAAGTGGGGCCACCCGTGCTGCCAATCTAAAGTGCGCGTCATATATCTTGGCGGCCGAGTTTAGGTTCGTTCTGCGCATCTGACGTCACAAAACACAGTCAGCCAATGAACAGAGAACGACGTTGCCAGATCTCGACTGCAGTGCAGAGCATTGACGAGTGTGTTCAGTTTTAGAAACGTTCAGTCATAAATAAAGTAATTGAACAAAAGCAATGTCTTGATAGCAGACTTTCTTTTATAGAAAGTTTGGAAAAAGCATTCTTTATACCAATTGCTTCATATTCTATTAATTAATTAAACCAAACAACCAATAAGCCTCCTAATTTAGGCGACAGCAAGGAAAGGTGTTAGTATCATTCTCACTAATCGCTTTTCGCAATAAAGAACAGCGGTAATTGTTTATTTCATATTGTACTTCGACGAAGCGTGAGTAATTCATAGTCATACCAACAGTGTTTATAAGTAGTTGCGTGAGGTGTTAGAGTCCTTATGTAATTACACTGTCCGACGAGCTGAGGTAGCGGAACGGTTAAGGTGTTGGGCTGCCAAGTGAAAGGTTATGAGTTCAAACCTTGTGTGGTGCTTAATATTTTCTTTATTTAAAAATAATATTGGAGTCCCTTACTTCACGAATTTTATTAGTTTGAATGAAATTTCTAGTGCTTTGACTCTTCATTAACTTTTTCGCTGCTGCAGACACGTGCTCCCAGCATTCCGCGCTGTGCGCGATTTTGTCATCACTGCACTTCTCGCCTGTGCAGACACATGGTGTTCCCACTGCTTTGCCACACTTATCATTCGATTTCACAAAAACTATTTGGCCAAAGAATTTGATTTTTACACGTCTTCTTGACTGATACCTTCCCCCCATAAATGACTTAATTTTGTTTTGATGTGCAGCATTAAATGTAGTAAACCATTGCACGAAATTTTGAAGAGTTTGCAGAGGTAAAAGTCCATAGCGTATACTTTCCGTATGGTCGATTTTAGTTGCCACAATGTTGAGAATGAAATGTGGACAAGATACCTAAATTTTATATAGTATTTACTGTATAACAATATCTCGTTTAATTTAAGTACCACATAGGTGTCGTATGTAATATTGAGAAATATTCCGTCTTTCGCGACTGTAATAAAAGTTTTATTTACACAGGGCGCGTTTGGCTTTATTTTAAAGCACTTCCATCGGTGAAAGGTATGGTACATACACAATGGTATTCATGTTCTATTTCTTGTTTTTGTTCCACAGTCGCAGTTTTACCAATGGTATTGAAATATATCCCTCTTCTGCAACTGTATTAAGCGACTTATTTAGACAGACGCGTTTCTCTCTTTTGAAGCATCATAAGAGGACTGTATTTTGTGTCCTCCATTGCCAAGTCACCTTTCGTAGTTTTGTGCTGTGGTAGCACAATATTCAACGTTTGTGTTGGCTCATCAGTGTTTTAGCAAATAAATGCTGTTTGTGTGTGCCAAATTATATTTGACATAGCTCTGAGCACTTCACTGACAGACGGTACATTGAAATCCTAATGTTTTTGTAAGTTCACAGTTTTGATTAATGTATTTTGTCTACTTCCTTTTGATTGATTGAAGTGCTTTAAAATAAAGCCAAACGTGCCCAGTGTAGGTAAAACTTTTGTTACAGTCGCGAAAGGTGGAATATTTCTCAATATTACATACGACACTTATGTGGTACTTAAATTAAATGAAATATATAGGTATCTTGTCCACATTTCATTCTCAACATTGTGGCAACTAAAATCGACCATCCGGAAAGTATACTCTGTGGACTTTACCTCTGCAAACTCTTCAAAATTTCGTGTAATGGTTTACTATATTTAATGCTGCATAATAACTGCGTTGAACATCGAAACAAAATTAAGTCATTTATGGGGGGAAGGTATCAGTCAAGAAGATAGGTAAAAATCTAATTTTTGAGCCAAATAGTTTTTGTGGAATCGAATGATAAAGAGTGTCAAAGCAGTCGGAAAACAATGTGTCTGCACAGGCGAGCAGTGCAGTGACAAAATCGCCCACAGCGCGGAATGCAGGGAGCACGTCTTTGTAGCACCGAAAGGGTTAATGCGGCCGTGGTGGCTTTACTTCATGAACTGCGCGCTCCCCCCTAAACGTAAGCTTGCAAACTATGCTATACTATGGCGCTGCTTCTCTTGGCGCGTGCGTCGTGTGCAACTGGCAACGCAGCAATCTCCCGCGTCTAGGCGGGCATGCGCGAGCCGCCAAGATAAAAGAATTGAACTATAGTGATCTGGAAACACCCGGTCTAGAACTTGTCGCACGGTCTGTGCCCATGTCGCGGTACACTGTCTGGTTGGGAAAGACTGTTTCTTGGCGGTCAGCCAGGAGTGGTAACGCAGACAACTCCTGCATATGAAGGTAATTGTTACAATTAAGTGTTTTTTTTTCTCTTGGGAAAAAGGTCGTCACAAAGGGATCAACCATCAAGCACCACCAAACATTCAATTTTGGTAGGTTATTCAGAAAAATTTCCATCCTTCTCTAGACGGTGAAGAACGTCCACAGTGAACTGCGTACGTTGTGGCTTGTCTGGCTTCAATGCCAGCAACAGTTGCAGTCTGTACAGAAATGCGTGCCCATAAGAACATTGCATCGTACTTCTTAACAACACAGGTAATTAATATAGTATTTATCCGCCGATACCAGGCAGCAACTTTCAGTTACAATGCCCCCATCTGTACGGGAATTACATAATGTTTAGGGGTGCAGATTGTGGCGCATGAAGGACAACGTACGTAAATTTGTGTATGGCCGTCAGTCGTGCACGGATAGCCAAAAAGACTAGGGCGACCGCTCGCATAGAGGGGGAAATCCGGGTTCAAGCCCCGGTCACGAGGCACCCCCCCCCCCCACCCAAACACGAACACATAATCGCACTGTTCCATATAAATAAAAATCGCTGAAATGGATAGTTTCTCCTCCCAATCTCTACTCCGACTACCAGTGTTGCTCTACCGACCTACTGAAGAACCTGGCAATCTGCATGGCTTTCATGTATTTTGTCGGCGAGCTTGAACAGCAAATAACTTTGGAACTGTTACAGAGTAGTTAAAGATGTGACCTCCTACCTCATTGGTGGAAAATGAAGTGATAACTCGAAGAAGTCATTAGGTCAGAGGAATAAATTTCAATATCAGCAATTTCGTAGTAACCCATTTATTTCATTCAAGTTTCCAAGTCACAGATTGCAGTATGTGCAAGAAGAAAAGTGAAATGGTGATACTTTAAGAACCTATGTAGTCGCCACGATTTTGAATTCTGGCATGCGGACCTGCATGCATCTCGTCGTATGGGTGCCGATGTAATTTTTATGGTTCTGTACTTCAATCGGTAAAAACGAAACCTTTATGAATCAGTTTGTTGTCTGTCTGTCCCATTGTTAAAAACCCTTTTTGTCAGGAACAGGTAGACGCATCAAGTTGAAATTTATGCTACCTACTTCCCCTTTGTGGTGTAAAGAAATGTAAGCTTCTAAGTCAAAGCAGTGAAAAAATACAGCCATTTATGTCACATATGTCGATACAAACTCACTCACCAAAACCAGCAGGGTACTTCTCTTTGCCCTAGTATTACGAAATGTGGCAAGAAGCAAGTACAAGTAAATAAAAAAAGTCTGAAAATGGTTGATATATAATTATATCACACAGAAATATTTGTATTGTCGCTTGTTATTAGATTTTAGGCTTAAAATTAAAACTTTCTCGTAAGTCTTGGGTTTCCGGGATCGCCAACAACAGGGAAATATCGCCGAGAGTCTCGATTCCCGGGATTAATGAATTGTCTGTACACATAGTTAAGATGGAACGGAATCGTCAGAGCTTGAGTCCTACTCGCATCTAGCCAGTCCGTTTTTTTTTTGGGGCTGGAGGGTGAGGCGGCGGCGGCGGCGGCGGCGGCGGCGGCGGCGGCGGCGGCGGCGTTACTCGCCTGTTACATTTGGGCAGTCAAATCAGCAAAGGTTAATGTTGGTACTGGGTGACGTTAGATTTGCCGTCCGGTGCGTGCTCAGTGGGAAGCCAATTTGTCGACACCAAGGAAACACCACCTTGAATACTGCGAGCACATCCGGTTCAGTCGCCATTCTGATGAAAAAAATTGCTGTCAAGGTGCTTGGGACAGTGACGAGAGAACTCCTGCTGTCATAGGAAATCCCTTTCCAGACCATAGTTTTTTGATATATATGGGTCCAGTGTTTCTTCGTTGCAGACAGCCTGATTCCAAACGCTCATTTGGCTTCCTTCTTACCAACATACGATCATAAATCGTATGAAGACAGAAACTATTTTCATCTGATCTCCGTTCTAGTTTGACAAAACTGAACTCCAGAGAAAGAAACATTAAGTGATCTTAAACGTAGTTTAATATAGCTTTCCAGGGGTTTCTCCAGATCCTGGACCAACCGAGATGTCGCAGTGGTTGGCGCGCTGGACTCTCATTCTGGAGGACGGCAGTCAAAACTCACGCCCGGTCATCTAGCTTTAAGTTTTCTGTGATTTCCCTAAATCGCTTCAGGTAAATGCCAGGATGGTTCCTTTGAAAGGGCACGGCCGACTTCCTTCCACATCCTTCCCCAGTCCGATGGAACCGGTGATCTCGCTGTTTGGTCCCCTCCCCCAAATCAACCAAGCAACCAGATCCTGCAAAAGTCTGGGGTGATGGCAGATTATGAAGCAGTGGATACCTTAAACTGGGACAAATGCCCTTTATTACAAGAATTGGAGTCTCATAGCTAACATTGTCACCAGAGATACAACGTCACCCCACTCCTCTTTTTTTTACCACATTATGGCACTTGAATTCTCTCACCCTCATCAACGACCTGCCTTCATGCATATGTTTTCTGAATTTCTCCTCTACCCTCTGATGTCTTTCTCCACTAGGTTATCCAACACATTGTCCGTCCGACTGTGTTTTGATCGTCCTATCCTTTCGTTGGAATAGTTTTCCTTTAATTTTTCTCTTTGAAGTTCCCTCACCAGCCACACGCCTCCCTTCCTGGACTTGAATCCTTCGCCGACCGAGATGTCATCGCCTACAAGACCTGACATTGTGGGATTGATACATTTTTCGATAGTTTTGCCTAGTTTGAATACCTTTAATTTATGACAATGCGTTATTCTTCATTCCTTTGCTCTCTTGCATCTATAGCTTTTTCTTTGGGTCTTTCATTCAAAGCATCAACCTATTTCTTCCTGAATGTTACTCCTTGCGTTTCACTCGCAGTTTTGCGTGGCCGGACGTGCAGATACCATTTATCATTGTTTCGCGATTTTAAGCTACACTACTCGCTAATAGCAAGGGTTGATTCAGTTGGAATATGGTGTTTAGTTTTCAATTGGAAGGGAGGATTCTTTCACATCATTCAGAAGGAAAATTTGCCTTAACTAGAAGTCTTACCTCCAGTCTGCAAAATAGCACTTGGAGTTACACATACTGAAAGTAATTTTCCTTTCGATTCAATGTTGCTAATATTCTTGATAATTTATAGCAGTATATGTTGTACTGCTGTTGTTTCGACATGACAGCTAAACGAACTAAGAAAAACTTGAGAGACAGTGCTAGTTTTAGCGCCAATATATTTTTTTAAAATATTATTTCTCTTTAATAAAAGACATTTAATAATTCTTGGTCTAGCGATTCAGTAATAGGTCGTATGAAATAGGGGTTTTCCGGAATGCTGTTGTCTTCCCATTTCTTTGTTTATTTCTCGTACGTATTCCTGCGCTGCCTCCCTCCGCGATCTGTATTACTACTCTATTCTGTTTTTATCTTTTTTTTCCCTATACGTCAGCGTAAACAGCTTCCTGGGCATTATATTTTGTCTCCGTGAATTACAGTGACGCTGTATCGCAGGGGCCGTAAAACAGAAACCGAGCTGGTTTAAATGGGAGACCCTTCGGAGGGGCCTCTTGTCGGTAATGAATGCCGTTCTGGTCTGACTGCTTCATAAAAACTGTCGCAGTGGAGAAGAATTTCTTTTTGCTTGTTTCCGCCGTCGAACAACTGCTCTATTGCTGTGAAATTAAATTCGTAGTATCGGGTCGTTATGTTCCGATAACCAATAGAAAATGAACAAAAACGATGTGCGACGCCATGCACTTGTTTGCATAGGTCAAGAGACGTGGAGAAAGATCAAACAAAACAGCGAGAAATGAAATATAACGTCACAGACACGAAGAAAAACTACCGGCAAAGAATTAATCTTCGAAATTTCAACAGGTTTGAAATATAGAAATGAGAACATGGGAAAGAATCCTCCTCTAGTCTTCACAAACTAGTGCACGAGTGCAAGGTGGAAAAGTCTCTCCCTGGCACAGAGATGCGATGACGCCAATGAAACGTTTTAAAGTTGTTGATGTATGTGACGCAGAAGCGCAAATGAAGTTTCAACTTGACTTCCAAACAGTTTCGCTACACTGCGTTTTAAGATATCGGTGCTTGTTTATTTGAAATGGTTATATTGAAATGCAGAGCCGACGTAAAATTCTTTGTGTTGGACGGTTTATCGATAACGGAAAATGGTCCGAAGTTGGCGAAGGTTCATAAGAAGTTTTTTCTTCCTTAGTTTTAAACAGTAGCCGATAACAACGTGACCATATTTCTCTTGAAGATTATCCGTGTGAAAGACGCCGTAAAACCGCAGAGACAAATGAGATTATCACGACAGAATGCACATAACGTTATTGGGCAATACGAGAATGTATGAAATAACTGTCGCCATAGTTAAGTCACAAGAAAAAGTACGGTACGGTTTACTTGAAACATTCACTGGCAAAAGGATTCGTAGAAGAGTGCTGCATTTGTTGAATGCTGACCAAACGTATGAGCGAAAACGGATTCCTGAACAGTGTTTGTACAGTTTTAAAAATTCCGTCTGATTCGGAGTTTCGATTTTGCAAGAAACGAAACGAAGAGTCAAAGCAGCGGTGTATGTCCGTGATCCTGCACCAAAAGGGTCGAAGACGATTCATCTGCTTGGAAGTTCGTTCTTATTTTCGTCACCTTCAGTCCGAAAACTGTTTGGATGCAGCACTCCATGCTACTCTATCCTGTACAAGTCTCATCATCTCCGAATAACTACTGCAATGCACATGAATTGGAACCTGCATGTACTCGCCTCTTGGTCTCCTAGGTTACAAATTCCTTTTGTCCCCAGTTCCTTTCAGTACCTCCTCATTAATTACGCGGTCTGATCTTCAGCATTCCTCTGTAGCACCATATTTGAAACGCTTCTTGTCTTAACTGCTTATCGTCCCTGTTTCCCTTTCACACAAGACTACACTCCAGACAAGTTCCTTCAGAAAACACCTCCTAACACTTAAATTTATTTTCGATGGTAGCGAATTTCCCTTCATCAGAAATGCTTTTCTTTCCATTGGTGTTCTCTACTTTATACTCTCTCTACTTATGCCACCAGCATCGCCTGAGTTAATTCGACTACATTCCATTATCTTTTTTTGGTTTTGTTAAGTATCCTGCTTTCAAGACCATGTCCATTTCATCTACCTGCTCTTCCAAGGCCTTTCACATATCTGACATAATATTATATCATAGTTTCCAAACCTCAAAGTTTTTATTTGATCTCCCAGAACTTTTTATACCCTTTCTAAATTTCTCCTTAGTTTCCTTCACAGCTAGCTCAGTGTACGTATTACATAACACTGGGGATAGGCTACAACCCTGTCTCACTCCCTTTCAGATCACTGCTTCCCTTCCATGCCCTACGACTCTTATAACTGCCGTCTGGTTTCTGTACAAGTTGTAAATAACCTTTTGCTCCATATATTTTACTCCTGCTACCTTCAGTAATTAAGAGAATGTATTCCAGTCAATATTGTCGGAAGTTTTCTACAAATGCTGCAAACGTAGGTTTGCTTTACCATAACCTATAGCCTAAGATAAGTTGTAAAGTCCATATTGCCTCTCGTGATCCTATATTTCTCCGGAATCCACACTGATCGTACCCCAAGGCCAGCTTCTACGAGCTTTTCCATTCCTCTATAGATAAATCGTATTGATATTTTACAACCATGACGTAGTAAACTGTTCGATAATATTCACACCTCTCAACATCTGCTTTATTTGGAACTGGAATTACTACATTCTTTTTGAAGTTTATGGGTGTTCCGTCTGTTTCATATCTCAAGCATACCAGATGGAGTAGTTTTGTTCTACTTGGCTTCCCTTTTCCCAACGTTATCAGTATGTCTGAGGGAATCTCGTCTACTCCAGGGGTCTTGTTTCGGCGTAGACCTTTCAGAGCTCTGTCAATTCCCCTCGCAGTGTCACATCTCCGATGTCATGTTCATCTGCGTCTTTTTCTGTTTCTGTAATATCGCTTTCATGTTCATCTCCTTTGTATAGACCTTCTAAATACGACTTCAGCCATTCAGCTTCCCCCTTTTTTTTTTTTGCTTAGTGCTGGTTTTCCAACAGAGCTCTTGATATTCATACAGCTGCTTGTCTTTTCTCCAAAGGCCACTTCAATTTTCTATCGGCGGTATCTTTTTCGTATTTCTGTTTGCTTCTTTATTCTTATATTTGCCCTCTAGCCACTTCTGCGTAGCCATTTTGCACTTCCTGTCGGTCTCAATTTTTAGACGTTTGTTTTCCCTTTCGCCTGCTTCATTACCGCATTTTTATATTTTCTCGTTTCGTAAATTAAATTCGATACAGCCCGTTATATCCTAGGATTCCTGGTAGCATTTGTCCTCTTACCTAGTTGATCCCCTGCTGCCTTCACCATTTCATCTCCAAAAGTTATCACTTCGTATTCTACTGTATTTCTTTCCCCTGTTTGTTTTGTTTTAGGGCGCAAAAACACTGGGGTAATACGCGCCCATTTTGTTTCCCATGTTTGTCAGTCGTTGCCTAATGCTTCCTTTGAAATTCTCACAACCTCTGGTTCGTTCAACTTATCCAGGTTCCATCTCCTTAATTTCCTATGTTTTTGCATATTCCTTCAGTTTTAATCTGCAGCTCATAAGCAATAAACTGTGGCCAGAGTCCACATATGTCCCTGAAAATGTCTAACAATTTCAAATCTGGTTCCGAATTCTGTCATACCTTTATATAATCAAACTGAAACCATTCGGTGTCTCCATGTCTCTTCTACCTATACAGCCTAGTGTCTTCATTCTCAAACTAAGTGTTGGCGATAATTAAATTATGCTCCATGCAAAATTCTACCCGGTGGCTTCCTCTTTTATTTCTCTCTCCCAGTCCATAGTCACCTACAATTGTTCCTTCTCTTCTTCGTCCTATTACCGAATTCCAATCACCCAACACAATTAAGTTTTCCTCTACCTTATCTATCTGAATAATTTCTTTTATCCCATCATACATTCTTTCAGTCTCTTCGTCATCACCGGATCTACACTCCTGGAAATTGAAATAAGAACACCGTGAATTCATTGTCCCAGGAAGGGGAAACTTTATTGACACATTCCTGGGGTCAGATACATCACATGATCACACTGACAGAACCACAGGCACATAGACACAGGCAACAGAGCATGCACAATGTCGGCACTAGTACAGTGTATATCCACCTTTCGTAGCAATGCAGGCTGCTATTCTCCCATGGAGATGATCGTAGAGATGCTGGATGTAGTCCTGTGGAATGGCTTGCCATGCCATTTCCACCTGGCGCCTCAGTTGGACCAGCGTTCGTGCTGGACGTGCAGACCGCGTGAGACGACGCTTCATCCAGTCCCAAACATGCTCAATGGGGGACAGATCCGGAGATCTTGCTGGCCAGGGTAGTTGACTTACACCTTCTAGAGCACGTTGGGTGGCACGGGATACATGCGGACGTGCATTGTCCTGTTGGAACAGCAAGTTCCCTTGCCGGTCTAGGAATGGTAGAACGATGGGTTCGATGACGGTTTGGATGTACCGTGCACTATTCAGTGTCCCCTCGACGATCACCAGTGGTGTACGGCCAGTGTAGGAGATCGCTCCCCACACCATGATGCCGGGTGTTGGCCCTGTGTGCCTCGGTCGTATGCAGTCCTGATTGTGGCGCTCACCTGCACGGCGCCAAACACGCATACGACCATCATTGGCACCAAGGCAGAAGCGACTCTCATCGCTGAAGACGACACGTCTCCATTCGTCCCTCCATTCACGCCTGTCGCGACACCACTGGAGGCGGGCTGCACGATGTTGGGGCGTGAGCGGAAGACGGCCTAACGGTGTGCGGGACCGTAGCCCAGCTTCATGGAGACGGTTGCGAATGGTCCTCGCCGATACCCCAGGAGCAACAGTGTCCCTAATTTGCTGGGAAGTGGCGGTGCGGTCCCCTACGGCACTGCGTAGGATCCTACGGTCTTGGCGTGCATCCGTGCGTCGCTGCGGTCCGGTCCCAGGTCGACGGGCACGTGCACCTTCCGCCGACCACTGGCGACAACATCGATGTACTGTGGAGACCTCACGCCCCACGTGTTGAGCAATTCGGCGGTACGTCCACCCGGCCTCCCGCATGCCCACTATACGCCCTCGCTCAAAGTCCGTCAACTGCACATACGGTTCACGTCCACCCTGTCGCGGCATGCTACCAGTGTTAAAGACTGCGATGGAGCTCCGTATGCCACGGCAAACTGGCTGACACTGACGGCGGCGGTGCACAAATGCTGCGCAGCTAGCGCCATTCGACGGCCAACACCGCGGTTCCTGGTGTGTCCGCTGTGCCGTGCGTGTGATCATTGCTTGTACAGCCCTCTCGCAGTGTCCGGAGCAAGTATGGTGGGTCTGACACACCGGTGTCAATGTGTTCTTTTTTCCATTTCCAGGAGTGTAGTTGGCTATGAACTTGTCCTTCTCTATTGGATATTGGTATTGTGTCTGAGCTATGAGAATTTTTCTTGTTGCTTGGCTTGCAATGAGTAAAACAATATCTAACGAATACTTCGGAAATCTTCTGCATTAACAGAATGAAAGAAAACGAGTTTAGGCTATTTTGGAAGAGAAAAGTCGTAGTTGCAGTTTGGCCGGTAAATGATATTTCGATGCAATTCGACTAGGTAGAGTATCCCACATGTGTGTATTTTGTTCTACCTGCTAGTGTCTTACACTCACACATGAAGGCTTTTGCAGAAATGGTGGAGCGAGTTGTAGCCTATATGGTATACATGTTGTAGTCTGTGCATCAATGTTGTTGAAACAACGTACCAAGATTTCGTGTTCACAATTTTTTGGTCTTCCTCTAATTTATGGATAGCACTATATTTTGAGACTATCTTCAGGTTGCCCGTTGAGTGCAATCACTAAAAGACTAATCACCGAACGACTTCACTCGCATGTCATCGTGGCGACTACTTCAAAATCAGTATTTGTGAACATTTTTAGCTCGGTAGCAAACTGTATAAAAATGGAAACTAGCTGTTTGGTAGTTGGAATAGACGACAGAATTACATTTTTAGTTTGCTAAAGTGTTAAATTTTACTTAGCAGATACAGCATCCCTTTCCACCCATCGCCCCACTCCCTTCGAACTGTCAAAAATTTACGAACAGATCGTACAGTGGACGAGAATAAAGACTACGTAAAATAACTCCTTCACGCCAGCCTCTTTCCAAAAGCTGACATAATCCTCAGACGATGTACAGAAGTACTCACCAGGAACAGCGCTCAGTAATTCTGGATAACTTAACTCAATTATAGACTTCTTAAATTACAGTAATTTTTTACTTTATGTGCAAGAAGTGATGATATCCAAGATATAATAGACTGCATAGCTCAATTTATGTCATTAGCAAAAAATTAGTATGGTTTCACAGCAGGAAAGGGAACTACAGATGCTATTCATGCAGTAAGTCTAGCGGTGAAAAATCCCTAGAAAACAACCAAAATCTTTGATTTTTCATTATAGACCTCGAAACAAGTTTTTGTTGAGTACCAAGGACACAAAATATGGAAAACTCTATGTGCACATCTTGTCCCGGAGTAGTATATACTACTTACGGTGAATGTGGACAACAGTGACGGAAGTTGTATCAAAAGTCCTCGAGGAATATGAAACAGCTTTGATGTTAATGTAAGTGATCGTCAGGGAAGCACCTTAAGTTAGTTATTGTTTAATATTGTAATGGGTTGTCTGAGATACAGACCCAACACCGTGGAATCAGTTATCTGCTGACGATGGAGCTGTTGTATGTAATAATAATCAGTAAATTCAAGAGAATCTGTTGGAGTGTAGGAAGACGCTTGAAACAAAAGACTTGCGCACCAGTAGAACACGGACCTTCAACGCTGATGCCACACTATCGAGCCACACTTTCTAGCATGAAGACGTCGCACGTCCAAGAGTTAAAAGCTTTGAGACGAATCATTTGAAGCAGACGTAACTCATAGTACAACGCAGGAGTGGAACAAGCGGCGTATGCTTTCAGTAGTTCCGAGCGACACGAAAGTGTCCATAAAAACCAGAGGCAAAATTTTTAAAACGGCTGTAAGGCCCCTCGGTATTACATGGCACCGAAATCTTAGCATCAAAAAGACACACGAACGTGAGCTTCATACAACGTGAATGCGTATGTTAATTTGGCTGGGAGGTGTTACATTGAAAGACAAAGTGCACTATGATTTCAAAAGAGGTAGCTTAAAGTCGTTCTCATAAATAAAAAGCTCTCAGAACCCAGGCTGAGACGGTACGGTCACATATTACGAAGACGTGTGAGAAAGTGCCTTTCCATAGCTACAAAAATGAGAGGGAGAGGAAGACCTCGAACTGGTTGACTGATGAATAACCAAAGGGACGTGGAGAAGCTAAAGCTTAGTAAATATGACGCGCACCAGCGGGGTATATGTTTGTTAGTGGTATGAAGGTTTTTCACAAGTCCAGTGGCTGTCTGCACAAAGAGAGGCAGTCTAGCGATCTATCAAACCGTTTAAAATGAATGAGAAAGACAGAAGATAGGGGTGAGAATTGTCTTTCGCATAAGCGACGGGTACTGCTATGTAACGACATACAACGTCATGCAGAAATAATTTAGATTTAGTTGACGATCAAAGGGTAAAAAATTACAACGATCGACAGACAGAAGATTCATTGTTCTGAACATCGAGAAACACTTTGCTAAATTTGCATGCATGGAACAAGTGACGAAATTTGTGGTATTAACAGTAAAATCTCTGAAGCAGCACACATTCTCCAGTGTCAGTTGCAACAGTTTTCAGTGGAACTGAACGAAGAGTATGGAGACTTAATTATTACTGCAGAGTACGTTCATTATGTCAAGGGGCATGCCTGGAACGATTTTTCGGTGTAAAACTCGCTATTGTTGGATTTATGAACGAAAAAATGGAGTGCAGTAACGAAAATTAAAACATCTGGAATGAATTTCAGACTTTGTATTTTATGTGGGGGCTTGAATGCGCGCTGCTCTCAGTAAGACATTACAAGGTAACTTCTTCCTGATTTGATGGGTATGCATTTCGAAAGAAAATCGCATTATTGAAAGGACACATCTTGACAAAGACAGTGTAGCCCCCTAAGGTCTTTGGCGTTAAAGAAAATTCGAGGTTTGAAGAAATCACTGTGACCTTGCAAGAATTACAAGTATAGTTTTACAGAGGTTTTGAGGACACTGTCAATCTTACATCTGTTGTCGAGAGCGTTTACCGTTTCAGTTGAAAGTGCCACTGTGCAGATGTAACTGATTGACCCATAAGGTAATTCCAGTTATAAGGACAAATCTTTTTATGTTAAAACTTTCCAGGACGTCTACACTGCTTTCCTCAGCCAGAGTCTCCATAATGAAGTGTTGAAAGTGCCACAACATTTCGATCGACATATTTGTGAGAAAGACCTTTTTTCCAATGTGTAGCTAAGTAAGTCACGAATATGTATGAAACTCTGTGAAATTGTCTGCGTCTGTCCGTACGCCGATAGTTTGTACCAGATACAAATTAAGTCTTCAGCGCGCCAAAAATAATTAAATAATATTGAAAATGTGTTTTGTTTTGTGACCTATGTTGTTGAGAAGTGTGAAAAATAGAACCATGTCGTATGCAGTGCGGCTGCACTGCCATTTAAACTCGGCGCGTTCGCAATTTGCCCCCTCCCCTCCCTCCTCCCTCCTCCACTTCCCGCTTGGTGGTCGGTGAAACATGCAGCGAGGCTGAGCTCTTTGGCACTCGTACCCAGATGCAGCACGCCAGCAGAAATCATGGCCGCCCCTGGTCTAGACCCACGGTCAGCAACTGGCAGACCTCGGTCCAGATCTGGACTGCGGAAGGTCAAAGACTCTACTGCCAAAATTTTTTTGAAAGTATAAATTACTCAAGTAAATGATCTAAAAAAATATCTTTCTGTAGTTAGTAAGTTTGGGCGCCACTCTTATAACTGTTTATAGTATTTTACAAGTAAGTGTTTGATTGATTTGAGTTCTTAATGGTTAGTAGATAGAGTAAAATAGTTGCTATGCTCTGCAGCGCAAGAGGAAGTGGAAGGGAGCAAGGTGGCCGGCTGGCACAGCATGTTACGTTGATCCACATAAAAGCTCTGTACACCTGAAGACAACGTTGGAATCTTATTCAATGAAATAAGAGATTTTATAAATTGATCTCTGACTCTGGCAACCTAAGAAGCTTCTTTTAATCGGAGCAATTAGTTCTAACGCTGTTTTTGTGCTTATAAGTCGTAACGCCACTTTATGAAACTACGATGTGAAATGACAATCTATCGGGCGGATGCACACGGCGGCATCGACCACACGAAAGTCGCTCCTTTGCGGTGCGTCGACTTATGCTGAGCTGACAAAAGTCATGGGCTAGTGATATGCACATATACAGATGGGTGTATCGCGTACACACGGTATAAAAGAGCAGTGTATTGGGGGATCTGTCATTTGTACTGAGGGGATTATGTGGAAAGGTTTCCGATGTGATTATGGCCGCGCAATGGGAATTAACAGACTTCGAACGCGGAATGGTTGTTGGAGCAAGATGCATGGGACCTTCCATTTCGGAAATCGAGAGTGTGCCGAGAATACCAAACTTCAGCCGTTACCTCTCGACACGGACAAAGCAGTGGACGATGGCCTTCACTTAACGACCGAGAGCATGCGGGAAGCACGGCGAACGTATCCGTTAAAACAGTGCGGTGAAATTTGACGTTCACGGGCTATGGTAACAGACGACCGACGCGACTGCCTTTGCTAACATCACGGCATCACCTCCAGTGCCTCCTCTGGGATCATTACCATATCGGTTGGACCGTAGACGACTGGAAAGCCGTGGCGTGGTCAGTGAGTCCAGATTTCACTTGGTAAGAGCCGCCCATAGATTTCAAATGTGGCGCATACCTCACGAAGCCATGGACCGAAGTTGTCAACAAGATACTTTGCAAGCTGGTGGTGGCTCCATAACGGTGTGGGCTATGTTTACATGGAGTGTGTCTTCTGATCCAACCGATCATTGACTAGAAACGGCTGGGTTTGGCTACTTGGAAACCATTTGCAGCCATTCAACGATGGAACTTTTTATGGATGACAGTGCTTCGTGTCACCGTGTCACTATTGTTCTCGATTGGTTTGTAGAGCATTCTGGACATTTCGAGCGAATGATTTGGCAACCTTTCCGCCGGAGGTTCGGGCATGGATGTGTGTGTGTTGTTCTTAGCATAGGTTAGCTTAAGTGTTAATTTAAGTTGTGTGTACGTTCAGGGACCGATGACCTAAGCAGTTTGGTCCCTTAGGAATTCACACACATTTGAACAATTGGCCACCTAGATCACTTGACAAGAATCCCATCGGACATAGCCGAGAGGTCATTTCGTAGACCAAATCTTCCATCAGCAACACTTTCGCAGTTATGGGCGCCTACAGAGACAAATAGCTCATTATTTACACGGGGGACTTCCAGAGACTTGTTGAGTGTATGCCACGTCGAGTTGCTGCAGTACGCCGGGCGAAAGAACATTCGACACGACATTGGGAGGTATCGCGTGATTTCAAGCACCTCAGTTTACTCTTTGACACGGAAGCAACCCATTTGTGGTGCGTCGGCACGCGCCTTTTGTTGGGCAGAAGTGTTTTTATAAACTACGAATCTAAAAAAGGTAGACAAATTTAATCGTTACTTTGTCAGTAGTTATTACGAAATCGTACGGAGATGTTAATTTGTTTTCTTATTGTCGAGGCTTATAACGTTTATTTTCACATCGATATGGATCCTCGAGATGACGGACCCTAAAAAGTGTTAAGTTGGTAGTGAAAAAGGGAAGTTTTTGACTGAGTGGAGTAAACAATATTGTTTCTGCGCTGCCTGATGGCCTGTAGCTGTTGCAGTTTGCCTCATATGCAACAAAACTGTGGCTCTTGTTAAAAGTGCCAATTTAAAGTTATAGCACTACGGAACACGGCATCAGCAGTTTCAAAAAAGTTCTCCTGTGCGTAGTGCAGCTTGTCAAGAAAAACTCCAGGCATATCTACAATCTTAGGAGGAAGAAAATAAAAAAGCACGACGTTACTAAGTCGCTCTATGAGCGGGCAAGAAAAGTCTGCCGAAACAGAGTTGTGGCATTCGGCAAGATAACGGTTCAAACCCGCATCCGGCCATCCTGGTTTAGGTTTTCCGTGATTTACCTGAATCGCTTTAGGAAAATGCTGGGATGGTTCCTTGGAAAGGGCACGGTCGCTTTCCTTCTCCATTCTTCCCTAATCCGAGCTTGTGCTTCGTCTCTAATGACCTCGTTGTCATTAGAGAGCCTTGAGCAGCCGCTGGTGAAGTATCAGTGCAGCAGTGCAGTAGCGAGTCGCATATTTAGCTTTCATATTTGTTTTGTAGTTTGATTCTTAATTTCTTCCCGAGTGTTTGTGCGCTTGCATGTTTAATTACATAAAATCCTTACGTATTCTCGTATTTGAGAGGAGTAATATTGCTTATTGATAGCTGTGGAGTATAAATTCGCCGAGTTTTACTGTGTGCGGGCACAGGAGGAACTGGCCGCGGTTCGCGAGCAGCTGAGCATGGTGTTGGCCACGGTCAGCCGCCTTCAGGCTGCTGCCTCGAGGTGCAGCGACGGCGGAGGGTCTGGTGCGTCGCTTGAGACACCCCAGGTGTCGCTTGCTGGGCCCGAGCAGGCACACGGGGGCAAAGGCTTGCTGGTTATTGGGAGCTCCAACGTTAGGCGGGTGATGGAGCCCCTTAGGGAAATAGCGTACAGGGCTGGCACTCGGTCTGTCTGCCGGGGGGCCTCATCCAAGATGTGGAGGCGGCCTTGCCTGCGGCTATCGAGCGTACGGGGTGCAGTCGTCTGCAAGTAGTTGCTCACGTCGGCACCAATGATGCCTGTCGCTTGGGTTCTGAGGCGATCCTCAGTTCGTACAGGCGGCTGGCGGATTTGGTGAAGACAGCTGGCCTCGCACGCGGGGTGCAAGCAGAGCTCTCTATTTGCAGCATCAACCAGAGGCTTTGTCGACTCTGTGACGGTCTTGGCGCTATTGGGTGGGGAATTTTAGGACGCCCCTAGATAGGTCAGGGGTGCACTACACATAGGAAGCGGCTACTCGGGTAGCAGTGTACTCGTGCACATGGTTTTTTTTTAGCCTAGGCAGTAATGCAAGGTGTCCTGATGAACACTCACCAGTCGACGTGCAGGCAGGGAAATCAGGACGCGCTCAGTGTAAAGAAACTTCAGCTATCAAGATATTAGCAATAAATTTTCAGAGTGTTCGGAATAAAAAAATTATTCTCGGGACTGAGACCTGGATGAACCCTGAGATAGGAAGTTCTGAAATATTTAGTGAGGGTTGGAAAGACAGATTAGACACCGTAGGAGTTGGTGTCTTCATTCCAGTTGACAAAAATATTGTGTCTACTGAGGTCGAAGTAGAGTGTGATTGTGAAGTTATCTGGACACGTGTAACAGGGCTAGGGGAAATAAAGTTAATTGTGGGGTGTTATTACCGGCCACCAGGTTCCACCGTGGCAGTTCTAGAATCATTCAAAGGGAGTCTACATTCTGTATCGCAGAAGTACCCGGATGATGCTATATTAGTCGGAGGCGACTTCAACCTACCTAGTACAGACTGGGATGTCTATGGATTCATTACAGGTGGTACAGACAAGCCGTCGTGTGAATTACTTTTGAACACATTATCCGAAAACTGTCTTGAGCAACTAAATCGACAGCCAACGCGTAATGGAAATATTTTAGATCTGGTAGCCACGAACAGAACAGACCAGACCAGACCAGACCTCATCGATGGTGTCAGTGTTAAAACAGGGGTTAGTGATCATGATGTTGTCATTACGACTATGATTACGAAAGCTAAAAAGTCGGTCAAGAAGGCTAGGAGAGTATTCTTACTAGAAAGAGCAGATAAGCAGTTGTTAGCATCCCATTTAGTAAATGAATCGACTTCATTTACTTTCGGTACGATGGACGTGGAAGAATTATGGGCAAATTTTACACACATCACGCATTGGACAATTATATGCCGAAAAAGTGGTTTACGGACGGAAAAGACCCACCGTGGTTTAATAGCGCAATTCGGAAAATGCTCAGGAAGCAAAGGCAGTTGCACTCGCGGTGCAAGAAAGATCGGGAGAATGAGGACAGGCAAAAGTTAGTAGAGATTCGTGCTGCTGTAAAAAGAGCGATGCGCGAAGCATTCAGCCACTGCCACCGTCATACCTTAGCAAAAGATCTTGCTGAAAACCCAAGGAAATTCTGGTCTTACGTAAAATCGGTAAGCGGGTCGAAGGCTTCCCTCCAGTCACTCACTGATCAGTCTGACCTGGCAACGGAAGACAGCAAAACGAAAGCTGAAATTTTAAATTTAGCATTTGAGAAATCTTTCACGCAGGAGTATCGTACAAACATACCTCCGTTTGAGTCTCGTACAGATTCCCGTATGGAGGACATAGTGATAGACATCCCTGGGGTTGTGAAGCAGCTGAATGGGTTGAAAATAAATAAATCGCCAGGTCCTGATGGAATTCCAATTCGGTTTTGCAGAGAGTACTCTACTGCATTGGCTCCTTACTTAGCTTGCGTTTATCGCGAATCTCTTGCCCAACGTAAAGTCCCGAGCGACTGGAAAATAGCGCAGGTGACGCCAGTATATAAGAAGGGTGGAGGGACGGATCTTCAAAATTACAGACCAATATACTTAACATCGGTTGTTGCAGGATTCTCGAACATATTCTCAGTTGGAATATAATGAATTTCCTTGAGACAGAGAAGCTGCTGTCCATGCATCAGCACGGCTTTAGAAAGCATCGCTCCTGCGAAACGCAACTCGCCCTTTTTTCACATGATATCTTGCGAACCATGGATGAAGGGTATCAGTCGGATGCCATATTTCTTGACTTCCGGAAAGCGTTTGACTCGGTGCCCCACTGCAGACTCCTAACTAAGGTACGAGCATATGGAATGGGTTCCCAAGTATGTGAGTGGCACGAAGACTTCTTAAGTAATAGATCCCAGTACGTTGTCCGCGATGGTGAGTGTTCATCGGAGGTGAGGGTATCATCTGGAGTGCCCTAGGGAAGTTTGGTAGGTCCGCTGTTGTTTTCTATCTACGTAAATGATCTTTTGGATAGGGTGGATAGCAATGTGCGGCTGTTTGCTGATGATGCTGTGGTGTACGGGAAGGTGTCATCGTTGAGTGACTGTAGGAGGATACAAGATGACTTGGTCAGGATTTGTGATTGCTGTAAAGAATGGCAGCTAACTCTAAATATAGATAAATTTAAATTAATGCAGATGAATAGGAAAAAGAATCCCGTAATGTTTGAATACTCCATTAGTAGTGTAGCGCTTGACACAGTCACGTCGATTAAATATTTGGGCGTAACATTGCAGAGCGATATGAAGTGGGACAAGCATGTAATGGCAGTTGTGGGGAAGGCAGATAGTCGTCTTCGGTTCTTAGGTAGAGTTTTGGGAAGATGTGATCATCTGTAAAGGAGACCTCTTATAAAACACTAATACGACCTATTATTGAGTACTGCTCGAGCGTTTGGGATCCCTATCAGGTCGGATTGAGGGAGGACATAGAAGCAGTTTAGAGACGGGCTGCTAGGTTTGTTACTGGTAGGTTTGATGATCACGCGAGGGAAATGCTTCAGGAACTCGGGTGGGAGTCTCTAGAGGCAAGGAGGCGTTCTTTTCGTGAATCGCTACTGAGGAAATTTAGAGAACCAGCATTTGAGGCTGACTGCAGTACAATTTTACTGCCGCCAACTTACATTTCGCGGAAGAACACAAAGGTAAGATAAGAGAGATTAGGACTCGTACAGAGGCATACAGGCAGTCATTTTTCCCTCATTGTGTTTGGGAGTGGAACAGGGAGAGAAGATGCTAGTTGTGGTACGAGGTACACTCCGCCACGCACCGTATGGTGGATTGCGGAGTATGTATGTAGATGTAGACGGGACTGTAAACACTAATGTGTCCTCCTCCCCCAACAGCTGTTGGAAAAAAAATCGTTAAAGTGGCCGTGACATGTTTTGAAGATAAAAAGGTTGTTGTTGCCACAATTAAAGATATTCTACTGTCGGCAAGAAGCAATACAGGAACAACAAAAATTTTGTCTGCTGACAATGGAAGTATTCTGCAGAAGATACCTTGCTACGCCATAGAACTTGATGACATATGACATTGTTGATGAAGAACAAATGTCTACTTTCGCGCGATTTGTGGATATTGAAAGTAAAGCACTTAGGGACGAATTGCTAGCAGTAATGAAGTTTAAAAGGCAGGACTCGCCGAGAAGATTTATTCAAAAATTTTTGATGACTTCGTGACAAAATCAACCGTTAGTTGTAATAAATTTGTGTCTCCTTCAACTGACGGGGCCCCACTGATCGGAAAAGAAAAGGGACTATAAAGAGAATAAAGGATAATAGTACAGGGGTACTACCTTATCAGTGCGTAATTCACCTGGTAGCCCTTTGTGGAAAACTTTAGTGTCACTCGGAAAGAAGTAATGGACAGTTTGATCAAGTTGATTAATTTTGTGAGGTTTCGTTCTGCTCTTTGGCACAGACAGTTCAAAGAATTTCTATCTGAGTGTGATTCGGCCCATTCTGAGTTACTGCAGCATAACAGGGTTCGTTGTCTAAGTAAAGGTCAAGTGATTGAATGTTTTTGGCAAATAAAAGGAGTAGGAACCTCTTGCGTAGCAACTTGGATACACAAGAAGGAAGGAAGCACCCGGAGCCCCTAGTAAACGAACGCAGAAAGCTAGCTACGGCAGTATGCCAGTTGTGGCTTCCGTGAAAGACATTCTGAAGCTACAAGGAAATGGGAAATTAATATAACACCTGATACAAAGTGTGGTGTCTTTTCGTTGCAAGGTGGCTGGATGTGTTTGGAAACGACGTTGCAAGTCAAGAATTTACTCGATTAGTAATCAGTCTTACATATAAAAATGATTTTGAAATAGACGCGTGCATTATTTTCAAATTTTATGTCAAATTTTAGTAAGGAATTTGCAGCAAGATTAAGAGACAGAAAAGTTGTCGCGATTTTTAAAAATCGCTTTTTAAAGCTTCTTCAGCGGCAGAACGGATGGATGCGGCTGCTATGTTCCGTCTTCAAAGCATTTACTGTAAATGAACGTAATAGACTTGCGGGAAGACATTTCCTTGGAATCTTACGAAACTCCATCCGCCGAAGAATTTTGGAGAAAACATGTCTCAGAAAAATATGTAAATAGTAAAAAATTAGCCATTTACATGGCTACTGTGGTCAACTTCACGTTTGTTTTGAAAGTTCATTGTCAAAAATGAATTTGTTGAAGAACCCATATCGCTCAAGATTAGCGGCCACCTATCTTGAAGACATTTTTCACATAAACTGCTCTCCACGTGCACCTAACTTAAAGAAAGAAAGGCTCAAGATGGCCAATGTAATTTCGCCCATTGAATTTTTATCTGTTTTATTTCATATTATTTTGTGAGTGCAAATTAAGATAAAAACTAGTAAGGAATATGAATTTTTTCGTTTTTGACCTCGATAAAAATTGTAAAAGTATCTGGACCCCACCTAAAATAACTTCTTGACCTCTGGTCTAGGGTTTTGTGTGCATTATTGTTTTAGAAAACTGAAAAATGACGGAAAAAACCTGGAAATGAAACGAACAGAAAGGACGTTCAGAGCAGTATATCACGTGTAAATGAGTATAATGTCAAAGAGATTTCTCTTCCGTCAAGTTCTATGTACTGACTTGGCAGAAAATCCTAAGAAATTTTGGCCTTATGTCAAAGCGGTAGGTGGATCAAAACAAAATGTCCAGACTCTCTGTGACCAAAATGGTACTGAAACAGAGGATGACAGACTAAAGGCCGAAATACTAAATGTCTTTTTCCAAAGTTGTTTCACAGAGGAAGACTGCACTGTGGTTACTTCTCTAGATTGTCGCACATATGACAAAATGGTAGATATCGAAATAGACGACAGAGGGATAGACAAAACAATTAAAATCGCTCAAAAGAGGAAAGGCCGCTGGACCTGATGGGATACCAGTTCTATTTTACACAGAGTACGCGAAGGAACTTGCCCCCCTTCTTGCAGCGGTGTACCGTAGGTCTCTAGAAGAGCGTAGCGTTCCAAAGGATTGGAAAAGGGCACAGGTCATCCCAGTTTTCAAGAAGGGACGTCGAACAGATGTGCAGAACTATAGACCTATATCTCTAACGTCTATCAGTTTTAGAATTTTGGAACACGTATTTGTTCGAGTATAATGACTTTCCTGGAGACTAGAAATCTACTCTGTAGGAATCAGCATGGGTTTCGAAAAAGACGGTCGTTTGAAACCCAGCTCGCGCTATTCGTCCACGAGACTCAGAGGGCCATAGACACGGGTTCACAGGTAGATGCCGTGTTTCTTGACTTCCGCAAGGCGTTCGATACAGTTCCCCACAGTCGTTTAATGAACAAAGTAAGAGCATATGGACTATCAGACCAATTGTGTGATTGGATTGAGGAGTTCGTAGATAACAGAACGCAGCATGTCATTCTCAATGGAGAGAAGTCTTCCGAAGTAAGAGTGATTTCAGGTGTGCCACAGGGGAGTGTCATGGGACCGTTGCTGTTCACAATATACATAAATGACCTGGTGGATGACATCGGAAGTTCACTGAGGCTTTTTGCAGATGATGCTGTGGTGTATCGAGAGGTTGTAACAATGGAAAATTGTACTGAAATGCAGGAGGATCTGCAGCGAATTGACGCATGGTGCAGGGAATGGAAATTGAATCTCAATGTAGACAAGTGTAATGTGCTGCGAATACATAGAAAGATAGATCCCTTATCATTTAGCTACAAAATAGCAGGTCAGCAACTGGAAGCAGTTAATTCCATAAATTATCTGGGAGTACGCATTAGGAGTGATTTAAAATGGAATGATCATATAAAGTTGATCGTCGGTAAAGCATATGCCAGACTGAGATTCATTGGAAGAATCCTAAGGAAATGCAATCCGAAAACAAAGGAAGTAGGTTACAGTACGCTTGTTCGCCCACTTCTTGAATACTGCTCAGCGGTGTGGGATCCGTACCAGATAGGGTTGATAGAAGAGAGAGAGAAGATCCAACGGAGATCAGCGCGCTTCGTTACAGGATCATTTAGTAATCGCAAAAGCATTACGGAGATGATAGATAAACTCCAGTGGAAGACTCTGCAGGAGAGACGCTCAGTAGCTCGATACGGACTTTTGTTTAAGTTTCGAGAACATACCTTCACCGAAGAGTCCAGCAGTATATTGCTCCCTCCTACGTATATCTCGCGAAGAGACCATGAGGATAAAATCAGAGAGATTAGAGCCCACACAGAAGCATACAGACAATCCTTCTTTCCACGAACAATACGAGACTGGAATAGAAGGGAGAACCGATAGAGGTACTCAGGGTGCCCTCCGCCACACACCGTCAGGTGGCTTGCGGAGTATGGATGTAGATGTAGATATAGATGTAGAACGGCTGTGTATGGTGCGTTTACAGAATGGGTACGTTGGCTCGTGGTTTTCCCTACGACAGCAGAGATGAGCGCTCCGGTCTCTGCCGCAGCCACCCGAGTTTGAACTTCGCGGTGTGTCATTGTCGAGCTTAGTCTCCGATGGCAGAGTGGTTTGGATGTCACAGAGATGCATCTCCTGTATGGTTCCGCGGATTCAGTGGAAGAGTGGTATGGCGACCGGTTGAGCGCATTTACAGGGCGAATGTAGGGAACGCAGAAAATCAGTTTTCATTTTCTTGATTATTTCTGACGCGACAAGTTGATTTAAAAATTTTACTAGTTGGGCTTTACAGGAAACACGATTCGCATGATTGATAGGATACCAGACCTCGGGGTGTGGCAAACATGGCGCTACGATTAGCAGTGCTGCGGGTGGGTTGGACGAGACTTGAGACTGATTTCGCCAGATGTCCTGGCTTTTGCGGCACGTCTCGAATTTTAGGGGTCATCACTTGTCCCGCGCCTAAGCCTTATGAGGGGCGCCAAATGTCTCCACTTCTGGACCCTGCTAACAATTTGAAATGTAATGCGTATTCACTTCAAAAAATAGTGGGTGAAAGACGCAACAAGCTACAAATACTTTTTAAATGTTTTGTATTAGTGCCATAACAGATTTCGGGCTACCATGCCCATCTTCAGAGAGATTCAAAAAAATTAGCCAGCTGTAGATGGTACCGGTTATGGTACAAAACTAAAACATTTAACAACTATTTGTGGCTGGAAGCGTCATTTACCAACAATCATTAACGGCCGCCGGCAAGATCAAAGATGAATAAAATAACTTAAAAAATAGTCCAGTACTTGAAAGTTCCGAACTGATTTTCTGAACGTTTTGATGTCGGTATCCAAAAAAAGTTGGAATACCGTGCTTCAGGATGTCGCGATCAGTCGATGAACTCGAGGCACCCTTAACCGCAGGCCCGAGCTGCGCGGTCCGAAAACGACTCAGCCGCATGGTTCCCATTTTTGTATTACTACCGTTACGATACTGTTTTGTGAAAAGCGTTTCAACTTCTCCCTCCTTTCTCACAGTGACTTCAGGTGATACTTTCATTCCTTGTTGGTTGTGACGCCTCCCCCACCTCGCGCCTGCCCACTGGTTCGCTTCGTGCTTTCGATCGGGAGGCAGCTGATGCTTAGGCGTATGCTCAGTGCCCGTAGACATTCTCGTTTCGTTCAGTCAGTGGAAATACCACTGCTAAATAATTTATGGAATACGTATTGATTTCTAAACACAGTAAATACAAACAATTTAGTATATTAAGTAATTACACTATGAAGTTAAACATCGGCCCATCTGTTCAATGTCTAAATAGAATCCTTAAGATCCGCATAGCATACAGTGCTTTAGTGTGCGTGTTTTTCTTCATACTGAACCCTCTACGAGCCGTTTTCTGTATTAAATGTTTTTCGTAGACGAGCTTATTATTCAATATGACAGGAAGGCTAATGAAAAATCCAGTCTTTTTTTCTTTTGCAGAACATCGAAATCTTTGTTTCTGCAAAACATGATCGTAAATGCATGTACACTCCTGGAAATGGAAAAAAGAACACATTGACACCGGTGTGTCAGACCCACCATACTTGCTCCGGACACTGCGAGAGGGCTGTACAAGCAATGATCACACGCACGGCACAGCGGACACACCAGGAACCGCGGTGTTGGCCGTCGAATGGCGCTAGCTGCGCAGCATTTGTGCACCGCCGCCGTCAGTGTCAGCCAGTTTGCCGTGGCATACGGAGCTCCATCGCAGTCTTTAACACTGGTAGCATGCCGCGACAGCGTGGACGTGAACCGTATGTGCAGCTGACGGACTTTGAGCGAGGGCGTATAGTGGGCATGCGGGAGGCCGGGTGGACGTACCGCCGAATTGCTCAACACGTGGGGCGTGAGGTCTCCACAGTACATCGATGTTGTCGCCAGTGGTCGGCGGAAGGTGCACGTGCCCGTCGACCTGGGACCGGACCGCAGCGACGCACGGATGCACGCCAAGACCGTAGGATCCTACGCAGTGCCGTAGGGGACCGCACCGCCACTTCCCAGCAAATTAGGGACACTTGCTCCTGGGGTATCGGCGAGGACCATTCGCAACCGTCTCCATGTAGCTGGGCTACGGTCCCGCACACCGTTAGGCCGTCTTCCGCTCACGCCCCAACATCGTGCAGCCCGCCTCCAGTGGTGTCGCGACAGGCGTGAATGGAGGGACGAATGGAGACGTGTCGTCTTCAGCGATGAGAGTCGCTTCTGCCTTGGTGCCAATGATGGTCGTATGCGTGTTTGGCGCCGTGCAGGTGAGCGCCACAATCAGGACTGCATACGACCGAGGCACACAGGGCCAACACCCGGCATCATGGTGTGGGGAGCGATCTCCTACACTGGCCGTACACCACTGGTGATCGTCGAGGTGACACTGAATAGTGCACGGTACATCCAAACCGTCATCGAACCCATCGTTCTACCATTCCTAGACCGGCAAGGGAACTTGCTGTTCCAACAGGACAATGCACGTCCGCATGTATCCCGTGCCACCCAACGTGCTCTAGAAGGTGTAAGTCAACTACCCTGGCCAGCAAGATCTCCGGATCCGTCCCCCATTGAGCATGTTTGGGACTGGATCAAGCGTCGTCTCACGCGGTGTGCACGTCCAGCACGAACGCTGGTCCAACTGAGGCGCCAGGTGGAAATGGCATGGCAAGCCGTTCCACAGGACTACATCCAGCATCTCTACGATCGTCTCCATGGGAGAATAGCAGCCTGCATTGCTGCGAAAGGTGGATATACACTGTACTAGTGCCGACATTGTGCATGCCCTGTTGCCTGTGTCTATGTGCCTGTGGTTCTGTCAGTGTGATCATGTGATGTATCTGACCCCAGGAATGTGTCAATAAAGTTTCCCCTTCCTGGGACAATGAATTCACGGTGTTCTTATTTCAATTTCCAGGAGTGTATATAAACGCAATTGTAATGGGCCAAAAAGCTATGCCAATAAGTAACGTGGCGCATTGAAAGGTCAAGATAGTTTTATGACATTTGAGTTGCGATAAATTCTCAAATTAGAAACTTCGAGGAGGAAATATATTTTGGTACTTTTACCGCTCTCCTCCTCCTCCTCCGCCTCCTCCCCCTTCCCATCTCTCTTCTTTTTTATGTTCCGACTTCTACGTCGCTGTCTTACCGAATTTTTAGACTACTAGTCACAAAGTAACGATTTTCTGCAAACTGGATATAGCAACACTACTTAAGGCTCTGTGCTGTATACTCACTAAACCAAAATTGTGTATAAGAGTGCGAATGGCAGGTACGCCGACACAGACACCTTTATTTGAAAGCGGGTGCAAACTAAATTTCATAGAGCCGGACTGAAAATATTAGTTGATGCTCACTGGAAGACCTTATTGGACGGTGTACGTGGTGGTGATTACCTGTTGCCATTCTCTTTCATGTCCCTGTTTCTTCTTAATCACATATTTTTCGTACGCCAATTTCCTTGATTTGATACAGTTTAATAGTAAAACCTGAGATTATGGGGATATTCTTATTCGTGGTTTCTTCACTTATGTCAAAACAGACTTCTGCTGCGGGTGTGTTTGACAAATACCATGAGCCTTATGACGGATTTATGTCGCCCTAATTTCCCTCGTAACTGTACACGCGCGTAATTAAGCTTCCTGTAGATATTGATACGCGGGACTCTGCTGCGGAGAAAATATAACAGGCAAAAGTCTCCCTTGCACCGAGTCCTTGTACCCTGCTCTCCAAATGATTCCCGCAAACTACTACTTGACTCCTGACTGCGGTTTTATTGTGGTTATACAAGTGGATACGATATTTTAATACCCATACAAAATGACTTTCTGGTATTATGATGTCTCATGCATTTAACAGTTCCGATTTCCGAAATCGTGGTTTTACCATTAGAAGTCTAATGGCTATTGTACATGAAAGCGACAGACTTGAATGTAGCAGTATTGGGTTGATACGCTATGTTGTGAAGTATTCGTACACTTTGTGTTGATTCTTCGTGAATTCACCAAACCAATCTTGGAAGTTTTCACTCTGATGCATTGCAAGTTCGTAAGCATATTGAAACTTGAAACACGACAGCTCTGGAGTATGTTCCTTGTGAAGATCGGTGCGGCAGACCCTTGAGGTAAGTCATTATTAAGACTGTAACATAAGCTTCTTTCTCTCTGTCATACACCCATGTGATGATTGGCAAACGTGAAGCCGAGAAAATTACGTAACCGTTTTTAGGACTATTAGAACTCGGACTTATGAAATTTCAGGGTTGGCAAAATGTAGCAAGATCAAATGATTTCATGCTGCTAGCTGTGAGGATTCGATAGCAGACATGGCTCCTATGGAGGTCACATTAGGTCAAGGGCCCTGATCATCAAGAAGATGATATACATGCAGATGATGTTTACTATAGAGCACTTGTGTGTCTCTCTTGGAGTGGGTAGGATGTGCTGTGCTATTTATGTAACTTCAAAAAGCTGCACATACCGGCAGGTTAATGGATGTTCTAATAGAACAAGAATGTGCGGATTCGGCTTTGGTGAAGTTGTCTAGAAAACTAATGAAGAGCCTTTTTGAAACTACGTGGCAGGTTAAAACTGTATTGCACAGGGGCTTGGCGTTGTCGGGCACTGCTGTAACCGATTGAGCTATCCGCATACGACTCACGTTCCAGCCTCACAATTCCACTTTTGCCGGTACCTCTCTTCCACGTTCCGAATTTCGTTGCCTGCGAAACGTAAGGTTCCAAGTCCGGCAGACAGCTATGAATGCGAGGAAGTTTCAGTACTGCGCATATTCTGCTGCAGAGTAAAAACTTACTCTGAAGACAATTCGCTAGGCTGCGGTTTCATTTCTTGGCAACTTTTATTTCTTCCGCAAGGTACGCAGGCAACGTTTATTGAAGTTTGGAAAGTAGGATAGGCGTTACTGGAGGAAGTAAAGCTGCGAGGGCCGGTCGCAACTTGTGCTCAGATAAATCAGTCGATAGAGCACTTGTCTGCGAAAGACAGTCACAGATTCGAGTCCTGGTCTGACACACAGTTTTAACCTGCTCTGCGGTATAAAACCCGTACATACCCTGCGGTAGAGTGAAGAAATTTATTCTGATAATGAAGTGCCTCCTCACCCAATTGTGAATGTATGAGGCCTATTGGGGACGTTTGCATTTTGTTCAAGGTTCACACTTCTTACCAGTACTGGAGCAGTAATAGAAAAGGCGTACTTAAGTTTACTACGGAAGTATTCCGGCCAGGTGAGTCTACAGTATGCTGAATACCACCGTCGTTTTCATTGACAGGCTGACAGAATTTGGGGTTGGATATACCATACAGCGTGAGAAGCCCATGACTTGTACCAAGCATATTTTATGAATGACACTTTGTGACACGCACATTTGATTTTTGTAACGATAGCAGGAAACACACCTAATTCTTCTTGTTATATTTAGGCATTTGCCTGTTACTCCATCTTGGTGGAAATTATTGGTCTTTCTACCATTTCGTCGGTCTTCCCAAAGACCCTGTGCCTTCTGGGTGATTAATGATGGGTTATTAATTTTAGCATTCTATTGTCTTCCATTCGGAAGTATTTAAAAAGAGAGACTCCTCAGATATGACTTATGGCGCAAACCACACATATTTCAACATAGATACGGTTACCGGACCTGTCACCTGATAGGGTGCCAGAGAGTGAAGCGTAATGCAATCTTCACAAGGTGATATTTCTCTCAGGTCCTCCAACAATGTAGAAGCATTTTGCAATCTTTTCTGGAAATGTCTGACTTGGCTGTGAAAGTATACAACGCCAAGACTGACACAACGCTGTCACGATTCCATGTTATGCCTCGATTATACATTGCCATGAATGTACCACTGTAAATATCATTATTGTTATTATTGTTAGTTTCCGAAGAAATGCGATTCGTTGTAGCTTTGCAAGTGTCTGGTGAGAGATTAGAACAAAATGACAAAATGCGATCGTAGAATGGGGGGAGTTGTTGTCAGGCGCCTTACCGGGTTGCGCTTAAGGTCTAGTCTCATCAGTTAGCATGTAAAATATGTGGTTTTTATGATTTTTTAAACTAATGAAGCAATCAACGTAAATTTTTTGCACATTATTTCTTGATTTCTTGGAAAGCATTTTTTTAAAATTTCTTTAAAGAAATCTTCACCTTTAAGCTCCCAATTTGAAGAGTTAAAGTTGCTCTGTCCAAAATCAGGTGTGTCCATGATGGAATTCCTGCTGTCTGCCAAGCTTATTTGAGACCAAAAAAACAACTTTTTGATCACTAAGGTAACGCGGACGAAGTAATAGAAAGGTTTTTTGAACTTTGGAAAAATAAAGAAAGGCGGACATTTGAAACAAATATGTAGTTATGTCGCGTGTTTTTGGTTGTGTTTGCAGTAACAAATGAATAAATAAAAGTAAAAATTAGCCTATTAGCCCTTGCGGACATACGTGAGGAGTAATTCAGTGAAATTTTAGAAATGTGTCTTTATTAGCGTGACCGCAGTCCATTCAGTCAGGTTGATATACAGTGTGTTTCAAGCTGACGGAATAAATTGCGGGCACACTAATGAAGATACCTTTCTGAAATTTGACTGAATTAGTCCTCGGGCATGTTGTCAAGGAGGAATAGGCTGCTTTTTATTTCAATAATTCATTAGTTACTGCAAAAAACATACCAAAAACATACGACAAAACTACATCTTTGTTTCAAAGTCCGCCCTTTTTTATTTTTTCAAATTTGAAAAAACCGTGCTATTAATCCGTTTGCGTTATCCTATTGATTAAGATTTTTTAAAATACGTATTTCATTTAAGATTCGCAGATTGCAGAACTTGTGGCGAAACAAGCGCTGTATCATTGGAGAAATACAGAGGCGAGCGCGAGTGCTGGGACTTACTACAGTTCACTGCTTCTAGCGCCACGTCACCAAAACGCGTCTGTGCGTAGCATACAAAGTATTGCGTCATAATTTAAGAATGAAATTAAAAGTTACAGTTACTTTTCCAAAATTTGTTAGCATGTGCTTTAGTCTATTAATTTGAGAACTGTTAAATCTCAGAATGATCAGGTCAGTATTTTCCCCTAAATACATCGTTTTAAGAAGAAAAAGTGTCGCTAAATAATAAAGCTAGAAACCCAAAAATTCGTCATAATGTGCAGATGTATGTCAAAATTAACTGGTACGAGTCTCAACGTGATTAAAGAAATATTTTGGTCAGAATCCCAGTTTTTAAGGAAAATTGAAGGCACTAAATATTAGACTTAGAAATATGAAAATTTGTATGAAGCTTCAGTTCAACATAAATACATTAATTATGTAACTCCATTGAGCAACCTCTGATAGTTTTCGAGTAATTTGCAGAAAACCAAATTTGGAACTAAAATGTCCTTGTTTGTAGTAGATCAAGTAACTATTATACTAATGCTAGAATGTTTTGGTTACAGCACGTGATGAAACCTGTTAAATAATAGAGCTGTAACAAGTTTCAAGGCCTGGATGTAAATAATAACATAAGGTCTCTTAAAGTTGTAGTTCAGAGGTCACGTTATACTGTCAGTTCAAATGGTTCAAATGGCTCTGAGCACTATGGGACTTAACTTCTGAGGTCATCAGTCCCCTAGAACTTAGAACTACTCAAACCCAACTAACCTAAGGACATCACACACACCCTTGCCCGAGGCAGGATTCGAACCCGCGACGTAGCGGTCGTGCGGTTCCAGACTGTAGCGCCTAGAACCGCTCGGCCACCCCGGCCGGCGACTGTCAGTTCCGTTCTGAAAATTCTAGACGGCGAAGTTTAAATGCAGGCGAGCTAAAACTTTTTCTGTCATTTTAACCAAAGTAACTACATGCATACAACAATCATGAAGATTCTAAATTAATACACAACAGTGTTATAAAATATTGTGTGTCCGAGAAGGCGGCCGTTTAGAGGCTACAACCGTCTGCATAGGGCGGGTGACAGCAGGTGGTCCCTTGCCCGTCCGCTGCGCCACATGCGTAAATACAGCCCGAGAGGCAAGGCTAGGATCCAATTCGCACCCAGCCAATGTACGATCGGCGTCAGTCGAACGCCGGAGTGCGCGCTGCCTCGGATGACGTCAGAGGCAGGCTGTTACTAAACGCTTATTTTCAGTAATAACACAGGTATGCAAAAAATTTTTTTTGAAAGTTGTTTGAAATTTGATGACTGACTTTTATGTGCTTTTCAGCGCTGATTTAAAAAATGCAATCCATTTTTTTCTATCACGTGAGGTCTCCTCACAAAAAAGAGTACTTTTGGGTGTAATAACAACATTTAAGCAATTTATCACATTTTTTCCAACGTTATAAAATTTTATTTATAAATCATGTTCTAAAGTACATTTCCAGTACACTTCCATTTCTCTTTAAGCTCATAAGTCCTTATAATAACGCTTACGCTTTCTGTCGAAGCTTCTTTTATTGCTTTTCCGGCTGTGGACTCATTGAGGATCGTCTCTTTTTTGTCATCCAGCAGTAGTCCGCTACCATGTTGACGTTCCATCTTCCTTGATATCTTCTTTCCATTTCTTTGATATCTTGGTGGAATCTTTCGCCCTGCTTTTCACTTATATCACCAAGGTTTGCAGGGAAGTAGTTAAGATGTGAGTGAAGAAAATGAACGTAATGCTCATATTACAGCCCAGCTTCTTAAAGTTCTCGAGCGTGTCTGCGACGATTGTCTTGTAGTTTGGATCTCTGTTGTTTCCTAGGAACCCTCTAACAACTAATTTAAAAGATGTCCATGCTGCCTTTTCTTTTGTTTCCATTTTGTCCATTTTGGGATCTGTTATTAGTTTTCTAATGTCTGGTCCGACAAAGATTCCTTCCTTTAGCATTGCCTCGGATAAACCAGGAAACTGTGTACAAAGATATCTGAAACACTCCCCTTCTTTTGGCAATGCTTTAACAAATTGTTTCATCAGCCCCAACTTAATGTGAAGTGGTGGAAGTAACACCTTTTTGGAATCCACAAGGTTTTTCCTCTCAACATTTTTAAACCCTATCTGTAAGGTTTTTCTCAAGGGCCAAGCTTTTTTTTTATGTAGTGTTGCTTTCTGCCTCTACTGTCCCATTCACAAAGAAAGCAATGGAACTTTGTATAGCCACTTTGTTGACCAAGCACCATTGAAATCACTTTTAAATCACCACATAGTGTCCATTTGTGGTCTGAATAGCAGAGTTCGCTTAAAACCGGTTCAGGGTTTTCGTAACATTCTTTTAAGTGAGCCGAGTGTCCAACTGGTATAGAAGCATATTTATTGCCATTGTGTAGAACTACTGCTTTAAGGCTTCTTTTTGAAGAATCAATAAAAAGTCTCCACTCATCAGGAGCATATTCTATTTTGAAACGTGCCGTAAGTCCAGGAACATCACTGCAAAACACCAGGTCACTTTCTTGAGAGAAGAAAGATACAAACTCCTCTTCCCTCTGTCGATACCAAGAAAAGGATGTACCCGGAGCCAACATATGTTTATCTTGCAGTCTAGATCCTAAAATCTCTTTTGAATCCTGAGAAAGGCCTGGGCCTCTAACTAAATCGTTCAGTTCAGATTGTGAGAATGGAATGGGATCGGTTGTGCCAGGATCGTAGCAATCTCTGTCTTCTTCACTATCACCTTTCTGAGCCAATGACTTGTGATCATCTGTATCACCCAAAGAATCTGGAGGAGAGGGTATTGGTACTTAAGATCCATGAGGAACAGGACGAATGGCTGATTGAATGTTAGGGTAAGAAATGTCCCTTTTGTTTTTCAAAATGAAACCTCGTACGTTGCAAGAACTAAAATAGCAGTCATCACTATGATTTTTGGGCTCGCTCAAAGCCATTGGTATTCCAAAACGTAAGGACTGCTTTTTACGTTGAAACCATTGCCTCAGCTCTTCAACACACACTGAACAAACTTTATGTGGGGCCCAGGGCTTATCTTGATCGCCTAACTTTATACCAAAATAGGCGAAATATACTTTTTCAACAAAATGGGAAATGTTTCTTTGCCGCTTTTTAACGGTATAGTTACCACAAATGTACCAGAAGCTATCTGACGAGTTCATACATTCTCTGGTAGCCATTGTCCATAAAACAACTTCACAACACAAGAAAACAGTCACTACTTTAAAGCACTAGTAACAACACGTGAACAGCACAGAAGGTACTGTGAACTGGACAATAGCAGAAGCTCACTGGTTGGTGATGGCGGGAGAAGGGGCAGCGCGACAGACAGGCACTGACTTGAAAATACTGCTGGTTTCTCCTAATTACTCTTTATTTTACGTATATCTAGTATAAAAACGGCTAAATAACAGTGTATGGAGATCCTAAAAACCAAAATTCAAACTCAATAGAGTGCTGAAATATCGAAAAAAGCTAAAAATAGACAAGCACTTTGTGAAATTAACTGTACGTGATGGAATTTTTTCACTATTTTTCCCGGAATCAGCGTTGAAAACAATATAAAAATCACTTAATAAATTTGAAACAATTTTTATGTCGCAGACCTGTGTAATAGAAAGTGAACTCGCAAGAAGCCGGCCGTTGTGACCGAGCGGTTTTAGGCGCTTCTGTCCGCAACCGCGCTGCTGCTACGGTCGCAGGTTCGAATCCTTCCTCGGGAATGGATGTGTGTGATGTCCTTAGGTTAGTTAAGTAGTTCTAAGTCTAGGGGACTGACGACCTCAGATGTTAAGTCCCATAGTGCTCAGAGCCATTTGAACCATTTTGAACTCGTGAGGACTTAACACCGTCCTGGGTCGCTTAGATTACGCAGAAGTAAATGTTAGTGTGCCGCCCGAAATGTTAACAAATCTGCGTGACAAGTGGTAACAATTATTTTCCACATTTGTTGCGAGCAATTATTTTGATTATCAGAAGTCAGGGGGAAAGACAATTTAATAGGAACTTACCGTAGAGGTCGCCTCTTAACTGCTCATAGTGCTGTTTAGGAGAGAGATATTTACTGTCAGTATCGACATACTAAAGATTACAATGTTGTGTGTGTGAAACTAGAACTGAAACTCTTCATTTATAATTATGGTCGTGATCCCGCTGAGCAGATAGAGAATAGAAACATTTATTTCAGTGGACTGGACAATGATGTGGACTTGCAGACTGGGAACTATGGTCAGTATGTTCTCCATAGCTTTCTGGCTGACCACAGAAATATTTTTCAGGCTCTCTTAAAAGACAGCGAACACTATTCCAATATTTCAAGTATTTCAAATATTTCCTCCCGTTACTTATTATTATTATATCAACCCGCCGCCCCACAGGCTTTCATCGTGGACACACCTGATTTTCGACAGAGCAACTTTGACTCCTCGAGTTGGGGGCTTAAAGGTGACAATTTCTTTAAAAAATCAAAAACATGCTCTCCAAGAATCAATAAACAATCTGCAAAAATATTTATGTTTATTGCTTCTTTAGTTTAAAAAAATCGTAAAAATCACATATTTTACAGGCTGCTTGACGACTGGGGCTCTCCTGTAGAAATCAGCACAGCCATTAAAGTTTAGAGGAGGAGCACCATTGTATGTATAAAATATTGGCGACAAATCAGTGGAAACAATATGCACTGTAAAATATCTGTATGTAATCCTCCGACGAGATCGAAAGTGGAATGACCACATAAAAACAAATTGTAGGAAAAGCAGATGCCAGGCTGAGATTCATAGGAAGAATCTTAAGAAAATATAATTGATGCACGAAAGAAATGGCTTGCAAAATACTCGTTTGACTAATTCTTGAGTATTACTCGTCAGTCTGCGACCCTCACAAGATTAATTTGATAGAGGGGGCAGACAGAGAGAGAGAGAGAGAGAGAGAGAGAGAGAGAGAGAGAGGGGGGGGGGGTTTAGTAGTACAAGAAGTTGCCTGCGCCATACTCTGTAAAGTGGTTTGCGGAGTGTAGATAGTGATTCAGATGAACATCAGTTTTTATAAAATACTTGAGAATCACATAGTATTAGAGCGCCATTTGGTTCATCTAAATACAGGATAACAAATATTGAACTATAAGAAATAAAATCGTCATAACTTCTACGGCTTGCATTAGGACGTTCAAACTGCACGGTTGGCCGCAGTGCATGATGGGAATTATTTTGGATGGGTTCGTTAATAAGCAAAATTGGCACATTTGGGGGACTGAGAATTCGCATTTCGCGATCGAGAAGTCTCTTCACCCTCAACGGGTGACTGTGTGGTGTGCAATGTCCAATCACGGAATAATCGGTGCGATATTCCTTGACTACCGAACGGCACGTGAAGGTTTTGGAAGGCGATTTCATCCCAATTATCCAAAGTGACCCTCATTTCGACAAGATGTAGTTCATGCAAGACGGAGCTCGACCCCATTGAAGCAAGAGAGTGTTTGATGTCCTGGAGGAGCACTTTTGGGACTGCATTCTGGTTATGGGGTACCCGAGGACATGGCCCTCAATTGGCCGCCATATTCTCCGGATCTGAACACATGCGACTCGTTTTTGTGGGGCTATTTTAAAGATAAGGTGTGCAAGAATTACCCCAAAACAATTACCGAGCTGAAAAAGCGTCTTCCAGGCACTTAAATGTGATTTGCAGAGTATCCATGTAGATGTAGATAGAAGTCATTGAGGAGGTCATCGACAGCATTGATGTTCCGACACTTCAGCGGGTCATGCAGAATTTGGCTATTCGTGTGCGCCACATCATCGGCAGTGATGCCATAACCTAATATCTCTAGTGACGTTTACATGTTGAATAAAATGTGTGCACGCCTTAGTTTGTATCTATTTTACGTTCGTTTCCCGCATAGTTCACTAAAATTGTCACCCTATATGAACTACAGTGGTGCGAAAGATGAGCAAAATCAGTGTCCAGTTGGCTGTATGCTTCACGTGTCGGTGAATGGCGACGAGTATCCGCGAGCGGTGAAGTGATTAACTGGTGGTTCTGGAGGGCCGGTCGCGGCGCCGCTCGCCTACGTGCGGAGGGACGGCGGGCAGGTGTTTGCGCTGCGGTTTCATTTCCGCCAATTCCGAGGTCCGTTGGTGCGCCGCGCTGCGCTGTGCGACCCGAGCCGGCCGAAGGCTGCGCCCTGATGGATTGCCCGCGCCGCGCCGCGCAACCGGAGCCGCGTCCGCAAATACTGCGGCCCCGGGGACGGTCGCGTTGCGGCCGCCGTCGGCGGGTGCACTCACTCCACTCGGCTCAGCTCCACCACCTGCAGCGAGGCCGGCGCCTAGCCCACTGTGCCGTGCCACACTTGTTCCACTCTAGACATGTTCTGAATGCGGACGGTATTCAGTGTTCGCGAATGTAGTCCAAGGCCGTGGGGAATTATTTCGTTCCGCGTCGACAAGTTACAGTAGAGAGCTCTGACCGTGCGCCTATTGCCAGTCTGGCCCTTTTTAGAAATTTTTGTATACAGCAAACTTCAGATTGTTTGTATACGACGTGTGTTCAAAAGGAAATCGAACCTTTGAAATAGCGCGCAAACCAGCAGAGAGAGAGAGAGAGAGAGAGAGAGAGAGCGCGAGAGCGAGAGCTGCGGCTACTGAGGGGCTTGAAGAACAGCATATGTGTGTGAAATTCTGCTACAAACTTGGCAAAACTTTCACAGAGACATTTCAGATGCTTAGCCAAGCATACGGGGAGGACTGCACTGTGCTACGTGTGCTTTAAACGTTTTCAACAGGGCAGATTGTCGGTCTGTGCTGATTCCAAGTTTGGAGGTCCTTCCACATCAACAGATGATGGCAATGTGGACAGCGCTCGTACTGTCATTCGCGGAAATTGTCGTTTAACTGCTCCGGAAGTTACTGAGAGGTGGGTATCAGTGTAGGATCATGCCATCAACTTGAGATGCGTCCTGTCGGGCAAAATTCGTACGGCGTTTTTTTGACTGAAGATCAGAAACAGACCAGTGTTGACAGGTGCGAGGAACTGCTTGCCGCTTTTAATGGTAATGAAAACTTTATTAAGAACATCATAACAGGCGATGAGACGTGGGTGTACGGCTATGATGCTGAAACGAAAATGCAGTCGTCATAGTGGGCGAGCAAAGGGTCACCTCGACCAAAAAAAAACATTCATGCGTCGGTCAAAGATAAAGGTGATGTTCGTTGTGTTCTTTGACTACAAAGGCATTATCCAACATGAGAATTTGTGCCACTTGGTCAGACGGTAAACAAGGAACTCTACCAGGGAACCCCAGTGCGCATGAGGAATGCTGTGCGCAGGAAGAGGCCTGAAATGTGGGAAAACCGGAGTTGGATGTTGCATACGTCAATGCACCAACTCACGCGTCATCCTTGTCTGCAGCTGTCTAGCAAAATACCACTTCCCCGTTGTGCCCCATCCACCCTATTCTTCAGACCTAGCCCCAGCAGATTTTTTCCTGTTATCCAAACTGAAAAACACGTTGAAAGGATGTCGTTTCCAAACCATAGAGAAGATACACGACAATGCGACGAGAAATCTGCGCGCCATCCCCCAAAATGTGTTCCAGGAGGCGTTCCAAAACTGGAAGAAACGATGGGAACGGTTTATTGCGAGTGGAGGGGACTATGCCGGCCACTGTGGCCGAGCAGTCCTAGGCGCTTCAGTCTGCAACCGCGTGACTGCTACGGTCGCAGGTTCGAATCCTTCCTCGGAAATTGATGTGTGTGATGTCCTTAGGTTAGTTAGGTTTAAGTAGTTCTAAGGGACTGATGACCTCAGATGTTAAGTCCCCTAGTGCCATTTGAACTATTTTTTTGTGACTGTGCCTGCCGTCAACAGCAAATGCAACATGGTCCGAGAGCCCATGGGTTGAACCAGCAAAACTATAGGAGGTTGAGTACAGCAAGAAATTACACTCTCACCTCACACATGCACATATTAGTCGACCACATTGTTATTAAACCTGCGAATGAGGACACTGCGGTCGGCTTATCGTCAGTTTTTATCGTGATATTTCACGAGGACACGCTGAAACGCATGGTAGTACATGTGAAATTGTCTTGAAATCATTCACAGTGCAATGCGTCTCCCTGGTCACCAGTTTACTCGTTTACTGCTACGTCACGGCAAGTTTCCAATAACGGCCACGTGAGGCCAAGTGCAATAATACCGTGGTCTGGTAGTACAGGGGAAAAAAACCCGGAAATTCTGATTTGCTCGAACTTAGGCAAATATGATTGAATGTTTCATTCCCTTCATTTACATCCTTGCATAACCATAGTCTGCGGACCTGTCTTCTGTCATAGTGCTAAGTGAAATCGTGATAATGACAAATAAATACACACTTCATTTTTCCAGTTCTGATGTTGTCGAAGTTACGACAGTCTGTTACTATTAAAGTTCTCCGATTATTATTATTATTATTATTATTATCATCATCATCACGCATGCAACGGGATGCTTACCAATATGTTCCAAAACATCGGGGTTTTTCCGGTCTCATAAGTCGGGTTCCATTGGTGATAGAAAAGTAGAGTTAATGTTTTGGATAGTCTAGGGGCCATTTGTATACCCCATAGAAGGATCTTCTTAGTGTCACTATCCTACAGTACAGGATCAAAGTGTGAATATTACCCACTTCCTCCGGCTTTGGCAAAAGGAAAAAATTGATTGGTTCATTTTCCATTTGATGGGCCTTCTGTGTGCCTAGAGGGATTATGGAGACACCTTTAGTTCATGGGCGTTTCCTTAGAAAACGTGAAAAAAGCGTCTTTTTACCATTTTGTATACCAAAACCAAGAAGCGGATACCAAAACCGCTAGGCGCACCAATAGGCTGAATTTTTACGATATATTTCCAAGATCCCAACCTCGAACAACCTTGAGAAAAATACCTTTATATCTTTGTTTCCGAGATACAGGGGTTCAGAGTTACCTTACTTGTAAACAAAATAAAATACGCACGTAAAATCGGTGACAGTCTATCACAATGACAACAAGGAAGAGAGGTAGAGTGGCAGTGAGAACATACAGCAGCAGTGGGAAGGAATAAATTGAGAAGATAGCAGTAAGAAAGGGTAAGAGGGAGAGAGCGACAGTGAGGGGAGACAGTAGTAGTACGACAAAGCGAAGGGGACTGTGGGTGTGAGGCAGGAAACAGCGACAGAGAGACACAAAGAGATAATGACTACGAAGGTGTGAGAATGGGCAAGTGGAAGCGAAAGGGAATGAGCGGCTTGCAGCGATGGACTGGTGGGTTTCAGCAAGTTACAGTTAGGGGAGCTTGCTGGAATGAGAGGCGAGTTGCATGTTGTAGATAAAAAAAAGTTTATTTACTACGGTATTACTGTTACTGTTTTTGCACCATAGGCACTGTATGAGGGATGGTTGCCCGTTTGACCGAAAAACTGCAGCCATTATTTCTGAAACACCCGTTTGTTCTGAGCGTGTTATAGATAATCTTAGCGCACAGATGACAGGTTTGTAGTAACGTAAATGGACGACATTTTCAGGAACATCTCTAAAACAATATTCGTCACACGGCTGTTTGAACACCGTCTGTGAACATCACTAGCGTAATAATCTTCATGGATACCTTGAGGGAGGAGGGTGACTGTGCAGATCTGACGTTTTTATCATATAAAAATGTTTTTATTTTTGTCTCCTCTAACAGTGTAAAATTCGGGATACCTAATTTTTTTAATACCCTGTAGATCTGGGTAGTGGGCTTACAGTCTAACCAGAATGTCTAAGAACGGCAGAAAACAATCTCTTTCTGTTCAAATGGCTCTGAGCACTATGGGGCTTAACTTCTAAGGTCATTAGTCCCCTAGAACTTAGAACTACTTAAATCTAACTAACCTAAGGACATCACACACATCCATGCCCGAGGTAGGATCCGAACCTGCGACCGCAGCGGTCGCGCGGTTCCAGACTGTAGCGCCTAGAACCGCTCGGCCACCCCGGCCGGCAATCTCTCTCAGTTTTCATGCTAAACTGAATGTTGTTATGGAACGAGATGAGATAGTGCACTAACTCCATTGCTTCGTTCTATCCTTTGGGCTGCATTATGAAAGTGCCATCAACATAATAAAAAAAAATGTTGTAGAGGCTTATGATCCTGGGTATCATTGGTACAAAATCTTCCGTTAAAAAATTCTCGATCTATGGAAGGAGACAAGGGGGGGGGGGGGCTTCCTCGATGACCTCGGTAGTCTGTACAAAAATATTCCTTGTTGAAAATAAGATAGGTTGAGGTAAGAGCATACTAGAGAAGTAGATAGTGTTGTCTGCCTGAAATTTGTTGTTCAGTCAGGTAAGCCAAAACTAATTTACTCACACCGAAGCAGAGCGTGGCGTATAATTGACCTGGTTACTTTTCTGTAATCTACATGCTGTTTCTCTCAATGCTTGCAAGGGTAGGGGCGAGCCATTACCTGCAACATCAATATATGCCAGAGACTAGCTGAAAGGTAATTGTAGTGGTGTGCAAGTAAGAAGGCGGGTGCGTGATGCGTAGAAAACTTTGCGTTGCTGCCAGTTTGCTCTCTGTCTGTTCCACGAGCCGCGCTTCAGCCGTTCGTAACTGGCAGCACGTGTATAAGCGCCACATTGGGCCTCCCTTTCTGCATCTGACTCTCCGTCGAACCGTTGATATGCTCCAAAAGTTATCGGTGTCGGGTTTGCTTTAAGCCACACATACCTAAAATAAGGTGAAAATCAATATTAAATGTTCTAAGTGCACCTCAAAAGTGCACTCAGCGGACTGTAGTGGGTGAGCAATTCCAGCCAATCATCCGCATTTAGATTCGTTTTGATTTCCCTAAATCACTGCGAATCCATGATGTTCCTCCAAACAACTTGTATCTTCTCCACCCGCTGTCATATCTCCACACTCTCTGCAGTAGGAAAGTTCCACAGTAGTTTGAAGTCCCTGACCCTGACCCTGACGTTGGCGCTAGACGAGTATTGTATTGACTTGAGATCCCCTGTACCCCAAGTACAGCATGTCCTTTTCGTGTTTAATGTCCTCTTGCTCTTTGTGCACTCACAATACGTCGAGTCTAGCACTGTAAGTTGTGGAAACTCGTTTAGTCATTATATTCGGCATGTTATTTGTATTGGGTGTGTACAAGTAATTTGTCTGATGACTAACTGCCCATATCATACTCCTTAACGTTTTAGTTGCATCTCTGATAGAGATATTATGCCATGCAGCAAGCTAATTTATCTATCGTTGTCGTTCATATTCCTTAAATTGTCTTCTGCTTGTTGCATTGGTGATTTTACAGTGTATTATATCAGACATGAAAGAGACTGTAATGCGTAGTTTTTTCCCCAGCACTGTTTGCTTTGGATTCCAAATAAGAAACCATTGTAACAGATTCTCACTAGCAATGAGTGCAGTGTTACCTCGGACCTTGTTCCATACAATTATGTGTTGTGGGAGTTTCTCTTAATCAGCTGTGAAAATATGTTTGTAATTACACTTGCTTTCTGAGGCCACCATGAAAGTTTGATTTAGTGAGTCTTTGTGCCTAATAGTTTTATCTGTGTTCATACTTACAGTAATTCCTCAGTTTGTTTGTCTTTGTGCAATCTGCAACCCTGTATGTAGGCCATATGTTTCGGAATGTTTCTTTCAAACTTCCCCTGTCTTAATAGCATTGGGCATTGATAAACGAAGCTGTATGTGTGAATCTTCAGGTTTTGGCGGCGCAAAGACTGTTCCATTAAGTTTCGGGTGTGCAGCCGCAACAAGATTTCTTACGGCTGTACACCCGAAACTTAATGGAAGCTGTATGTTTCTACCACAGGAGTAGTTTCGACTTTAATTTCGTACTTTGTGACTGCTATGTGTTAAAATGGTGTCCACATAAGAAGGCGGGTGGCGGCGCATTGCACAGTATCAACGGGCAAAAGTACCACGTGATGCCCCAGCCAGCAGCGTCGTTCTGCCGATACTTTCTCTAGTGTATCTTTATGGATATATATATAGAACATTAACCATTGATTATCATTTTAGTTAACCTACGGCTGAGTCATAGGTATAACCAAGGGTCACAAGAGAACAACCCTCCTGGAATTCTGGAGAATAGATTTTCGTACTTATTAAAAAATTCTCACATTTTATAGCACTGACTGTCTATGATTTCACTAAATTGCAAATTGATCTTTGCAGACTGCAGTGAAAAGTACTATGATTTTTAAAACTTTCTGTTTCTACATGTTAAGGAGTATCATTTTGACATTTGTTTCTAATCAGATATTTTTTCTGATTATTTTTCTAGCTATACAACACGATTTTTCGTAATAGTATACCTAGGAGTAATCATAAGAAGGATGTAATTTCAGATCGTAGGTTCAAAATGATGGCTTATATATATACCACTTGACCGACTTCAACCAAATTTGGTGCACATACTACTTATTGTCTGGATAGAAGTGCTGTGGCGTAAGTACCACATAGCTCCCATGGAGGGGGGGGGCATGGGGGTGAAAAAACACTGGTAACATCAGACAACTAGGCTGTCCTGCACATATGGTGTGTTGTGTGGGTAGTATCGGAGTGTGTTCCATGGGCTATGGATGTCAGTGGGTGTAGGTGAGCAGAGAATGTGGGAGGAGGAGATGGATAGTGAGAGGGGGCAATAGATGGACAGAGAAATGGGGGAGGAGGAGGAGGAGGAGGAGGTGAAGGGAGAGGGGGAGGGGGAGAGGGAGAGGGGGAGGGGGAGGGGGGGTTGTATGTGAGGAGATGGGCTGTCCGTGTGAGGGTGTAGATAGATGGACAGAGAGGAACGGAGTATGAGAAGAACAGACAGAGGGGTAGAGCTAAATTATCTACGTAAAACACATTTACTTCCTGCTTAGCAATTGTTAGCGGCGCACAACTTTAACGTAATTCCTGTCTAATTTAGTATTTGGTGCATTTTATATTCTCGAATTAGCCAAAGCAATTTTATAAAAGTAATAAGTTTAGAATCTTGCCCCTTGATAAATTTTTGCGAATGACCCAGGGTGGAAAACCACTGTAGTGTTCATTATGGGTAGCATAAAGCAAGCACGAAAAATATTACTTTGAGAAGCGACAGTGATGGTTTTCCGAGCATATAATTTTTTCTAGCGATAAGTCCGCCCCCGTTAGCTGAGTGGTCAGCGCGTCGGAATGCCACGCCATGGGGCCCGGGTTCGATTCCCGGCTGAGGCAGGAGATTTTCTCCGCTCAGGGACCGGGTGTTGTGTTGTCCTCATCATCGTTTCATCCCCATCTCCGACGCGCAAGTCGCCCAATGTGGCGTCGAATGCAGTAGGTACTTGCCCTCGGCGGCCGTACTTCGGAATGGGAGACTCCCGGCCCACAATTCCGTACGCTCATTTCCATTCCTAGCGAGAAACAGGGGCAGCAACACAGGCCAGCGTGGCGCTGCTCCGTAGCATTGCCCGTTACCAACAGCTAGAGTGGGAAACGTGGTGTGGGTGGGGGGAGTGAGAGGGAACACCCTGGCATCGCCTCCGTCTGCGCTGAAAGCATCGCGCACACACCTTCTTACTTGGACACCGCTGCAATAACCTGCCAGCTGTTTTCTGGTGTATTTTGGTATAGTATTCGGCCAGGCTTCATTGCGTGTACCTTTCCAACATTCGTGTCTATTCGTTCTTTGTAGGCATAGTATGACTAGTTGACTGTCATTCAAGCTTGCAGCGTGATCGTGCCCATCCTTCCGCACGCCACATGCTACAGTTGCTTTAGCGATTGTTCACTCTCTTAACCCTAGGCAGCTCAAGCCTTTTTTCCCAACTTGGATGCCTAAGGGGGGGGGGGGTGTCGGCGAGCCCACAGGTATTAAATAAGTTTACTGACGAAAAATTACAACTTTATAAATGCTGTTAATTGTTATAAATATTGGATTGAGTGAATAAAAAATTGACATATTACAATACAAAATACAGATGTGTTCATATACAATAGACTACTCTGAGTCCTCAACTTCAAGGCAGGAGACACACTTTACAATTTTTTCTGAATATGTCTTACACACATGTTTATGAAACTGTCCACAATACTGTTTTGGTTTACTCAGATTGTTGTACTTCTGCTTCTTTGTTTTAGCTTTTCTTACACAATTATGGCACTGACCTTTCCCTGCAGGAGGCTGACGTGCTTCTGTTGTCACTTCTTTGATTTTATTTTGTAGAATAGTCTCCATTGATTGAACAATTTGGTTAGAGAACCCTCTTGCATTGGCACTTCTTTCTTCTGCGTGCAATTTCACTAGTTCCATCCCAGCTTGCAGAAGATAAAGTTTCCGTTTGTTATGTTTCTTTTCATTCCATCTTGGATGTTGCTGGATGAATATGGTGGTTGCATTGATAGCACAAATGTCGATGGGAGAGTAAAATACAGATAGAGGCTATCTCTTTGTTCCCCTCTTGCAGGTGTACATACACGTCATTTGATCAATGGTATCAATTCCACCTTTAGTGGAATTATAATATGCATTTATCTCGGTTTTATTCTTCTCTCCTCCAACAGTGCCTTTATCTTATGTTGGTGCATTGTTGACAACATCAGTAAGTTTTTACTTGGTTTCGTTTTTGCTGTGTAGGACACCAAAGTTACTGGAAGCCTACGTGTGGGGAACTGCACTAACTCACTGCAAGTTTAAAAGATAAATAACTGCTGACTGACATCAACAATCACTTCCTCTGAAAGTAAACAGATTGTTGTGAATATCAAGAATACCAGCCAACTAGAAACTAACTTGCATTGTTGTAGAGATGAGAAATACGAAATACTACTAAGGGAAATTTTCTATAGCATGGAAGCCTAAGGGGGGGGGGGGGGGTTGTTGGACCCATAACAAGTTTATTTATTTTTTCTTTCAAAGCAGGAATTTTCTATAAAATATAGTGACACTAACATTTCATAAAAATAGTCAACAAACAGTAACTCAAAGGGAATATGTAGTATGAAAGTTACTTGGGCAAAAGCAGAGGACATAAAAAAATTGTGGGTTCAACGACCCCCCCCCCCCAGGCGTCCTAGGGTTAAGTCTTACCGTATCGTAATTTTTATAGTCATTGCTCTCTTCTATCATTATTGGTAATCGAATTCTGACTCAGTGGTGCCTTTATTCGCTTTAAAGTCCTTGTATGTATTACGCTCTAACGTTGGCCTTAGCTATTACTCTTTCTGCGTCCGTATTTCTCAATTTCGGGTTACTGTCCGTCTTTTATTTGCACCCGCGCTTGTTGCTACGTAACCTGGTCTTTTCCGTGGTCGTGTGTTACGTTGTACGTTTTGAGTTTCAACGTCCTTTATGACAATATTTACTGAGTCGCCGTTGAGCGTACTTATGACTTCTGTCATCTTCAGTCCCAAGCAGTTATGAGAAGTAGGAATGAGATACGTTGTGTTAGTTGCTTTTTGTTAATGTGAGTTAACAATGAATGACCCTCAAAATTTTTTGAGACCATACTGAATTTCTTATAGATGGTACTTATATGATAAGTAAGGACTTAAGCAGGACAACTATGCACATAACTTAAATCATACACCGCACACACATTCCTTATATTTGCTATACGTTCCGAGATTGGTCAGAATACACACTTGGTATCAAAATTTTCAACAATTGTAAGTAAACAATTGAAAATATTTGAAGACATACTTCAGAGCCAAGATCGCGTTTAATGTTTTTAAATTTTTTTTTTTTAACTGACGACCGGTTTGAGCAGTACTTTACTGTCGCCTTTGGACGTGCAGTACGACATCGACACATACTGCATTTGTTTAACATATTTTCTATACTAGTAGGAACGAAAAACTTACGTATAATATTTTACTTTTTCAAAAATATACGTATAAAGGGTTACTCTAAATGATGGACCCATTTTCAAAAATTCTTATGTATTCAAGTAATAAACCAAAATGAATAAGCTTTATACCAATTAAAAGTGGAAGTTTCAAAGTTTTTGGTGGGCGGTGGCGGGCAGGCGGTGATGATTTCAGAAGCGGCCGGTAGAGTTCGCGCGGCTTTAAGGCCGTCATTCCGTATCACTGTAGGTCGTGAGTGAGATGGCGGCTGTGGAGCACAAGGTTTTCTGCGTTCTTAAGTTCGCGAAAAGTTCCGTACCAAATTTGGTATTCAACCAGCAATTCGCAAAAGCATTAGCTGGTGGTTTAAGCAGTTTAAACCGACTGGGAGAGTGTGTAAAGGAAAAAGCACAGGCCGACCGCGTGTGTCAAGAGGATGATGTCCGATGAATTCAAGAAAGCTTTGTGCGCCGTCCCAGTAAGTCTACCAATAGAGCCAGTCGAGAACTTGGAATACCCCAACCAACTGTATGGAAAGTTCTGAGACGGTGTTTGCTATGAAATCCCTACCGATTACAACTTGTACAGGCTCTCAACCCCAGTGACAAAGAGAAGCGTCTCGCATTTTGTGGTTATGTCGTAACAAAGATTGACGATGTCGCTTTCCTACAGCGTGTAAATTTTAGCGCTGAAGCGACGTTCCACCTTAGTGGAAAATTCAACAGACACAATGTTCGTATATGGTGTTTGGAAATCCACATTCACCATTGTAACACGGAAGAGTGTCACCAAAGATGAACGTTTTCTACGCCGTATCCCATACAAAGGTTTATGTACCATTTTTCTTTGCGGGAAGGACTGTAGTGGGAATCACATACCTGGACATGTTGGAACAATGGCTGTTCCCTCAAGTTGTGGAAGATTCCGAGGACTTCATTTTCCAACAGGATGGAACTCCGCCCCATTGGCACTGTGATGTACGAGGCTTTTTGAATGACTCCATTTCTCAGCGCTGGATCGGTCACAGGGGACTTGGACCTGGCTCTGCACTTCTGGTCACCGAGATCTCCTAACCTCACACACTGCGACTATTTCTTATGTTGTTATGTGAAGGAAGCTGTTTACGTCCTGCCTCTGCCAACCACTCTGAACGATCTGCGGAACCGGATCACTGCTGCCGTGCACTCAGTAACAGCAGATATATAGCTTTCGCTTGTGTGGGACGAGTTTGGCTACCGCGTCGTTGTTTGGCGTGCAGCCAATGGTGGCCACATTGAACATTTATAACATTTATCACTTTTATAGTTAATAAATAATTGTTAAAAACTTATTAATTACAAATTATTAAATTGATATCAAACTGAAAAAAACTTTGAAAGTTCCTCTTTTCATGGGTATAAAGGTTGTTGATTTTGCATTTGTACTTGAATGAATACGAAGTTTTGAAAATGGGTCCATCATTTAGAATAACACTGTATTTTGACAGTGCTGAAAATGTAATTAGTTTGGAAATGCAAGCTGTAGCAGCAAGTAGATCATAATTAATCAGCACGCCGTTCATAAAAGTACTATTTACAATCATGTTGCTGTGCAACTTTCGACGATTGCGTGCGACCACACACATGCTCGTCTGGAGATGTATTGAATCGGGCGCTGTGTGAAGCAAGCTATCTCTTCATGTCCGCTATTTGTGGCAGCGCGGTGAGAGATGTTACTTTTTGCGTTTACTTTAGATATTTAAATGCGATCTTGGTTTTGAAACATATCTTCAAATATTACAGTTCGCGGATGCTCCTTGATATTTTTCAAAATATTGTAGCTTTTCTTCATATTAGTACAAGGATCAACATTAAGTTAACATTATTTATCCTGATTTAATTTTTCGGTTTGTGCAATGTGTTAAAGCACTTCCTGTCACTAGTAGAGGAAAGGAACATTTTGCACTGCGCTCGCCGTACAAAGCTAAGGCCTCTGCAGCCTTCTGTCCTGCATTTTGAGTTGTTATTTTGAAGATAGCAGTAAAGCCTGAGAGTAAAGCGAAAAAAAGCCACTTTAACTGACGTAAACAAATTCGGCATCGAGTTGGGAGGTATCATATGTTAAACCCAAAAGTTTGAAGCTTTTAAATCCGTTGTAACATTGAATTACAGCTAGCTATTGTTGGAGGAATGTCAGTGCACGTTTAAGTTTGTGAAGCATATGAGAAGTTTGGTAATTAGAAGAAGATATGTTCTTTATTTCGCCGAGATATGTCGTGCAGTTTCAGAATTTCGACCTCTTGGCGCTCGGCAGAAGGACGAATAAGTGAGCTGTCGGAAGCACGATGTGTGTCGTACATGATACCACAGGCCAGAAAAAGTTCAGCTGCGAATGTGAACGTGGAAAAAAAAAAAAGACAGAGGTGTCGTTTATGATACCTCGGGGCTGAAGAGCGCGTGGTAGTGTCTGTGGATAATTTACGGCTCCAGTGGCCGACTTGTACCGTCCTGACGTGCCGGTGATGGGCGTCCTCCCGCGACGCACTGGCCACCGTAAATCGCCAGAGCCTGCTGTGACGCCGTGACGGAGATTCTTAAGTTCAGCCGCTGTGCACTCTTTATCAAAGCCGGAAGTGGGCTGTAGTCGCACTTCATGTCTCGAATTAACACAATTTTCAAGACCATTGGACAGCGAAATTTGTTCGCGACTTCTGTCGGGATGCCTTTGCTAGGCAACTGCCTAACAGACGCTGGTTCACACACAGTCCACCAGGCGTCGCAGTGCACAGAACGCTCGTCCTTATCGTAATCACACGAGTACGTCGCTTCATACACCAAAGTAAAGTTGCGTTTTTACGACAGATAGTGTATTTTTTTTTCTTCGGTGCCTGATTGTAAGCCTGTTGAGGCTAGTCAAGGATCTGATTTCACCACAACTCGAGACTCCGCGTGAAGTCCGAATTTGAAACTCCATGAAAGATAATACGATCCGCAGAAAATCACTGCGCATTAATACACTAATGTCTGTGAAGTCGCTCTCACCGAGCGAGGTGGCGCAGTGGTTAGACACTGGACTCGCATTCGGGAGGACGACGGTTCAATCCCGCGTCCGGCCATCCAGATTTAGGTTTTCCGTGATTTCCCTAAATCACTCCAGGCAAATGCCGGGATGGTTCCTCTGAAAGGGCACGGCCGACTTCCTTTCCCCATCCTTCACTAATCCGATGAGACCGATGACCACGCTGTCTGGTCTCCTTCCCCAAACCAACCAACCAACCAACCAAGTCGCTCTCTCCCTCGTCCTTACCGTTCGACTCTCGCGCAGCGGTGATCAAAGCAGCGTTTCAGAAACGTTCCGCCCATGGAACTTACCAAAACTGATAATTTCCTATTCTTCCTCAATGAAGTATACGTCTCGTTACTTGATTTACTTACAGACGTCTCATATTAAAAAAAAAAAAATGTTTCTTCTGCGCACAAATTATACCGCAGTAATTCTGAGAAAATAAGTGAAATTGAGGAAATACTCCTCAGTACTATTTTAATTTTATTTCCCCCTATTGAATATAATTTTCTTTTGGTTGTTACTGACAAAGGGAGACCACGACATTGGGATTACGGATTTACTTCAAACTTTGTGAACCTTCAGTAGGTAATTAAAACAACATAATGTACAAGTACTAAGTTGCGCTATTATGGTAATTCCGAGAAAATCGCAAGAGAACATTTACGCGTCTCTTATGTAACTGATGTATATGTGCGTAGGTGCCGGACGTTAGCGTTAATGGTGGTGAAGCGGTTAGCGTTCGAGCTACGGAAGACGAACGTGTATGAGGCGACGATTCGACTCCAGCTCAGACCTTCATTTTTGTAGCACATGTGTAAATTCTCTGATATTCAAAAAATTAGCACCTACAGTATTCGTTATTGCTACGTCACATCGCTACGCAGGTTAACTGCCAAATGGGGCCTGCCTCTACAACTCGAAGCGTCGAGATGCAAAGTAGTTTCGTGTAGCTTACCAGATTGCATGTGTAAGGAATTTCGCAAATCACGACAGGTATCCATTTTCAGCAGGACTATTTGTGTTTCTTCATTTACTTGTCGATAGTTATAAATATGTTTGTTCTAATAACTAAATTTAATTAAAAGTGGTTAATAGTCAAATAACAGGAAATTCACTAAAACTTCATGCAAATACAGGAGTTTATTTTTAGTTACATTATCTCCCAAATATCGTGTAAATTAAATAATATGACCAGTGATGAAAAATATATAGATTAAAAATTAAGTTAGAGCGGGAGTCGAACCTTCGCCTCATACACGTTCGTCTTACGAAGCTCGAAAGCTGACCACGAACTCTAACATCAGGTACCTACGCACAGGCACATCCGTTAATCTCGTATAATAGACGCGTAAAACTTGTCTTGCGATTTTCTCTGAATTGGCAGAGTAGCGCACCTTACTACTTACACGTTGTGTTGTTTTAGTGGCCTACTAAAGGTGTACAGACCCTGACGTAAACATGTGACCCCAACGTCGTGGCCTCCCCTTGTAAGATTCACAGTAGTTGAGCACTTATGCAGGCACAAAACATGGTTCTGCCGTCTTACTGCACTAATATGCGCAGGACGTTACGCAGTACTACATAAATAAGTTTGATTTTTTCGCTCCGTCAAACATATTTTGGGAATCCGTGTGTTAAACAAATCCCAACATCGGTATCACTTGTTTGCTAACGTAAATAAGAGTCAACAAACTGCGACGTAAGTGACTCAGATAATCATATCATTCTCCCTCCCTCTCCCCCTCCCCCCCCCCCCCCCTGCGGCCCCTCCCTCAGCCTGACAACTGTATGCGCACATGAATCTTCTCCGTAGGTTAGTGAAGAGAACGTTGCTTCAGTAGGTAAACTAGTGGCGAGAGACTGATGAGTGCATCTTGCTACCAAACAAAAGCATTCTTGAGTCTGCATTTATGTATATTTCACACTATTCTGAAAGAGCAGTCATCATAGTTCTTGAGTGAGCAGCGTCTATCATGTAGTACCTCGCACTACCGAGAAAATCCCCTATTCTCTACGGAAAAACAAAAGTTACAAGTGATACATATAAATGAACATCGACGGAAGCCCTACAGTCTTCTGACCCAGTGGGAAAACAAGGTATCTGATAAGGAGAACACACTTGTAGCAGACTAAAAATACCAATCTGTCATGGAGAAAATGTTGGTTTCTTTATTTACGCTAACGACATCGTTGATACTCGTTGTGAAACGATTGTCTTAGGGGAGTGGTACGCAGAAAACTGACACCAAGTGATGGTTCTGTAATAAAGTCACAGCGCTAGCCCACCATTCAGATGTTTCATTTTCTCATTTCCTATTTTTTAATGTAATTTCTTTCTAGTTCTTTCTCTATTTGTGCAGTCCATGCTAATGTCGATTTATTTTTCTAGAAATAAAGGACCATTTGTTCCTGTAGCCTGTTGTCATTCATTCGGTAGAGGTATCCAAAAAAGATTAATCTTCGGTTAGCCATTACTTCTGATATTTTCTCTATATATTTTGTAGATCTCCTCATTACCCAGCCATCTACAGTTTGTATTGCAGCGATTATTTTCTAATAATTCGTCTCACAGGTACCTCTATTCTGTTTAGCTTATAGCTCACCTTTAGGCACCTGCATCCATATAAACATTCTGGTTGTACCACTGTGATATGGTGTTTCGGTTTAGTTTTTATAGAAATGCGTTCTTGTTGTAAATGTTTTTTGTCAAACCATTTGGTCTTTCCATTTTGTTAAGTCTTACATCTATTTTAAATGTTTCTAGTCCACATTATGATCTTATATTTTTTTTCTATTTTGTACGTCAAAATCGCAACAGCATTTCACAATACTGTAACCGGTTTCGTCCAGCTAGTGTTTATTTTCAGTAAAGTTGACAATGTAGCGGGAACGTTATTAGTCGACCACAATATTATTGCACCTGGGATTGAGGACGCTTGGACGCTTTGGTCGCTTTATCACGATTCAGCTTGTAATCGGTGTTGATAGTATAATGTACACTTGATCTGAAAGCATTGACAGTGCAATGCATTTTCCTTAGTCAAAACTTTATTTTTTTGCTGTAACATCATTGAATGTTTTCGATAACGGCGAAGTGCAGTAACTTCGTGTTTGAGTAATATTAGTAGATCACGATATCATTGCACTTGTCCGTTATCGAAAATAGGCGATGATGGTACAGTAAACAAGTAAAGTCTTGACTAAGAAAAATTAATCGCATTGTCAATCCTTTCAGATCAAGTATGCATTATACTATCAACACCGATTACGAACTGAGTTGCGATAAGGCGACCAAAGCGTTTTCAATCCCTGGTGCAATAATATAGTGGTCGACTAATACATTATAGTGCGGACACTATTACGTGACGGTCGGGCCCGAGCGTAAACAATCAAGACCTTAGATTGTCCCAGGGGTGAGAGAGCGTTATAGGTAACAAGCCCCGCTTTCCTCTTACAAGGCTGGCGGTGTACAACTGTGTTCTGCGCTTTTGCGAAAGCGGAACTGACAGATGGCCGTAGGGATCACCGATCCCTTCTGGTGTTCAGAAAGTCGTACACGAACCACATGGTGTGTCAGGATTAGCCTCTTGACTCCTTTCAGAGTAAGAAAGGAAAACAACGAGCAACGCACAACCCAAAGCAACGCTGAGTCGCGTAACACTTGTTAGCGGCAACCGCACAGTTGCTTGTTGAGGTTTACAGTGTCTTAAACGACGTAGTCCAGGCCCGATCTCTGCTGGTGTCTTACGCAACTATATTTCAAAATACTCCCACCTAAAACTGCCGCGTGAAAGTGTCCACGTAATACCAATTGCACGATGTATCCATAGTCTGAGGTTGACCACCAGTTAAGGCGTTGTGAAATGTTCATGTGAGTGTGTCATAAAAAAAAAAAAAACATAAGAAAGGTGGTATTTGCTACAGAAAGAGTCGAGATATGGTAGTGGTTCTGTAAGTCATTTCTACTGGTGTGTGTGTACATGGATATGAATCGCGATCGTTTTCCAGTCACTGGAAACCGTTCTCAGCGTAAGCGATCTGCGATGGATTGTAGTTAAGCGTGGGGCTAATTTACTAGGAAATTCCTAATAGACAGTGGCGCAAACTATGACAGTCTGGGGCCTAAGCGTGCCCTGTCCCAAAAGATTGTTGCTCATGCTGGAGGCGATGCTCTCGACATTTAGGAGGAATGTGACGAATTGAGTGCGCTACGAGTGTGTTAATTCTGTGGACTGGGCGAGTGTGGGCCAGAAAGGGAAAGGCGGTACAGTTGCGCTTGTGGGAAACGTGTTGTGTGGGGGCGGCGGCGGCGGCGGCGGCAGGAGGAGTCGGGAGGCCAGCGTGGTGGGCTACGGCGCGGCGTCGCTATGAAATATTCATGGCCCCGGGGATGGCTTGGGCCGGACTATAAGGTGAGCGCCACCCCCTTAAGAACATGAGATGGGATTTCTGTTTCAGCTCTTCAGGCGCGCCGCGCTACGCCTTCTGCTCTCTCTCGCCCTCTTCCTCCCTCGCTCCTTCCCTCTCTCTCTCCCCCCTCCCTCTCTCTCCTCTCCTCTCCTCTCCTCTCCTCTCCTCTCCTCTCCTCTCCTCTCCTCTCCTCTCCTCTCCTCTCCTCTCCTCTCCTCTCCTCTCCTCTCCTCTCCTCTCCTCTCCTCTCCTCTCCTCCTCCTCTCTCTCCTTCTTTCACGCAGCTTCTTGCGTCGGAAATCTTTCCCGACACGCCTCACACGGAAATTTCACATCTCTTTCTTAAAACCGGCGATTTAATCCCCAGTGTAACATTAATCGTTTGATTTGACAGTGATGACCATAATAATTTCCAATACGAATTGAATGGTGGACTATTCTTGGTTCCCAAACTGTATAGGCCATTATTGACAAAGCAATCTGGAGGCGATTTCGGGACAAAGAATTGGATACTTTGGTCATCCTGATGTAGGTTTTCCCTGGTTTTCATAATCAACTGCATGTGAATGCTGGAAAGGCAGCTTAGTCAATTTGTGGCTCTTTCCTCCCAAATCCTTACTGAACTGAGATAGTTTACCAACTGTAATGATGTCGACGAAATGTTGGAGCCTTCCTGCTGCCGTTCTGCCTGTAAAGTGCCCCATTTTACACGTGTATCTTGTCGATGCAGCTCCATCAGTAACCAATTCTCACTGTGACGTGGAAGCCCTACACCTGTCCGCGTATGATAGAAATGAAACCATTACTGTAATTCAACTGAAGTAAGAATGATTTAGGAATGAGAGGGAGAAACTATTTGATAGGAATCAGGGATGCTTACCCATAGCTATGCTTTCCGGAATAAACAGTAAAATGTAAAGTTCATAATTTCACGCGGCTCTCGTCTTTTTTTTTCCCCATTCTGGCCGATGACGGAAAGGAGAGAGACGTGCATAATAAGAGATCGGCCTCCTGTTTTTCACGGATGTTCTGAAAAACACTTTGCACTCTGTGACTACTTGACGTTTGTGATTGTGGAATGATTGCACTGCTCAGTATCTGTGCTAGAGCATCGCCGCTTCCCACACAAACTTGGATCTATGGCGCTTCTTATGCTGACTAATATGTTATACTGTGAAGGTTTCTAGTATTCAGAGCTGTTTTTATTTATTTATTTTTATGCTCGCCTTTGCTGATTGCCACGTAACATTCGGTAGAGTTTCCTTTCTGTAGTTTCGTTGGGAATTTTTCCACTTCCATACACTTTCCCCGTTTGTTTACGTCTATGTCCCACAATGCATTTTATTCCAATTGTTAGTCACATAAGATCCCTCAAGACTCGTGCCCTTCGCGTCCAGGGTTCTCTCGGCCGCCTCATTCTGGTTACGGAACTTGGCCCTTTCTTCCCCGCCATTTGTACTCTTTTTGCCTGTCATTTGGTTCCGCCCTCCGTGACGCCTGTTGACGCTGTCTGTTTCAGTGGACGTGCTGCAGATGCTGGAGTTCAACGTGACCATCACGTTCCCCGCCGCGCCGCTCCTCACCGTTATTCTCGCTCTCGTCGGTAAGTTCTTTCCGGGCTCTCCGTTCTCTTCGCTTCCGTTGACGCTGCGCGGGGTGACGGCTGCTTTCTTCTTCTCGCACTACTGGCGCTCGGCTACACTATTTTTTACCCTATTTGAGAGTAACGAGCGTATGTTTCTTGTAGTCTGTTTTCCAATTTCTGAAATGATTAGTGGATACCTTGTTGTGATTCGTTTCAGCGACAACAGTGAGGCGTGCAACGTGACCAACTTATTTTATGTTTGGGTCCACGGGATTCGTCGTACGGATTAAGCACGTGGCTGGTGGTGCAGACTCTGTGGTCTCAGGTGGTTTTAAGCGCTCGATTACAGTGATTGGATAGAGAGTCTTCTGCTGTCGGTTGCTTAGCCCAGGACATTTCGTATGTCCCATAACCTGTGTTTGCCCTTCTGTGAATCAGTCTTTATAGGACAGAACGTTATCAGCTCCTCTTGGCTTTCACTACTCTCCCTTAAAAAATCAGACCATGTGCCTTGACTGACTAGTGAGAACAAGCGTGTGGATATGCGGTGCTCAGTATAGAAATCTTTAATTTAAAAGAAAATCCAATGAAATACAACATACAAAATTGTTAAGACTTTCGTGGCCACTCGTTGACAAAACTGTCTGTTGGCTTCTGCCTCAGGTTCTTCGGCCGAGGTTCGTCTGATGATTTTTCTGACGTTTCTCCAGCACGAGTGGCTGGCATTGTCAAAGTTTCACCCTCCAATCCACTACTACCAATGGAGGCTGAAACTTTGACAGTGACAGCCACTCGTGCTGGCGAAACGTCAGAAAAATCATTAGACGAACGTCGGCCGAAGAACCCTAGACAGAAGGCAATAAGCAGTTTGTCAAATACAACATTTAAAATTACTAACTCTAGCTACTCACGAAACCAGTAATCGTTAAAAAGTGAACTCTGTTTTGTTTGATGGCTAAGACAGTAAATGAGATATCCACGTCTTCTATATAATTTAACTAGCATTACATATTGTTTCCCCTCTCTTATTCATAAACACACGCTTTTCGTAGCTATTCGAAATCGATTTGAGGGAATACCGGAATGACTGTTAAGTCCTCCGCCCCTATCTTCTACTACTACCCATACTGCGCTGCGCGACATGAAGCATTTCAAACATACTTGACTTACTGGGTTCTGATACATCTAGCTTCACTGACGTTACTGTGCACAAATGTCGACTGCGTAATCGAAGTGATTCGGTTCCGACTGTGATGGCTCACTTACACAGCTAAGGAAAACTCCGTTGGTCGTACTGCATACACTCTCCGTTGTGTGAGAGGCTCTTCAGAATACGAACTGACTCTTAGCTATGACACACCTGCACAACGCAGAGGGCGGAAGTCGGTGCTTGGTATTCGCGATGAGATGATACAGTATTACACGACCACCATTTAAATTGATCCTACTAATCTCTGTTTCAGTTTATCTTCACTAATACGCTCACCTAACACTGGGAAGAAGTGACAAATTTCGTGGAATTCACCTATTACTACTGTTTTTCTTGGCGAAACGTACTTGTTAAGGACATAAGGCATGCAAATTGTGTCACTCGTCTCCAATCTCTCACAGAATTCACTAATACGGTCGCCCACTATGATTCATTATTCACTTTTCGTGTTGAGTTGATAGTTATGTAGGATAGCAGACCGTTTAGGATTGTAGTACGAGCCGACATTTACATTAACAGAGGCAAATAGCGGTGAGGAACTAGTTCTGTAACATCTATTAACAATTATCGTCGAACTACAGTATTCTGTATGTGCTTACACAAGTTGGTAGTGAACGCAATGGAAATTGGAATCTACAGTACTAAACCGCTGTCAGGAAATCCAGCACTACTTCCAGTATGACCATCTTAGCGGCCTCCTGTGGCAACGAAAATTTGATTTCGAATAATTCAAGTAACTATTGACCGTATTTAAAATGCTATCATAACGTACTCATTAGATATAATCTTACGTATTATATCTAGGAACGGGGCGTGTGTTTGTCTTACGGCAACGTAACTGATGGCGCCCAAATCCAGTATTTGAGAAAGAGAGCACGTAGCAATTTACAACAAATTTTAAGCAGAATTTCAAACGTTTCCAAAATGTTTTATTGCTTACGTGCGTAAAGACAAGTATTTAACACATTAACTGATTTGTAATCAGATTTTTGAAGCTGTTTTATACATAGGGGCTCGATTCTTTAAAAAGTTGGGGGTTTGTTGGTAAAGTCTTTATTTTAAAATAAACTTAGCTAAGATACAGCAGACAGTGCGGCCAGTTGTATGAGCTGGTAGGTTCATAGCTGCCGAATTATGAGGCTAAACAAATTTTTTTATTAAGTGGAACTGTGGCATTTGAGAGTGTCTTCGTAGAGCACTTCCTGGACATAACTTGGTCGGAAGCTGAAAAAATAGTAACAAGAGTTTGAGTACAGAGGTATTTTTTTTGTACCGAAGTAGGTTGAGAAATTGGCGGAGTGGTAAAAAAAGTCGCGAACTATCGTCAGTATATTAAACCTGTTGAAATTTTTGCGTTAAATCAACGAATACAATTCCGAAAGTGCAGGTTCGGTGAAAATTACTCGATGCAAATGCAAAGTAGACAGCAGATAGGTGGTGTATGAATACAACGCAACAAGATCGATGCGCGAAGCTACATCTGCTACCACCGTCATACCTTAGCAGAGGATCTATCAGAGGACCCCAGAAAATTCTGGTCCTACGTAAAACAACTAAGCGGGTCGAACGCTTCTGTTCAGTCACTAACTGACCAGTCTGGTGTGGCTATAGAAGAGAAGTTTTAAATTTTGCTTTAAACAAATTATTCTTGCAGGAGAATCTTACAGACATATCGCCGTTGATCGTCGCACAGGCTGTCGTAGGGAGGTACCCCCTGCCGTAGAGAAGCAACTGAAAGATTACGTTATGTTGATCTGTACGGCATCTGTTCTGTCGGACATGTCTGACTGAACATAGACCACACACTGGTATGATTTAGCGGCCGTGATTATCGACAGGGACACTGCATCGACGCATGACGAGATCGGAATTTGGGTCAGTCGGGAATCGTGTCGTGATGGCCGAGGTGGTTAAGACAACTGTTCTAGAGAAGCGAAGCATCCGGGATTGAATCCCGGTCCGGTACGAATTTTCAGTTGGCAAAATTTTCCTGAATATTAACCGAAAGAGTTGAAAACAGATGAGAGTTGAAAAAAAAAGTGTCGCCTTCGGATGCAACCCGAATTTGCTTTTACACAGAGTACTCTGGCCACTTTCTTAGCTTGCATTTATCGCAATTCTCTCGCCCAGCGCAAAGTACCAAACGGCTGAAAAAAAGAGCAGCTGACTCCTGTGTGTAGGAAGGGTAAAAGAACGGATTTACAAAATTAGCCACATTTCCTTAACATTGGCTTACTGCAGAACTTTTGAACCAGTTCTGATTTCGAATGTTATAAATTTCCTGGAGATCGAGGAACTTCTGTCCAATCAGGACGGATTTAGAAAGCATCGCTCGTCCAAAAGTCAGCTCGTCTTTTTCTCACATGATGTCCTGCCAACGATGGATGAAGGGCAACAAGCAGAACCCATATCCCTAGATTTCCGAAAAGCGTTTGACGCGGTGCCCCACTGCAGACAGTTAGCGAAGGTACGAGCAAAATTATTAGGTTGCCAAATATGTGAGTGGCTCGAAGTCTTTTAATTAATAGAACCCAGTAGGTTTTTCTGGACGGTGAGTTTTTGTCAGACAAAAGGGTATCGTCAGGCGTGCCACAGGTAAGTGTCAAAGGACCGCTCTTATTCTTCGTATATACATAAATGATTTGACAGACAGGATGAACAGCAATTTGCGGCTGTTGATGACTCTGTGGTGTCGTCGTTGAGTGACTGTAGGAGGATAGATGACGACTTAGAAAAAATTTCTACTTGGTGCGATGAATGGCAGCTACCTCTGATTGTAGAAAAAATGTAAGTTAATGCAGATGAGTAGCTGTGCTGCTTGACACAGTCACGTGGAAAAAATATCTAGACGTAACGTAGCAAAGCGATGTGAAACGGAACTAGTACATAATCACTGTAGTAGGGAAGGCGAGTGATCAGTTTCGGTTTATTGGGAGAATACTAGGAAAATGAGGTTGATCTGTGAACGAGACCTGTCGAGAATACTAAGGCGACCCATTTTTGAGTACTGTTAGAGTGTTTGGGATCCCCACCAGGTCGTACTAAAGGAAGACATCGAAGCAGTTCAGAGGTGTGCTGCTAGATATGTTACTGGTAGGATATATCAGCACACGAGTATTACGGAGATGCTTCGTGAACTTCAATGGGAATCCCTGGAACGAAGATGACATTCTTTTCGCGATGCACCTTTGAGAAAGTCTAGAGAACCGGGATTTGGGATTGACTGCACAACGATTTTGCTCCCGCCAACGTACATTTCGCGTAAGGGCCACGCAGATACGATAATTGAAATTAAGGCTCGTTTCTCTCGATCTGTCTGCGAGTGGAACTGGAAAGAAAAAACCAAATTGTGGTATGAGGTAACCTCCTCTATGCACCACACACTGGCTTGCGGAGTATATATAAGGATGGATGGATGGAATGAAAAGAAAACATTGATACCAGAAACATAGTCGTGGTGAACGGTAGAGAATAATGAGAAAATAACAAGTATGGAGCAGCACAGATCATAAAGGGCATGATGATTTACAAGTATTTAGAGATGGAAAGAAATTGAGGTTTGTAGAGGTTGGTATCTGACCAGTTGAAACACCAACGACAAAAAAGATAGATAAACCTCACACTGGCTTTTATAGACTTTCTATAATTACAGACGAATGTTCGAATTACGAACGAATGTTCGTAAGGACGTTGACGAGTCCAGGACGGCTTGGCCTATGGCAAAGCGATAGGGTTCTCAAGGAAAGTGAGTGGAGAATGGCGAAGCCCCCGTGAGGAACATTCCTGGCGGTGATGCACTCGAGTGGCGGTCCCCAGACGCTCGCCGCAGCTGGTGCGGGGGCGTTGCACGCGGCCTTTACTAATGCACCCAGCCGAGGCGCGCTAAATGTTGCAGCGCCCGCAGCCGCCGCCTTGAGGTGCTCGGATTAGGCCTGCTGAAATATTCAGACGGTTTCGCTCTGCGTACCCCACTACGTCCGCTGTCACCTTTGCTAAACAAAGAACAGCTCGTCTGCCGCACACGAGGCGCCGACGGAGCAAAGCACACGTCCCGTCGGCACCTTTGGCCTTCGTCACAACCTCCAAGATTTACGAGAGCAGTAGTCACAAAGTTTTAATTATCTCCTCGAAAAAATAAAGTTACGTAGTTAACGTTTCGTTCACTTCTAGATTTGTCTCTGCTGTCCGAGATTATGTTGAAGTCTCCAATTCTTTTTTCAGGTGATAAGAAACACCATTGACTATTCGTTATTGCGTTAGTTTTTCGGGCGATGCGTTAAGAACACCCCCTCCCCACCTCTCTTTCTCCTCCCGTTTCCATCTTCCCTCTCAACTACAGTGAAGCGCCAAAGAAAGCGCCCAGGCATGCGTATTCAAATAAAGAGTAAACAGGCAGAATACGGCGCTGCTGTCGGAAACGCCTATTTAAGACAACAAGTGTCTGGCACAGTTGATAAATCGATTACGGCTGCTACAATGGCAGGTTATCAAGATTTAAGTGAGTTTGAACGTGATGATATAGTCGGCGCACGAGCGATGGATACAGCATCTCCGAGTTAGCGAGGAAATGGGTATTTTCCCATACGACCATTTCATGAGCGTACCGTGAATATCAGGAATCCGGTAAAACATCAAATCTCCGTCAGCGCTACGGCCGGAAAAAGATCCTGCAAGAACGGGACCAACGACACTGAAGAGAATCGTTCAGCGTGATAGGAGTGCAACTCTTCCGCAAATTGCTACATATTTCAGTGCTGGACCATCAACAAGTGTCAGCGTTCCAACCATTCAAAGAAACATTACAGATATGGGCTTCCGGAGCCGAAGGCACAGTCTTGGCACCTTTGATGACTGCACGACATAAAGCTTTAAGCCTCGCCTGGGCCCGTCAGCAGCGACATTGGACTGTTGATGTCTGGAAACATGTTGGTTGGTCAGACGAGTCTCGTTTCATATTGTATCGAGCAGATGGACTTGTGCGGGTATGGAGGCAACCTCGTGAATCCATGGCCCCTGCATGTCAGCAGGAGACTGTTCAAGCTGGTGGAGGCTCTCTAATGGTGTGGGGCGTGTGCAGTTGGAGTGATATGGGACCCCTGATACGTCTAGATAATACTCTGACAACTGACACTTACGTAATCATCCTGCCTGATTACTTGCATCCATTCCTGTCCATTGTGCATTCCGAAGGATGTGGGCAATTCCAACAAACCAGTGCGACACCCCACATGTCCAGAATTGATAAGACTGGCTCCAGGAACGCTCTTTTGAGTTTAAACACTTCCGTTGGCCACCAAACTCCCGAGACGTGAGCATTATTGGGCATGTTTGGGATGCCTTGCAACGTGCTGTTCTAAAGAGATCTCCATCCCCCTCGCCCTCTTCCGGATTTATAGACAGCCCTACCGGATTCATGGTATCAGCTCCTTCCAAGACTATTTCAGACTCTAGTCGAGTCCATGCCACGTCGTGTTCCGATACTTCTGCGTGTTCGCGGGGGTCCTACACGATTTTAGGCAGGTATTCCTCTTCCCCGCTCTCTCTCTCTCTCTCTCTCTCTCTCTCTCTCTCTCTCTTTCTCTCTCTTGTTAGTTCTTAAGTGTAGTGTACAAAACTAGAAATATTTCTATGCAAATTTATTCGTTCTTTTCGGGTTAAAAAAATGTAAAAAGTTAAAATGATCCCTTTGTGAAACTCAGCAAAATTACGTACGATTTGACACTGCACTACAGCAGTTTGTTATTTAACGTTCGGCGGAACAATACTAACGGGGGGTCGCTATAATATTGGGCAAGAACTATTTGGGAACCTTGGGAACCAATTAACCTTTGCTACCTGACGAGAACAAGTATTATTCTTCTGCGTGTGTCCTCTGTGTGTTACTGCAGATTACGCGGGCCTGTCCAAATTCCTACTTTGAAAGCAGTGCGTGAGAGCGGCCATAGTTGTATACTATCGCATCAACTTGCGAGACGCAACAGTTCTAAATGTATACCAACCTGGTGTCTTGATGATGATGATGATGATGCTGTCGTCCCAGCGCAGAAACAGCACATAGGTCGCAGTTTTCGGCTCTTTTGATGTAAGACTGGAATGAAAATTACTAGTGAGTGGGCTAAGGCTCCCAAACTGCTGAAAAAGAAATCCAGTTTAAAGTTTAGCATGATTAAACGGAATAAATTAGACGACAAAACTGTAAACTGCTTACAACAGATAAAATAAATCTTCGACTTACGTCACATTGTTCATACAGTTAACGATGCTGTTGCAGCTTACAAATTTTATATACAGCACATTAAAATGTTACTTCTGTACACTCAATTTGCTCTGCATATTGCGCAGAGTCGCGGTATCTTAGTATGTACGTACGTTTATGTAAACTGAAGGGGCAGGGAGAGGAAGGAAAGGAAAGGGAAGCTGGATCCGGACTTCATGCGGAATCAGCGACGACGAGTGAAAACAGTGTGTGCAGGTGGCGTAATGGTTAACGCAACTGCCTGATAAGCAGGAGATCACGGGTTCGAGTCCCGGTCCGGCACACCGGCACACATTTTCTCACGTCGCCACTCCTTCTGCACAAAGTCCCGACGCAGCTGACATCACTAATCCTTTCGCTTTCTTTTCCTTTCTCCCTCCTTCACGTTCCTCCCTCCCTCACCTTCAGTTTACCAGTTTATATAACATATCATAGCCGGGGATTTCACGTGGTGTCTGTTCTTTCGAACATGCCCGAAAGAACAAGACACCACGCATTCATATAATTTACATACTTGGTGAGCATGTACGACCTTACCCCGGTGACATTGCATATAGCGAAACGCGTTGCCGCTGCTAAGTGCACACTTACCCGTCGTCTCCCGCACTAGACTACAACTACTCCAATCCGAAGGAGTTCGTTCGACTGTCATTATTGGTGCGCCGCAGGCGTACGAATTGCTTCGTCTGCATTACATCGTGTTAACGTTATGAAAAGAAAGTGACGAAAGGAATTTGAATATTGTGTTTGACACACTTAGTAAATTGAGGGTATCTGCTATAAGTATCAATTGAATAATTTTTTCAAAGTTTTATTACCCTTCAGAGTAGTCAGCAGCATTGTGTATAACCAGTTTCAGCCATGCGAAAGTCGTAGGACACCCTTAGCACCGCCAGTTGTTTTGATTGTTCGGTGGACCTGTCTATTGCCCGACGAATGCCTGTAAGAGTGAAGGACAGTAAAACTCTGGAACATGTATCTACCGGGTGATCAAAAAGTCAGTATAAATTTTAAAAACTTAATAAACCACGGAATAATGTAGATAGAGAAGTAAAAATTGACACACATGCTTGGAATGACATGGGGTTTTATTAGAACCAAAATGCAGGATGGCGCTCCACCCCATATTGCTAGACGTGTGAAAGATCTCTTGCGCGCGTCGTTTGGTGATGATCGTGTGCTCAGCCGCCACTTTCGTCATGCTTGGCCTCCTATGTCCCCAGACCTCAGTCCGTGCGATTATTGGCTTTGGGGTTACCTGAAGTTGCAAGTGTATCGTGATCGACCGATATCGCTAGGGATACTGAAAGACAACATCTGACGCCAATGCCTCACCATAACTCCGGACATGCTTTACAGTGCTGTTCACAACATTATTCCTCGACTACAGCTATTGCTGAGGAATGTTGGTGGACATATTGAGCATATCCTGTGAAGAACATCATCTTTGCTTTGTATTACTTTGTTATACTAATTATTGCTATTCTGATCAGATGAAGCACCATCTGTCGAACATTTTTTGAACTTTTGTATTTTTTGGTTCTAATAAAACCCCATGTCATTCCAGGGATGTGTGTCAATTTGTACGTGTCTATATACATCATTCCGTGATTTATTCAGTTTTAAAATTTATACTGACTTTTTGATCACCCGCTATTTTGTATACGTTGCAAATAAATAGTTGCCACTATTAAAGTTGCAATCCTTGTAAGTGGAACAGTACATTCGAAGACACAAACGTCTTACCAGGAAACCTAGAAACAACGCCTTGCTCTTTTACAGTTGGTCTCCCAAAAAGAGATTTAAGAAGAGCCTAACCAGAATTGAGAGGATGTAGTAGGCAGCGCGGGAGGCCAGTGATGAGACGGGCTCATCTCACGGGAGAACTCGCGTGTTGGAGCGGCAGCGTCTATCGAGAAGGACTGAGAGCGACTGCGTAACTCCTGATCTAACTACGAAACGCCGGCACCTCTATAGCATCGCCTTTCAACTTTGTGAATTGAGCGGGTCTTCCACGACCTTGCTCAGGATACCAACAACGAGGAGGAGTGGCCTGACGAAACCAGCACTGACTGTTAACCTTGTCCAAGCCAAGCCAAGGTGAGGTGCAGTCTCAAACGTTTCGGCCTTCTGTGATGGTCCCCTCTTGGGTTTGACCTCTTTTTTCCAAATTTCTGTTGTTAGTGCGTGCCATTTGGGGAAGGACACCTTACGTGGTGTTTTTCTATTGGTCCCTCATGCACCACCATCTTGCATGTTCCCTATTGTTGTATTGGGGGGATCACACCCAACATCTTCTGGGTTGTCTCCTTCTCGTCTTGTGCGCAATCCTCTTCTTAGCGCCCACGACAACTGTGGACCCTTTCAACACCTAAAATCCAGCACGGTAGCCAGTCCGTTGTGATGGGGTCGTCATGTACCCTCTTGGTGGTAGCCCCCTGACCACGCAGGGATCGCACTACAGATGCCTGAGCTGTTTCCTCCCCATGCATGCCAAGGAGTATGTGCCCATGTTGTCTGGGGCACGGGGACTCCGGGCTACGGGATATCGGCCAGGTACCCGTTGCTTTGGCTGGGTGGCGCCCTTGGGGAGAGCCCTCGTTCGGAGTAGGTGGCATCAGGGCGGATGTGGCGCAATGAAGCGCAATAAATCACACCAAGCTGGTGGTCGCACGGCCACCAGCGTTCTAAGCGAGGCAGAGTAGACTTTGATGCTGCGCAATATGACCCTCAGTCGTTCCCCTCGTTGGCTGCGCCATGGGAGGGACGTAGATCTAGTGCCAAGCAGGAGACTTATGTACCACAATACCTTGTCTGCAGCAGGACTGATGGTGACTCCTTTATTACGACAAAGCCTCTGTTTTTTGTGGAACACCTGGAGGATAAGTTTGGGGAAGTGGCGGGGTTGTCTAAAATGAGGAATGGGTCCATCCTCCTCAAGACGTCTTCCCCAGCCCAGTCACGAGCGTTGCTCTTGTGTGATAAGCTGGGTGACGTCCCTGTTACCGTCACTCCCCACAGTAGCTTAAATATGATCCAGGGGATTATTTACCATCGTGACCTCGTGTTACAATCCGATGACGAGCTGAGAGCCGACTTGGAACGACTTGGTGTACGTTTTGTCCGTCGTGTACATAGAGGCCCCAAGACTAACAGGGTGGCCACCAGTGCCTTTATCTTGGCCTTCGAAGGTGATGTCTTGCCCGAGAAGGTCAAGGTAATGGTTTACCATTGTGACGTCAAGCCATACGTCCCTCCCCCGATGCGGTGCTTCCAGTGCTGGAAGTTTGGGCACATGTCCTCCCATTGCCCATCCAGCGCCACATGTCGAGATTGCGGACGCCCCTCTCATCCCGATTCTCCATGTGCGCCTCCACCTGTATGTGTCAACTGTGGGGAGCACCACTCTCCATGCTCGCCGGATTGCCCCGTTCTTCATAAGGAGCGGAAGATAATGGAATTTAAGACCCTGGACCGGCTTACTTATCGAGAGGCAAAACTGAAATTTGAAAGGTTGTATCCTGCTTCCCTTCGCCCATCTTATGCTGCAGCCACGTTATCGTCGCCCTCGCAAGCGACGGTTGTAGCCTCATCTGTGCCGCCTTCAGTGGGCCCTCGGGGCCGTGCATCTCTGTCTGCCCCCCCTCGTGTCTGGGGGCAAGCCTACCTCTGTTGCCCCCTTAGCGGTTGGGGGCAAACCCTCTTCTGTCGCTCCCCCCACGCTTCCTTCGGGGGTGACATCTCCTCCAAAACCGGGGGGCTCGATCCCTCCCCCTCCCCCTCCTTCTCCGCCGGCGTTGCCTCTGCCGGTTCCTCTCTCGCAGAAGGGGTCCCTCGGGGCTCTCCCTTCCTCCGTTTCTTCTCCTACCCAGCCGGATGTCAGCAAGTGGCTGAAGGTTCCGCCACCTGCTGGTCATAGGGCTTCTGCGTCGTCGTCAGCCTCCGATGCTCCTTCAGAGAAGCTCTCCCAGCCCTCTCACCCTAAGGGCCGACGCGGGAAGAAGGAACGGAATGTGTCCAAGAAGAAGGACGTTCCGGCGGTTTCAGTACCGCCTGCTGTACATAGTCCTGGCTCCGGGGATGAGGTGGAGATCCTCGCCTCTGCCGCGGATCTCGCCCTCACGGAACCCTTGGGGGCCTTTCCTATGGACACAGCTGACTCTCCCCCAGTGGCGGCAGTTGGCTCTGAGGCGCCGTCTGCCTCTTAGTCGCATTCACGGCCTCCCAGTCCCTTCCTGCTTCCATTCTCCAGTGGAACTGCGGCGGTTATTTCCGCCACCTGCCTGAGCTCCCATTGCTTCTGAGTGTTTCCCCTGTTCTCTGCATTGCTCTGCAGGAAACTTGGTTTCCTGCACTGCGGACCCCCGCCCTTCGCGGTTATCAGGGATACTATAAGAACCGTGCCGCCTGTCAACAAGCGTCAGGTGGGGTTTGCCTCTTTGTTCACCACTCTGTCTGTAGCTCGCCAGTACCCCTTCAGACGCCTTTAGAGGCAGTCGCTGCCAGGGTTGAGCTCTCGCCGGCTATTACTGTTTGCTCTGTTTACATTCCTCCGGATGGGGAGCCCCCCCGACATGTCTTGGCTGCACTGCTGGCTCAACTCCCGCCACCATTGCTGCTTCTGGGCGATTTCAATGCCCACAACCCTCTATGGGGTGGGACTGTCTCCGATGACCGCGGTCGTGCCGTGGAGCATTTGTTGGCTCAGCTCGACCTTAGCCTCCTGAACACTGGTGCTCCCACACATTTCAGTGTGGCCCATGGCTCGTTCTCGGCCATCGATCTCTCTCTTTGCAGCCCCGGACTTGTCCCATCTCTCCACTGGAGAGTGCATCCTGATCTCTGTGGTAGTGACAATTTTCCCATCTATTTGTCACTGCCCCAGTGTCATTCTTCTGGGCGCCTGCCCCTCTGGGCTCTCCACAGGGCTGACTGGCCGGCTTTTACTTCCGCAGCAACCATTGAGTCTCCCCCACAGGGTGACATTGACGAGGTGGTCCGTGTCTTCACCACGTCAATCATTTCGGCGGCCGAGGCTGCCATCCTCCGTTCTTCTGGACTCCCTCGGAAGTAGGCTGTACCCTGGTGGTCGCCGGAGATTGCTGAGGCTATTCGCGACCATAGGCGGGCCCTCCAGCGTCATAGGCGGCACCCGTCTCTCGAGACCCTCATCGCCTTTAAGAGGCTCCGTGCCTTCGCCCGTCGTCTTATTACACGGCGTAAGCAGGAGTGCTGGGAGCGGTATGTCTCGTCCTTGGGCTCCCGTGTCTCCCCCTCGCTGGTGTGGTCCCGGATACGGCGGATTTATGGACACCAGACCCCTATGGGTGTCCCTGGGATCTCCTTGGACGGCGCTGTCTGCACGGACGCTGCCGCCATTGCTGAACACCTTGCTGCGCACTTTGCTAAGAGCTTTGCGACTGCAACTTATCCCCCTGCCTTTCGCTCTCTCAAGGAGCAAGCCGAGCAGACGCCGTTATCGTTCCACACGCGTCGTTCTGAAAAATACAATGCTCCTTTCAGCGAGAGGGAATTCCTCGCTGCCCTCGCCGATTGCCCTGATACAGCACCAGGACCGGACTGCATCCACGCACAGATGCTGAAGCATCTCTCCAGGGACTGCCAGAGACACATCCTCACCATCTTGAACCGCATTTGGAGCGAGGGCGTGTTCCCGTCGCAATGGCGAGAGGGTCTTATTGTCCCCATCTTGAAGCCCGGTGCGGACCCACTGGCGGTGGACAGCTATCGTCCCATTACCCTCACCAACGTTTTGTGCAAATTGCTCGAACGTATGGTGGGACGGCGTTTGTGTTGGGTCCTTGAGTCGCGCGATCTCCTCGCTCCATCCCAGGGTGGCTTCCGTCGGGGCCGGTCTGCCACGGACAATTTGGTGCGTTTGGAATCTGCTATCCGTACGGCCTTTGCCCGACGTCAGCATCTCGTTGCTGTATTTTTCGATCTGCGGAAGGCGTATGACACCACATGGAGGCATCACATCCTCGCCACGTTGTATGCGTGGGGTCTTCGTGGTCGGCTCCCGGCTTTTCTTCAAACCTTTTTATTGCGCCGCTCTTTCCGGGTGCAAGTCGGTGCCGCCTCTAGTTCATCTTATATACAGGAAAATGGGGTCCCGCAGGGCTCGGTGTTGAGCGTCTCCTTATTTCTAGTGGCCATTAATGGTCTGGCTGCAGCCTTGGGGTCGTCGGTGTCTCCTTCTTTGTATGCCGACGACTTCTGCATCTCATTCAGCTCCACGACTACGGGAGTCGCCGAACGCAGGCTGCAAGTCGCCGTTCGCAAGGCAGCCTCATGGGCTCTGACTCATGGTTTTCAGTTCTCTGCAGCCAAGACTCGAGTTATGCACTTCTGCAGGCGTCGGACGGTCCACCCTCATCCTGAACTTTACCTCGACGGGCACCTGCTTGAAGTGGTGGACACTTGCCGCTTTTTGGGACTCGTGTTTGATGCCCGGCTCACATGGGTTCCTCATATTACTCAGCTGAAGCAAAAATGCTGTCGGCACCTCAACGCCCTCCGCTGCCTTAGCCACACGTCTTGGGGTGCAGATCGCTGCACGCTGCTGCGATTGTACAGAGCCCTTGTGCAGTCCCGGCTTGATTATGGGAGCCTGGCCTATGGGTCTGCATCACCCTCAGTGTTGAAATTGTTAGACCCCATACACCACTGTGGGGTTCGGCTTGCCACTGGCGCGTTTCGTACGAGCCCCGTGGATAGTCTACTGGTGGAGGCCGGGGTTCCCCCGCTGCGGATTCGCCGCCATCGACTGCTCGCCGACTATGCTGTCCACGTGCATTGCTCGCCAGGCCATCCCAATCGTCGCCTGCTTTTCCCTGCCATGGTCCTCCATCTTTCCGAACGGCGACCTAGGTCTGGGCTTTCCATAGCTGTCCGCGTCCAGTCCCTGCTGTCGGAACTGGGGTCATTCCCTCTTCTGCCTCCCTTCCGGGTCCATGCACCTACGCCTCCCTGGTGTTTGTCCCGTCCGTCCGTCCGTCTGGACTTGGCACGGGGACCCAAGGACTCGGTTCCGCCTGTGGCCCTCCGTCGCCGTTTTCTTGCGCTCCTCGCCTCATTTCCGGGCTGTGAGACTGTCTACACTGATGGTTCCCTGGTTGATGGTCGCACTGCCTACGCTTTTGCTCATGCTGCCCATGTTGAACAGCGCTCCTTGCCGGCTGGCTGAAGTATTTTTACTACAGAGCTGGTGACCATATTGCGCGCTCTTGAGCATATGCGTTCCTGCTCAGGTACATCCATCGTCATCTGTAGTGACTCCCTGAGCAGCCTCCAGGCCATCGACCGCTGCTATCCCTCTTCTCCTCTGGTGTCCTCTATTCGGGAGTCTGTTTCCACCATTACCCGCTCTGGTCGTTCGGTGGTATTTGTTTGGACGCCAGGTCACATTGGCATCCCGGGGAACGAACGTGTTGACAGGCTGGCTAAAGGGGCGATCGACGCCCCAGCTTTGGAGATCGGCCTTACGGCTCGCGATCAGCAGCTGGTGTTGCGCCGTAAGGTGCTTGGGATGTGGTCTGTTGAGTGGCGTGGCATGACAGCCCCGAATAAACTGCGGGCTGTCAAGGAGACGACCGATGTGTGGCGCTCCTCCCTGCGGGCTTCTCGCAGGGACTCTTTTATCCTGTGTCGGCTCCGCATCGGCCATACATACCTGACGCACGGCCATCTTTTGCGTCAGGAGGCTCCCCCCCCCCCCCCCCCCCCCCCCTGTGTCGGTGTGGGTCCCGGCTGACGGTCGCCCACATTTTATTGGAGTGTCCCCGACTGCTCACCCTCCGGCAGTCTTTTAATCTCCCGGGCACTTTGCCTTTGGTTTTAAGCGACAATGCCTCCATGGCTGATGACGTTTTAAATTTTATCCGTGGTAGTCCTTTTTATGGTTCCATTTAGGGAGGTCCTGCTCCTTTCCCTTTGTGTGTCTCTTGTCCTCGAGTCTCTCATATTTGGTTGTAGATTTTAGTGTGTAGTCGGTTGGTTGACTCTTTCCCGTTTTTGTTGTCGTGGTCAGTCAACCAGTCTCCGGCCATCTTCTTTTCTTCTGTTTCTTTTTGTCTGGTGTTCATCTGTACTCTTCGTGTTTGTGGTGTTCGTTACCGCATTTGTGTTCTTTTAGGGCCTGGGGGGGTCTCTCCTTCCCCTTGGGGTTTTACCTGCTTCGTGCATTTATGTCTCGCCTGTTTTTGGAATGGGGGACTGATGACCTTAGCTGTTTAGTCCCCCCTTAAACATCCCACCAACCACCACCACCACAGTTGGCAAGACGCGGCCACTCAGCGCCGAGAGCAGCGTCCGTGGCTCGTGTGCTGTACCATTGGCGCCGAGCTGTCCCGAGGCCTGGTACCCCGCTGCTTAAAGGTCAAAGTTGGCGCTGATTCCATCGCACTATAACTTTCGAAGAAGCTTTCCTGTGCTTGTTTGCAACGTCATTGTTGATTTAAATGAATCTGGCATCGATATTGCAGTTAATGAGACAGACGAAGAATTGGGTGCCTCTTTAGTTAGGTGACTTAACTATTCTGACAATTTACAATTATTACGTTCAACTGGCCGATTATAGTTTGGTACACCAGGATAAGCCATTTTTAATTAATTATTTCACACGAAGGAACACATTATACACCACCTTTAATTCATCTAATTGTGAATATGTTGCTAAGTTGTGTATTTATGTTAGGCCGTTTTAAAGAGATGTGGGCGGCGGTCTCTTGCTCTAGTTTTTGAAACCAAGCGCTGTAGTCCGTAAGAGGCACACGGGTGTCGTATTGCGCCTTTTTTTTTAGGAGGGTGGGAGAGGAGGTATTGTGAAAGACACCGTCTGTGTGCCTCCCCTTCCAACAACTTGCGATGAACAGCAACAACAGTGAATGCAGGAACTCGAGACATGCTCGCAAAAGTAGGGGACGACTGTGGCTACCGACTGAAGGTTTTTTGTGCGTCCGGTTGAGGGCGCATTCAACATTCGTGATGGATAAATGAAAACTTGGATCTTAAACGTAATTGTGAAAAGTACCCCCCCCCCCCCCCCCCCCAAGATTTTATTCGCACCGTTTTAAAATCGGACTGTTGTTTCGAAAATGAAATTTTTGTAGTCTTGTGTGTAAGTTAAAATTCACTCAGTTTTTATCTTGTTTCATGTAGAAGATATACCATCATAAAACTGGCTCAATCTTTTTTTAAACATCCTGTATTACGTACCAAGTATCTGATTAAAAATTTATTCGCAGTCTTTAAGCTGGGTGTATATGTGAGAGTTCTTCACCCTCAGATAGCTTTTGCGAGTAATACGAGCCGTGTAAAGAGCTCCGAGAGTCATCTGGCCGGCATTGTCCGAGAGTGGCGCAAGACCCCATCCACATATCGCTCTCTGCGAGTTCGGAGCTCTCGTGTAGATGGCAACCTCCTCCTCTCGAGAACTGCTCACCTTAGGTCTCAGACAAGAAAAACCGTACCGGTATTGTCGGTAGAGCTGACAATACACTTGCGTGTCGGAGCTGATGAATGATGTTGACTACACAACACCTAGTCGAGCGGAGGAAATCACCAGCCCGGCCGGCAATCGAACACGGGCCCCCTGCCTGGTAGGCAAGCACGTTACCACTCAGCTAAGCAGGCAGACTATTAAAGAGAATAAACATAGCTGATTGTAGAAATATTAGTGTCACAAGCAGTCTATCTTTAATGCTAATGCATTTACAGATGTCTATATTGTCAGTTTTCAGTCCAGTTATAAAGTGTATTTCTTCCATCTCCGTCGCTATCATTCTCATAAAATTTCGATATTGTTGTGGAAATTCCATTGCAAGCTATACGATTAGATCCTTGCCCGCCTTATCCATGAAAACAGTCGTTTGCGATTTGCTTTTTTGAGGGTAAAAGTATTAAAAAAGGCAACTGCAGCCCGACACTCTTCCATCGCAACCTCTTGGCAACTGCAGCCCGACACTCTCCCATCGCAATCTCTTCCTGCACGCACAGAGCCACGACAGAAAAAAATTATCGCGAAGAGTGATCTCCAGCTCTCTGACACTCCTACCCTGCCATGTATAAACGCTTCCTACAACTGCTGCCGCAAGACTTTCACACCCTTACCGAAGGTTCTCACAAGGATCTATCAGCAAGAATTCTCTGCTAATGTAAACAATTCTGCGGCTATTGTCTTGAGAGCAAAAATCTCTGACGTGCATCCGAGAGCGCTTGTGCTGTGTGCCTCCTTCAAGACAGCAACCTGCAACGCACGCGCGTCCCACGGGTGGCCACGTTTCAGGCAGCTTCTGCCTCAGCAGGCCCTAGCGCCTGCGAGCCAAATAGCGATCCGCGCTTGTCCCACATCTTGGTAAATGTCCTGCTCGACAGTAGCATGCCGTTTTGTTGTCCACGGAGTCTCTGGAAGCCGCAACGAGAGGCGCAAGTCCCGTACCAGCAGAGTGATCTTCCACGACCACGGCGCTGTGATCGCGGGTGACTTTTTTCGTACGACATGTAGCCTATCCGTGCGCCGCGACAGTACTCCAGGGCGTCACTTAGCCACGTATCGGCAGTTCGTCTGAGCTGTCGAACCAGTCATTGCTTCGAGATTCCTGGGCCTGGCACCGAAGCATCCACAGCTCATCAGTTGGAGCTCTCGCTAGGATCCACGTGCGACAATCGCTGTGGAATGGCTAACCATCTGTATCGTGCATAGGGCAATAATTTTACTGCTCCAGACTTTGGCCTTGCGCCGACTAAGTACTGGGGTGTTATTAACTTCAGAACAATCCAAGTGATCCTGGACTTGAACCATTTGTTACTCACTGTGGCCTTCGACCACTTAGTCATTATTTGCTTTCCTTGTTGGATCCGAAGTAGCAACGAATTTTTTTATTTGTAGATAACTTACTCCAAGAAGGGGCTTTTGTTTATGTAGTTATTAATGAACTTGTTCCACATTGTTTACCTGAGCAGTGTTCTCATTGTCCCTCCACCGGCTCAAGATACACCACTTTAATTCGAGATTAAGAATATTTACTTTATATTTTAAAAGACCTCTACAGTACGTACAGACTACGCTGCCTTTGCTGTGACTGCGCTCGCCTTTCTCCCCCTCCCCCGCACAGTCAGAGGTTGGGTTGTTTACCAGTCTGTGACCAGTTGTGATTGAGACGAGTTATACCAAGAAACGACAGTTATAAATGTTTGTTCTGGTAACACATATACGGCAAGACTTATTAGTATTCTCATAAAGCTTATGTTTTTTAAGAAATTATTCTTGTTTTTAACTTTGTTAGTATTTCATACTGCAGGGAGACTGGTCCTTTATGCACAGTCAGCAACAGTGCTTTGTGTATCTGACGCCTTTCTTTCGATAAGGGTCACAGCACGCCACCGCTTCGAAATGTTGTCGCGTCATGTCCCGTCACTCATTGTATCGCTGTTCAGATTGAGATTTGACGTGGTCGCGTCGGTATTTCTAAATAAATGCTGCCTTCTTCATCAAGGCGATGGGGGATCTTCTTTCATGTAGATGATATACGAGGGTTGTCCAGTTAGTAATGCACCGCATTTTTTTTTATCAGCCGAAAACAATGCTACGAATACGAAACGTTACGTATGGATTGTTTGAAGCCTCCTGAGTGAGCGCGCCAACTTTCCGTAACTTCCGACAGATAGCGTAGCTACAGAAGTTTCGAAATGGCGTCTGTAGGTGATCTACGTTACAAGCAACATGCAGTCATTGAACTTATCACTGCATAGAAAGAAACTGTGGGGAATATTTACAAACGCTTGTGCAAAGTCTGCGAAGCATATGTTGTCGACAGAAGTACAGTTAGTCGCTGGGCAGGGACGATGAGGTAATCAGAAGGCGGTTCGGCGGAGCTTCACGATTTGCAGCGGTTGGGGAGACAATCCACGGATGTCACACTTGCTATGTTTCAGCGAGATGATGATGTCATTCACGAGGACAGACGCATTACGACTCGGCAGTTGGCGCTGCATTTGTCAGTCAGCAAAAGAAATGTGAATGCAATTAGCCGAAATCTTGGATATTCAAAAGTGTGTGTAACGACAGTGCATACACGCCCTTGTTTCGTGCTGAAGAAAGGCCATAGAACGGGATTTAAATTACGTGGAAGAATAGGGTGTGTAGATAAATACCATTCTTTCGTGTGTGTAATTCTCATTATGTTCTATGAAGAACTGTCGAAGGAAAAAAAAAAATGTGGTGCATTACTTTCTGGGCAACCCTCATACTTTTGTGAAACGTGATGAATATTTTCGAAACACCATGTAGATCTGCAGATGGTGGCGCATACTGCTAGTAAAACTGATAATCGCCCTGCTAATGTAACCCATCGAGGATAAGTACCTTGTGAGTGTCTCTTGTTGGTCGACGGTAGGGCAGTAGCTTCAAAGAACCCTACACCACAACACTGTCAGATCTAATTACAGCCAATGCAGAGAAGTGTGCCCGTCGTCTGACACAGAGAATACGATCAAAGTGCACGTTGTCAGCTCGCTCCGCGAATCGATGGAATATCGCCGCAAGCGGCTGACGCGTTTAGCGACCGACAACAACGCCGCAGTCACAGACCGAGTCTCGCAGTCGCTGACGAGTCTGTGGCGCCGCTTCGGCGCGGATCGCGCTGCGGTGTGGCGGGCAGAGTCTCGAGTGCAGCGGCTCTTTGAGCATTAGCGCCGAAATTAAGTAGGTGGACTATTGCTAATTAGCGTGTAGCTTCCTGTTAATTAAGTTCTTTGTGGCGGAGCGGTGCGCGCGTGCCGCCGCTGGCGCCTGGGACCGCGGGCGCGCGCACAGCCGCCTTCCACTTCATTGATTGCCGCTCGCGACCTACCGGGCGACCCGCAAGTCTGCGCACCCGTCGCGCCGGGATCCGCCCCCGCACCGGCCTCTCGTCGCTCTTGGCTTTCGATCGCCGTCCCGGCCCTTGAGACTTATTGTTGCACAAAGTGTCCGGTCATTCGGTTCTTTTCACCCGCTCGCTTTCTGACTAGCCCTCGGAGGTCCCTCGTCTGCTCCGCCGCCCGACCCGTGTGCTTTTGCTTATTTCTCTTTAAACAGTTTCTCAGCTGTGGCATCTGTATTGCTTTCAAGGCCTCGATTTACCACTTCCACATACTTTCCTGATTCAATCATATTTCTAGCTATGGTCTCTAACTCAAGGCGAACTATCGCTTCACCGAGGGACTGATGGCCTCTCTGTTTAGTCCCTTAACCCCAGCCTACCAACGAACCAACCTCTTCTCGTGCTCGTGTCATAACCATTAGTTCCAACACTGGTTTGATGCAGCTCTCGACACTGTACTGTAGTGTGTACTGTCTAAGCCTGTTCATTTTTGCATAACTGTTATAGCGTACACCTAGGGCTGCTACTCCTACTTTATGATAAAATATTGTACGTTATTTCGGGCAGTCGTTCTATGAGAGCAATAAAGTAGGTGAAAATACTTTATTTCACATAGTTTGATTTTTTTGTAGGAATCATTTTATGTAATTCATTAACAGACCTCATAAGTTGTTCGTGATTTGGCGTGTAACAGATCGGTCGAGTAACTGAACAGTGAACTGATTACTCGTTTCCGCAGCCTAACGACAAATGTGAAAATTGTCAATTTCAAATTTCCAGTTGAGGAAAAATTAGAACCCGTTAATTCGATATTCTTTGCAACTAATAAGTACTGCATATGAGTCTGCTAGACTCTGTGAGTTAAGCAAACGTCTCACTGCGGATTATTTATTTCATGAATAGTTAGCCGACGACCTCCAAAGAACTGCTCCTAACATATCGGCACTACTCGCAACGTTTCGTTTCCTTACGAGACGACCGCTGCAGTCTCAGCGATCTAACAGTATGGCACTATTGTAGCGTGCGAAAACCTTAAGTCGTTTTAATTAGTGTAATGTGAGGCGGGTTGAGTGCATCGGTCTGGTTATTCGGTTTTATAAGCTTTATGTAACAGTGAATCATGGATAACGGCAACTTCAGAATACTAACTGCTCTGGTGTAACCACAAGCGCAGGAACGAAGAATGCAAGACCAGAGAAAGCGCCGCCCTTGTGACCGAGCGGTTCTAGGCGCTTCATTCTGGAACCGCGCGACCGCTACGGTCGCAGGTTCAAATCCTGCCTCGGGCATGGATGTGTTTGATGTCCTCAGGTTAGTTAGGTTTAAGTAGTTCTAAGTTCTAGGGGACTGATGACCTCAGATGTTAAGTTCCATAGTGCTCAGAGCCAACGAGAGAAAGCGGTGCGGCGACGTCAGCCAATAGCCCGCTGACAAGGACCGCGCGACAACAGGAGCGACACCTGCAAGAAGTGAATATAAGCGCCGCTCCTGCCAGCCTAGGCCGGACATCAGTGGAGCATTAGCACGGCGTAGCAGAGAGTGCGTGGTGATCCATATCCATTGCTTGTTTGGACTTTGTCTATAGCGAAGACTATTACTGTTTGCATTTCATTTGCGACACCGATGTAACTCCAAAGTTAACTATTGTCAATCTGCTTTACAGAAATAAAACTACTAATGTTATTTGCTTGAATTCTTGTATAGCATTCCGAGAACGCAGCATCCCTTAGGCACCCTATACGAGACGAGTGGGCAAGACCCAAAACTAACCCCTCCTTGTACACCTACAAAAAGAAAATAAGTGTCTTTCAGTTTGATTAAAATGGATTATTTATTTGTTTTGAGTGTAGACTGCAGAGACGCTGTGTAGGTGTTTAGCGGTGACCGTTATTTGTTAAATATTGCTCAAAGTAGTAAATAATGTATTGTTCAACAAAATAAGCAAGCAGAATAAGTCATACTTAATTCTGATACAATGGACTTTCGTTCATACCTTTAACAACCATTATACATTATATGCTTAAAAAACTGTGCCAATCCTATGTACATTGATTTGAATCTCATTACAGTATTCTATGTTATCTCCCCCTTTACAATTTCTACCTCCCACTTCCATTATCAAATCGTATATTACTTTAGGCCTCAGAATATTTCCTAGCGGCTTATATGTACTTTCAGTGAAGTTCACCAAAAAGTTCTTTTATCCCAAATTCGATTCAGTACATAGTCATAAGTTACCCGATCTATTCATGGCCGAGCGGTTCTAGGCGCTACTGTCTGGAACCGCGTGACCGCTACCGTCGCAGTTTCGTATCCTGCCTCCGGCATGTATGTGTATGATGTCCTTAGGTTAGTTAGGTTTAAGTAGTTCTAAGTTCTAGGGAACTGATGACCTCAGAAGTTAAGTCCCATAGTGCTCAGAGCCATTTGAACCATTTGTATGATCATCACTGTGGTGTTACAATAGCGGAGTAAGAGGAAACTGTTATTTGTGTTTTTACAAAGCCATTTCGATGGACAAATCAATCACTACATTCGGTTTGCAGTCCTCACGGAATGTGCTGTTACACATCGGTGAAAAACTGAACAGAGCAAGATGCATATTTCCTACGCTCATAAGGGATGACCCTATGCGAAAAGGAGTCTCGAACATCAGCTAACGGCAGAGTTGAAGCTTTTGAGTGTGTTACAGAAACTTTCTCATGTCGATTCTCTGCCTCCGTTCTAAGCATGGAAGTAATTTACATATCACTAGATTCCAATCGACAACTATTTCGGAGTAAGTGCTGTCTTCTGCGATCCCAGGAATCAGTTAATGACAGTTTGTGGTGACGTGTGGACATTACTTACTTTATGTTAATGGCGATCTGAACAGAGCTATTATCATGATGTCTCCTGGTACACCAATCTGTTACTCCTTTCCGATTACCCGGAACACTTTAGGCCGGGAAATTACGGTGTACTATCCTCCTGTAACCGTACTACATTCTTCCAAGCTGATCGTAGAAAGATGGTCCAGAGCAGTTAGTGGACGCAAACGTTCTTTAGTTTTTGTGTGTTAGTTGTGTCGAAAGATCCAGAGAGTTAACTAACTTCGTCTCAGGGTTATAATGCTATCTAACACTTGTCGCCCGCCGGTTGCGATGTCTTGAATAACACGAAGTCCCTAATTAAGGCATTACAGCTTTTTTTCCCCACACATTTCACGTCTTACTCAACCTTGCGTTACAGCAAGATTATTCTGTTGGGAAGAAGTTCGTAAAAGATTTACAAAACTTACCGAAAATAATGCTCAAAGCGTTTTCTGCCTCTGTGTACAAAGGTTAGGCAGATATGACTTCTCGCTAGAGGCTCATACACCACTTTTTTTTATGTCGCAAGTTCACGAACGCCCCTTGCGGTAATCAACCCGTAACGTTCTTCTACCTTAACGTAATTCTTCGCACCACCCGTGAATTGTTTCATTAAATTCACTTGAGTCTTAAAATTTTCACTTTGCACGCACTCTTCCAGGCGTAATCAACACTTAAAAGTCGTAACTAAGATGCGACGGAAATGTTTATAAAAACGTTTTTTTTTTTAAGACACCATCGTTGTGTCAGCTAGATACCCACGCTTCGTGGGGCTGATTGATTGACACAAGCTTCCAATATTTGCTGTAGCTTCGTAATGAATAGTGTGGCGAACGTCATGGGATTTTGTATTTGTTAGTAGTAGTTTCAGCCTATTGTTCTTTCATTGTGTAAATTAAGCGCAAAATCTGTGCGTGTGATATCCTAATTAAGAAACAACTGCATGGTTATGACTTATCTAAGTCCAGATTTTACAGATAGTCTTTTATTGGGTGACCTTGTAGCTTTCATAGCACTGGAAACTTTTTTTTTAAATTTAGCTCGTCTCCTTTTTATAAGTCGCTGTCCCCAATGCGTACTCTCAGACTGTTTTGGACTGTAAGCAACAAGTGAACAGTGATAATATATTTTTAACTAGCTTTCGTGATGCAGCAATGGCTAGCAGAAAGAGCTTCAAGAAGGAAAACTGTGAAACACTCCTCATTTTTAAATTATGACTGGAGGCACGTTGCAGGCCGGTACAGATTATTAACGAACGATTCTCCATACTGACACTCCTACATTGCGACATTACGTGATGCGACGTCATTTATTGCGCCATAGACTTATTCACTATCCTAAACGTCTCGACAGCTCAAACTCCAAGAGACAGCTCCCGATTTCCAAACACCACATGGTTTTCTAATAGTTACAAGGCCGTGTAAACCAGAGATGACACTCTTCTGCTTAACTATGTGAGTGCAGTGTGTTACGTTTACTGACGATCGCGGCATCAGAAGATTTTCTGTTGTACCCCACTGTTTCAACGCTCACTGCTGCCGTGTCGTCCACGCGACACTTGTGTTTCATCCAATCACAGTACCATTATGGTATTCTGTAAGATGTACGGAATAGTTTCATCGGGTCTCTGTCTCTTTCTGCTAAGTTGTAGGTACCGTTCCTGCACCTCATACGCCCTATTCGGACCGTTTCTGATCTGTTAGTGCAAGCAGAAGCAAACTTCTAACTCAGTGGTTTCCAATCTGGGGGTAATTACCCCCTGAGGGGTGAAATGAAATTTTCGGAGGGGTAAAAACTAAACAGTTCGATTTTGTTTCAGTTACGAAACTAAATGACTATAATCATCACTGGTGTCACAGTTTTGTAAGACTCTAATATTGATTAAATAAGTTACCAATTAATGCGGTGGAGGTTAAAGGTTCCTCACATAGTCCACACGTTACTCACATATGTTGTGCTTTGTTCCGTACATTGCTGTGATGTTAAAAGTGAGACATATGCGTAACAAATGCTAAATATATCAAGGTAATGTTTTCTGTAAGTTGTAGAGAGTCCTGCAACAGTGCAGAAATTACTTTATTACTCTCTTCGAAACAGATAAATGATTTTTTTGACAGTTCGACACAGCAGTAACTACATAAAGACTACTATAGTACTGTACACAGTTTTTAATTCTTCTTCTTATTGTTGTTAGAGTGGTTAGACACAAAGCATTAACAGACTGAAGTCGTCCAATTTCCGTCAGTTCAGAAGTAAGGAGTGCAGCAGTGAAGTGACTTAGGAACAGTAAATATGGTGCACACGTCTGAACTTTTTGATTTTAAGTGGGGTTGCAGTGTGCAGGTCAAACAAGTGCCGCAGTGGAGAGGAATAAGATAAGTGTGTACTTTCTCTGTGGGTAGTTAGTTTTCTTTTCTGAGGAGGAGTTGTGGGTAGCACTTGCGATGCGCCACGAATTCCTTCGTCATTCATTCTAACACCATCATCGTCATCATCATTTAAGACTGATTATGCCTTTCAGCGTTCAGTCTGGAGCATAGTCCCATTATAAAATTCCTCCATGATCCCCTATTCAGTGCTAACATTGGTGCCTCTTCTGATGTTAAACCTATTACTTCAAAATCATTCTTAACCGAATCCAGGTACCTTCTCCTTGGTCTGCCCCGACTCCTCCTACCCTCTACTGCTGAACCCATGAGTCTCTTGGGTAACCTTGCTTCTTCCATGCGTGTAACATGACCCCACCATCTAAGCCTGTTCGCCCTGACTGGTACATCTATAGACTTCATTCCTAGTTTTTCTTTGATTTCCTCATTGTGGACACCCTCATGCCATTGTTCCCATCTACTAGTACCTGCAATCATCCTAGCTACTTTCATATCCGTAACCTCAACCTTGTTGATAAGGCAACCTGAATCCACCCAGCTTTCGCTCCCATACAACAAAGTTGGTCGAAAGATTGAACGGTGCACAGATAACTTAGTCTTGGCACTGACTTCCTTCTTGCAGAAGAGAGTAGGTCGTAGCTGAGCGCTCACTGCATTAGCTTTGCTACACCTCGCTTCCAGTTCTTTCACTATGTTGCCATCCTGTGAGAATATGCATCCTAAGTACTTGAAACCGTCCACCTGTTCTAACTTTGTTCCTCCTATTTGGCACTCAATCGGTTTATATTTCTTTCCCACTGACATTACTTTCGTTTTGGAGATGCTAATCTTCTTACCATAGTCCTTACATTTCTGACCTAGCTTTGAAATATTACTTTGCAAACTTTCAATCGAATCTGCCATGACACTAAGTCATCCGCATATGCAAGACTGCTTATTTTGTGTTCACATATCTTAATCTCACCCAGCCAGTCTATTGTTTTCAACATATGATCCATAAATAATATGAACAACAGTGGAGACAGGTTGCAACCTTGTCTTACCCCTGAAACTACCCTGAACCATGAACTCAATTTACCGTCAACTCTAACTGCTGCCTGACTATCCATGTAAAGACCTTTAATTGCTTGCAAAAGTTTGCCTCCTATTCCATAATCTCGTAGAACAGACAATAACTTCCTCCTAGGAACCCGGTCATATGCCTTTTCTAGATCTATAAAGCATGGATACAATTCCCTGTTCCACTCATAACACTTCTCCATTATTTGCCGCAAGCTGAAGATCTGGTCCTGACAACCTCTAAGAGGCCTAAACCCACACTGATTTTCATCCAATTGGTCCTCAACTAATACTCGCACTTTCCTTTCAACAATACCTGAGAAGATTTTACCCACAACGCTGATTAAAGAGATACCTCTGTAGTTGTTACAATATTTTCTGTTTCCATGTTTAAAGATTGGTGTGATTACTGCTTTTGTCCAGTCTGATGGAACCTGTCCCGACTCCCAGGCCATTTCAATTATCCTGTGTAGCCATTTAAGACCTGACATTCCACTGTATTTGATGAGTTCCGACTTAATTTCATCCACCCCAGCTGCTTTATTGCACTGCAGTCTATTGACCATGTTCTCCACTTCCTCAGATGTGATCGTATTTCCATCATCATTCCTATCCCATTCTACCTCGAAATCTGAAACATTACTGATCGTATTTTCACCTACATTGAGCAACTCTTCAAAATATTCCCTCCATCTGCCCAAGGCATCCACAGGATTCACCAGCAGTTTTCCTGACCTGTCCAAAATACTTGTCATTTCCTTCTTACCTCCCTTTCGAAGACTGCTAATTACACTCCAGAATGGTTTTCCAGCAGCTTGACCCATAGTCTCCAACCTGTTTCCAAAGTCTTCCCAAGATTTCTTCTTGGATGCTGCAATTATGTGTTTGGCTTTGTTTCTTTCTTCAACATAACTTTCTCTGTCTACCTGAGTTCTAGTACGTAGCCATTTTTGATACGCCTTCTTTTTCCTTTTACAGGCTGCGTTGACTGTGTCATTCCACCAAGCTGTTTGCTTCATCCTACTTTTACACACTACTGTTCCAAGACATTCTTTAGCCACTTCTAGTACTGTGTCCCTGTACCTTGTCCATTCCTTTTCCAATGACTGTAATTGACTACATTCAACTAACTGGTACCTTTCTGAATCACTGTTATGTACTTGTGTCTGATTTCCTTATCCTGAAGTTTCTCCACTCTTATCCTCCTACACATGGACCTGACCTCCTGCACTTTCGGCCTCACAATCCCAATATCACTGCAGATTAAATAATGATCAGTGTCATCAAAGAATCCCCTGAATACACGTGTGTCCTCACAGCCTTCCTGAATTGATGATCTGTTATTATATAGTCAATGACAGATCTGGTTTCCCTGCCTTCCCAAGTATACCGGTGAATGTTCCTATGTTTAAAAAAGGAGTTTGTGATTACTAAGCCCATACTGGCACAGAAATCCAAGAGTTGTTTCCCGTTCCTGTTGGTCTCCATATCCTCTCCAAATTTGCCCATAACCTTTTCATACTCTTCTGTTCGATTTCGAATCCTGGCATTAAAATCACCCATGAGCAGAACACTGTCCTTGTCCTTTACTCTAACAACTACATCACTGAGTGCGTCATAAAAACTATCCATCTTATCTTGATCTGTCCCTTCACAATGCGAATATACTGACACAATCCTAATTTTCTTGCTAGACACTGTCAAATCTATCCACACCAGTCGTTCGTTTACATACCTTATTGCAACTACGCTGGGTTCCGTTTCTTTCCTGATGTAAAGCCCTACACCCCATTATGCTATTCCTGCTTTGACTCCTGACAGGTAGACCTTGTATTCTCCCACTTCCTCTTCTTTCTCACCCCTTACCCGAATGTCACTAACAGCTGAAACGTCCAGCCCCATCTTACTTGCAGCCTCTGCCAGCTCTACCTTCTTCCCAGAGTAGCCCCCATTGATATTAATAGCTCCCCATCTCATTACCATTTGTTTGCCAAGTCGTATCTTAGGAGTCCTTGGTTTGTCAGTTAGGGGTGGGACTCCGTCACCTCCAAAGGTCCGAGGCATTTTGCTCTGATTGTTGCCAGCATCATATTTAAAGTACCAGGGAAGCAGGTTGCTAGCCTTACTTGCCCCGAGTCCCATTGAGTTTTACCCCTATCGGTTGAGGGACTAACCGGTGGATTTGGTAGTCTTTGCCGTATGAGCACAAAGGTGACCACGACTCAGAATATGTCCGAGATGCCCAGCCTTATTCCAAAGTAACTGGTATCCCGACTGTCGGGACCACTTACTTGGCCACTCATACGTTGCCTGTGGTTCATGAACTAGGACATGACTACAGGAACCCACACTACGAACCACTCATTCTAACACATACAAACTAAATATTTTTTACTTTTCATCACTTTAAAAGTGTTCCAAGAAAAGTCTATCATTCTACAGTGTAGTTTGGTGCTGAAGTTGGTGATTATGTGGTGGAGGGAGAGGGTGGGGGGCGTGGGTGTTAGCTATTGTCTGATTACACTCGGGGGTAATGGTCTAAGAACGGTTGGGAACTACTGTTCTAACTCAAATAATACTAAGTTTTAGTCAATTTCTGACAGTTATGTTAACTATCTACGGGTGCTTCAAATTCTGATTTACTTTAGTTATTGAGGCATCTAAACAGGTCACATTTAATGTTGCACTGTCAGCGCCTCGTGGATGTGCTCTATTCATCCCTTCTCACGGCTTACTAAAAATACAAACAAACCTGAATTTTCAAACTTATGACTTTTCTGCCCTCTGACATTTCAAAACGTCGTTTCTTCATTTTTATATTTGGTCTACTGGATACCAATCCTATGATAGTCGGCTTTGTATCGTCTCATATTCCTTTACCTTCCTGCTGGCAGATTTTATCAGTACGGTTTCATTTCTCTGCTCATCTCATAAAGAGGAGTTAACCGTGGCTTCTTAGGAATCTCATCTCCGAGTGTGGTATTCTGCGAGTGTTTTCTACCCTTATTGTCCTTACTACCGTTATTAGAAGTTGGAATGAAGTCATCGTTTTAGGTCTCCCTTCTTTATTACGTTTGACAAATTTTTCGTTCGGGCTACAGCGCGATCTTTCTTTTGCAGAGAAATTTCATACTGAAGCTGCATGAAGCAACTTGATCCTGTTTTATAGTTCTTTTGTGTGTTGGAACTGCAGAGTACGATTTTTTCAACTCCGTTCATTTGCTTGTGAACTATGAAGTCTCTTTTTTTCTATACTGTAAGACTAAAAATCCAGATATGTCACTGGACTGTGTCCTTTCCAATCGAAATGAAATTTTAATGTTCGCTAGATAACTCGCTTCTTTTCTTTTAAGTCAAAATCTGTACGTGACAACTTAATTCTCTTATTATATTGAAAGTGCAGCATTTAAAAGCAGCTGCCATTATGACATTACTTTGCAAGAAATAAGAATTAATCTTCTCGTTTGAATTTTGCCGTGCTTGTGCTGAGTGCTGAGATATAGAACTTGTACAAACATATCAAGTGATTTTCGAATGTTTGTACGATATTTTATACGTTGTTAGCTGCTGTGCCGGCGTCACTGGCTCTGAGCACTATGGGACTTAACATCTATGGTCATCAGTCCCCTAGAACTTAGAACTACTTAAACCTAACTAACCTAAGGACATCACACAACACCCAGTCATCACGAGGCAGAGAAAATCCCTGACCCCGCCGGGAATCGAACCCGGGAACCCGGGCGCGGGAAGCGAGAACGTTACTGCACGACCACGAGCTGCGGACCCGGCGTGACTGATGGAATATAATGTATACTTGACATAAGTCTTCTTCATACTCGTATTTTTGTTTCTCTTGTATTTTCATTGTGTCTTCTCTCGTCATTTCGGATATATTTTCGACTGTTTTTGTTTAATGCAGCATATGTTGTCATGTTTCTGTTTTCGTTTGCTTGAAACACTCTCCTATTTAAACACTATCCTGTTCCAGCAGAGGTTTTCTTCTCTTTTGCTTGCTTCGTACCTACAACATCCGCTGCTCTTTGCGTAAGTGCCTTAGTTAATTAATTGCCCCCTTTAGTTGTTATACATAAATTCTTAATTTTCTAAGAAACGGGGTGAGGGACAAGAGGGATGGACAATCCGGTATAGGGGGCGGTTTAATGGGGCGACCAGATATGGCTCCGTGCCTGATAAAATGCCTATATCATACAGTTGTGTGGAAGTGGAAACATTTCCTTGTGACTGGTCTTGGGGAAAAAAAGGCCACTCACACACAGAGTGAACAGGCGTTGTGGTTAAGGCACTGCATTCGCATACTTGGATTTTTCCTTAACTCCATTAAGGCGAATGCCGATGTGGAGCGTTTCGAAAAGGACACAGTTGGTTTCGTTAATCATAAGCAAACCGAACGAAAAATTAATGATTCCCAGGAGACATGATGCTAATACCGTGTGACACTCTTACACCCCCACCCCTCTAGCCTTGATAGTGACTTCAGTTCGGCGAGAGTGTGTGTCCACAAGTTCCTTCAGGTATGCCAAATCCAACTGAAGCCGCTCATTCCAGTTCCCATAGAGCTTCCATATTGCTGGGAAGATAACTTTCAATCCCAAATAGTCACAGATATATTCAATGGGATTAAGTTTCAGTAACTTAAATGGCCAATGGAGGCGCGGTAGAATGCCTGGGTGTTCGTCAAACCAGGAACGCATTCGAGGTGCCTTCGGAATACGGCTGTTGCCATCTTGAAAAATGGAAATATACACATCTTATTCATCATGAAGGTGTGGAAGAAAGGACGACGTTAAGTCACCGAGAATTTTGAAGTAAACAGTCTGGTTCATATTAAAGGTCACCTCAATTAGTGGTGCTGAGTCATGGCAAGGAAAACACAACCAAAACGTCACACAACAATCGGCAGAGTCGACTACATCCTGCAGAAACTGTGCACATTGAACGACTCGTTGAACCGCGGTTCGCTCGATGCCTCACATCTGGAAAGAGGCAGGATCGCGACTTGTCAGACGGCTTTGTACATGTGCCGCTGTGAGCAGTGGTCTTTCGCGAGGTACCCGACTCCGAATGTGCATTGCATGCTGTTCTCTTCGAAATGTTCGCTGGGAAACTGCTTGAGATGAGCAGCAGTTCCTGTCGGGCTTGAAACCGATTGTCGTTGACAGGGCGTGTTACACGTCTGGTCCCTATCGGTAAAGATCTTCTTACGATCGCTGTCCCTAGTCCATCTTACATGGGTACGAGTGGTACACCATTCCTTGTATCAGTTTTACACGGTCTACAGCACTCCAAAGAGATCAGTGTACTCTTTTCGAGAGGATATGATTGTTTGCCCAGTAAGTTTACTTGCTCAGTAGGACCTAAGCTAGCAGCTCTCTCTCTCTCTCTCTCTCTCTCTCTCTCTCTCTCTCTCTCTCAAGTCTATAGGATGGTAAACTCCAGTCGTATTTTCTTTAAAAAATAAAGGCTACATGATATAATTAAGTTACCAGCAGTTCACTATTGGTAGCCACAAACGAGCTATATCTTTACTAACGGACACAAGTTTTGCTGTGTTTAACTAGTTCAATTGTTGAGACATCTGTGCTGGCGGATAACATTAGTTAAGTATACGACTTCGACTTCATGGCAGTTGGTGAATTTAGATTATGATGGCGTTCCCGGCATGCCTTTTGTTGCGATCGGTCTTCGCTGCGTTGTTAGTTGAGCTAGGGTTCCACTGCTCTAACCACTAAGACTTCGTACGTTTTTCTTTTATCCCGTGTTAAAACCTCGGTTGCGTGACATCGAGAGTCCTGTTAGCTTCCCAGACTGATCTGGTTCTTTACTCCGACTTGTTTTTTCGGTACTTTTAAATCTTCGCTCATTTCACTACTCGGGCACGTCCGTTGGTTATATTGCGACCCTTAGCAGCCGTATCCGAAAACGAAAACACTGATTGTGCGAAATCCTCGTTGGTCCACTCAGGACCTAATAAGTAGGCCTACAGAAAAAAAGGAACCATACCCCGCGTCGGTCCCCTCTCCGGTTCGCCAGAAGACTCGCGCTTTTCGTACGGTACCAAAACACTTCGCGTTTGCTGCTGTTAACGATTGACGCATTACTTACGTACGAAACAGCCAGTTCTCATTCTGAAAGAAACCACTTTGCACTATTGACAACATAGAAATGCCTGAACAACAGCCGTGACTCCACAGAAGTAGTCAAGCTACATACGAAGAATCACATCTTCAAATTGGATTGTACACCACTGAAGTCGACCCAGGACTGGCCGGCGGTGATGAGCTGTCGCCAGGATACAGGCCAGTAGCAACCCATTAAAACGATACCAACAAGTCGTGAAGCTACACTCGGAAGCCGCGATGTTGCGGCCACGCCCCTCACGCGGCATTTGGCGAGGTAGGCGCGTGAGGCGCGGCGTCGGCTGACGACTAGCCGGCAGGTCAGTTCCGGAATGCTGACACCCGCAGGACTGCTAGACTACTTTTAGAGTTCCCATCACGTCTAGTCTTTCTCTTCCACCGTATGAAGCAAGCATTTAGGTGGCACAAAGTAGCAGTCCGATTGCACTGAGGGGATGCGGAGAAACAGCACACCAGTTGCGTTAAAAAAACAATTTTTAACACAACTAGTGTGCTATTTCTTCACATCGGCTTTCTTCAAAAATACTTGATGAAAAAGATAACCTTAATCTAAATGGCAAGATTGGTTTTTGCTGTGAGTGGAGACGTGTGAGGGGATCTGCTGACGTAATCGGCACTCGGCGCAGCCAACAAACTGCAACGTTTAACTTCACTACGCAATTTTGACACTACAACTACTAGGTCGCTGGCATTTGCAGGAAAAAAAAAATACGAAAGTTGACATGAAGAGTTCCAGACGAATCCGATATGTGAGGAAACCGAACGACGGACCCATCGGACACTTTTTAGCAAAGTGGTTATCGCCAAGCGTGAACGTGCATCGTTTTCATTTCAATTCTTGCTTTATGGGGGATAAGCAGGCAGCTAGCTTGTTGATGTACAGAATATCTAATAATAAATTAATACTTGAGTATACAGATCTAAAACCCGCAGTATATTTACAATGTGCAGCCGATATTTTTATAGGCGGGTAGGTCGATGTGTTTCTTGTCTGTATATCGATTTTTTTCGAAATATCGTGGCCCGATAATAATCCTTTTTAAGTATCGATGTATTGGGTTTCCGATAATTTTAAAAAAATATCGACAGTCCTAGCTGGCTGGACTCCACGGACGTTAGGGCACACGAGCCGGCGGAACTGTGATCTTTCTCAAACGATTGCAAAGAAAGTATTTGGTGAAAAAATTTGATTCTCGCACATCTTGCAACTTCATTTCTCAGCTTCGTAATGAAATGGCTGTAATTTCGTTAATGGTCATATTTATTGCGATATTTTACGATTAAGTAAACTACTGCAAGAATTTCGGGAAGTTTGCAGTGAAAAATAAGAGGTTACTATGAATTTGTGTTCGGTGCATGTTACGTCGTATGTTGCTGCATATGAATTGTAGCTAACATAGTGAATTTTTATTTAAAATTTGATTCATATTGCTATCTATTACCAATCTCGAGAGAATGGATCGTATGTAAAGCGCTTCTTCCGGAGCTCGCGCGCAAGCGACAAAGCCAGAATGAAATATTCACAAAATTCCTCTTTTCTCGTAAACGGTTTTAGGTACCTAAAAAAGATTTTAATAAATGGCAGTACGCAAAGAGGAGTGTATTTCGCTAAATGATTACTATTCTAAACTTCCATATCTACCGCGATATTCAAGTGCCTACAGATTCTTTCAATGAAATGATATAATAGTTAAGCGGCATCGATAGCTGGTGAAACGAGAATCACTGTGCGTTTTGAACATGTGTGAGGCAATTTCACTTTATTTTTGTACCAAGAATGGACATTTTCATGAACTATTGACTTGTATTTCCACCGGTTGCTGTTTTATGATTCTACCGCATTAGAATGTTATTGACATGAAGCAGATTTGAATGAGGCAGCACGGGAACTTAACGTAGTACTCAAAACTCGACAGCGATGACGTATGTCTGAAAAAAGTAAAGGGAATAATAAATCTTGCGAAAATAAATCGATACTTCTGTTGAAATTTTAATGGAATCCTGTACCTCAGTGTGTGTGTGTGTGTGTGTGTGTGTGTGTGTGTGTGTGTGTGTGTGCGCGCGCGCGCGCGCGCGCGCGTTTAATAATGAACTATATGGATTGACAGTGCCCACAGAATTTGATTTCTGTGTCTCACTGATCTGACAAATATGAAAATATCTAGATTTGCAAACTCCAGTCAACACCCTGTCAGGGCGTAAACAGGTTACCAATATCTTTGCAAACTAAAAGACATTTCCGGTGAAAAATTACAATATCCCCTTCTGTATAGGGATGGAAAAGAAAAGATAGCATGCTAGGTGCTGTTAATTGTTTTCATATTTCTTACGTTATTGAGTTAGAGAAATACAATCTGTTGTCCAGTTTCAGTACATATCAGTCGTTATTAAAAATACAATGGGGTACAGGATTTCGCCAAAATTTCTACAGAAGTGGCGATTTATTTTCCCCAGACTTATCATCACCTTTATTTTTCTTCAGAGGAACTATATCAGTGACGACTCTTGAGTAATACGTAAAACTCTTTTTTGCCATATTAATCGGGTTCTTTCGTCAAAATACAGCTCAGTTTGTAAATATTCACCTCACGAACATTCAAATGCAGTTGAAATTGTGAAACAACCACAAAACAGCACTGTTTTAAAGACATTTCAATAGTTCATAAAAATGCCTATTCTCGGTACAAAATTAAACTGTAATTTCTTCACATATATTGTTCCAAACCCACACTAAGTCTCATTTCACCAGCTATCGTTAGCGCTTGATATTACGTAGTTTCATTGAAAAACTCTGTAGTCACTTGAATATCGAAGTAGATAGGGAAGTTTCGAATATCAATTAATTACATGGCAAAATGCTTTACTCTTTTTGTACGATCATTTCCCAAAACTCTTATTCAGATATCTGAAACGGGGATATCTGAACGAGATACGAGGAATTTTGTGAATATTTCATATTAGCTTTTTCGCTGGCGCGCAAGCTCAGAACGAATACATATGATGCATTTTGTCGAGATTGGTAATAGATAGCAATATCCTTCAAAGTTTAAAGAAATATTCACTACGTGAGCTACAATTCATATGCAGCAACATATGACGTAACATTCACCGAGCGCAAATTCATAGCAACCTCTTATTTTTCACTGCAAACTTCCCAAAATTATTGCAGTAGTTTACTTAAGCCTAAAATATCTCAATAAATGTGTCCATTAACGAAATTATAAGCTGAAGAATGAAGCTATAAGATGTGTGAGAATCAGTTTTTTAGCTAATAGTTTCTTTGCAATCATCTGAGAAAAATCACAGATCGACCGGCAGGCGCGTGACGTTCTCTGTGGTCTCACGGCTTGACTGGAGTTGTCCCCGTTCTGTAGGCTGTGACGTCAGTCGCCAAGCAGGACTCCTCATTGGCCAGGACAGTTAGCATTCAAGGACCCGGACTAGGCCTCACAAGAAAAGTAGCACCGGATCTGTCACGGGAAACGTGCTCAACTCCCCGCTGGGCAGCCGGTTAGCAGTCGACAGAGCCCTCAAGGGAGCCGTCGCATGAGCCGGCAAGTAAGATGGCAGCGAATCTTACTCCGAGTGAGACGGTGTGCTGCGCTGTGCGAGTTGGCGAACGGAACCACCTGCACAGAGAGCCAGCCTCCCGGTGGGGAGTCCCGCCTTCGCGAGTCGCGGCGCACCAATGTTGGTGGGAGTGCGGGCGGCTGCACCGTCCCGACCACGATGCAAGAGTCGAGCTGCTGCAGGGGCGACCCGGGAATGGCCCACAGTTGGTGCAGCACCAAGTCCCGGAAGGTGGTCTTGGTGCTATTAGATGGTGCCGTGGTGTAGGTGGCCGGGTTCGTGGTTGCTGCTTCGTGATTCAGTGTGGCGATGCCCATTGTAGGACCCACCTCATAGTCGGTTTGTGGAGCTGTCAATATCTCTGCTAAAAAGTCACAGCTATTTGTAGGAGATAGCAGCTAATTTGTTGTGCGGATGCTCAACTCCTGGTCAGCTTTCTGACATCATTTCTGCGGCATACCGGTGGCGAAACCCCTTGACCGTGCTGTGCTGGCAGGTTCGTGGTGCTAGGCCTGCCCCGTCTCACAGGGTATAAACAACCCTGTTGCTGTAACTGGCATGTCGACATCATGCACCCACCGACTGCATTGCCATTCTTCCACTGAGTCGCCAGGAAAATAGTGGCGGCGCTACACTACTGTTAATGTCCGCCTGCTTAGCCGAGTGGTAATGTGCTTGCCTACCCTGCGGGCCCGGCTTCGGTTCCCGGCCGGGTTGGAGATTTTCTTCGCCCGTGGACTGGGTATTGTGTTGTCATCATCATCATCATCATCATCATCATCACTGACGCGCAAGTCGTCCAGTGTGGCGTCACCTGAAATAAGACTTGCAATCCGACAGCCGAACTTCCCGAGACGGACCTCACAGCCAACAATGCCACACGATCATTTCATGTCATTTTTACTACTATTAATGCTAAGAGAAGACTAATGAGCTTAATGCTAAGAGAAGACTAATGAGCTTAACAACGGCTCCAGCAACAAGCCACACCACCAAGGGAATGCTGAAGTGAACGAACATTACTAGAGTTACAGGTAAAGCTAGTGTACACTCACTTTTCATCAGCATGAGGAAGAGGAATTGGTATCATAATCGAAAGCTTAGAGGTGTCCCACTGTCAAGTGTTGCTACCGTAGAGAGCAAGTAGCACGCCAGTAATAACTCCAGATGAATGTTTATTGCAAAGATAAGCTGAATGCTAAATGCAGTGGTGGCGTGTTTATAGCAATAAAAAATATATCTGTTGAGATTAGTACAGATTGAATATACAAAATAATTTCGATGAAGGCAAGTGTTGAAGGTGGATCAAACATGGTCGTTGAATGTTTTTATAGATCCCTGCCTCAACAGCACCAGCAGCAGTAGTCTCGGAACATCCGAGGGGAAATTTTCCTCTTCATGTTATAGTTCTAGATGGAGATACCATCTTCCCGGCAACAGACTGGGAGACTTAGCGATTATTCCGGTAGTAAGGATAGAGGATCGTGTGAAATTGTTCTAAGTGCCTTATCCGAAAGTAACCTTGAGTAGTTAATTAGGGAACGGACTCTTGAAGATAACGCCGACAAACAAAAACCAAACGAATCGAAAATGAGGGTAATGAGGGCTACGTGTGAGTCATTAAATGAACTCGAAAGTAAAATCGTATCTACAGACTTGACAGAAAATCCTAAGAAGTTTTCGTGTTATGTTAAATCAGTAAATGGATTGAAGCCATCTGACCAGACACTATGTGCGCATAATGGGAGTGAACCAGACGACCACACAGAAAGGTACTGATCACATAAATGCGCTAGGAAATGTTTGGTGCTGTAGAAGTTAACTTCGTAGTTTCTGAAGATACTCGGAAGTTTTATTTGGTGTCTATCCGACTCTTGGTACTTTACCGGACTTCAGAGAACGTTACAAGGAAACAGTTTGAAGTGCAAGTGTAGACTTTCCTCGGTGTACTGTTTGCAGCCCATTGGTCAAATTATGAGTCGATCTGGGTGCAGCCATGTCGTTTCAGAAACTACTTGTGATTATTGAAATTTATGTCGCGCATAGACAAACTTCTTGTCGTTGCTTCATATCTTACGTTTGTTCTATGCGCCGGTGAAGTTTCGAACCGTTCTGGTAGATGGCAGAGCCGTAGTACGATTCACGTTACAAGCAGCGTGCTGTTATTGAATTCTTGTGTGCAGAAAAAGAAACCGTGGTGAACATCCACAAACATTTGTGTGCAGTGTATGGCGATGCTGCAGTTGATAGTAGTACAGTTGGGCGATGGGTAGAGTTTTCATTTTGAAAAGAACCATCGTATTTTATAGAAGTGTATGTTTGATATGCATGCTTGTACAATTTGAGGCTCTTTTTGCAAGTACGATTAGGATTAAAGTTTTCATTTACCCTTTACAAATGTTCAGTATGTCCTCCACTGCCGGCCGGAGTGGCCGAGCGGTTCTAGGCGCTACAGTCTGGAACCGCGAGACCGCTACGGTCGCAGGTTCGAATCCTGCCTCGGGCATGGATGTATGTGATGTCCTTAGCTTAGTTGGGTTTAAGTAGTTCTAAGTTCTAGGGGACTGATGACCACAGATGTTAAGTCCCATAGTGCTCAGAGCCATTTGAACCACTACGGACAACGACAAAGAAATTGGCAGGCATACTCGCAGATTGTTACTCTAGAGCAGGGGTTCCCAACAAAATTTTCTCGAGGATCCCCTCATCGAGCATGATTGGTACCTTGTCATATCACAGATTCAGGTACCAAAAAAAGCCAAATTAAGAGTCTTTTTATACGTTTTCTATTTTTGGTACTTAGAAAAAACATTGACATCTTCATTATTAAAAAAATATTGAGCTTAAAACTGCTCATGCAGGAAGCGGCCAAAACAAAAAATCTGTTATCATACGAAATATATTTAATATATTTTTTATTCTAATAGCATCTTGCGGACCCCTCTGGCATAGCTCACGGACCCCTGGGGGTCCGCGGACCACCTGTCGGGAACCACTGCTCTAGAGTGTATGACAGGCGGTATTTACAACATTACCAGTAATTTTTGGTGTGTTTGTTAGGTGCTTTTAACTTTGTTCTGAGGGGGCGTGATGGGAAAGATTATCTTTTCGTGCGAATTTAAACATGCGCTCGCAATCAGCATTTGCGTAAAACAGTTTGTTTCTTGGTTCTCCCCCTGTTCCTAGCAGACAAACACTGCTTTATATGCACATCTGTAGCATGTTCTTAAAAAAAAAAATTGCGTCTGTTTCAGTGGCGAGCAGCATCTGTTCTCTTTTCTGTACGTTTCACCATGTAATAATGGCTTTATTGGAGGGAAAGTGAAGGTGTGGGTATCTGGTGCTCTAGCTCGGCAAAGACCGGACGATCGCTGCGAGGAGTACGTCTGCATTTACACATTTACGTAGTAAGAGAGGACATTCGCCACCGGACCTTTGCCCGTTCGCCACACTTTGGGTTTTAGCGGGGAGGCCGCGATCCCTCCAGCGGCCGAACACCTGTTCAAACGTTGTTTCTGGCGCGCTCTGTCCTCGCGATTTTATTTACAGCCCACTCGTGCCTCCCGCTGCCAGAGCCTGCATTATAATCAGATCAAACAGTGGCGGCGCGGGCCGCGCTGAAAGCTGTGTCAACACAGGGCGCCCAGCGCGCGTCCACTCGCCCTGTACAGTAGCGGCCGGTAGCGCCGTCCGGTCGCGCACGCAAGACGTCTGTGTGTGCCTGCCTCAAAGCGCACTTCTCGGTCCGGTCACTGGCGGCGTAGTTGCTCTCACATGCCTCAAACCGCCGCCGCGGGGGAGGAGGGTGACAGTTTTTCTAACTTGCTGGCTATTACGGAACATCAAATACTGATGCCTGTAACTTGGCCGAACACTCGACTGTCGCCTCTACATAATTTTGTCATCAGAAAGGCAAGAAGCCGAACACGCCCCAATAGTCTTCGATCTGAGTCTCAAGAGAACCGACAACACTTAACACTGGAACATAAACGGAACCATCGTTCAGTATGCCTTAGACAAGTATCTTCCGAGCCAGGTCTTAATGATCAGGAAAGACCCACCGTGGTTTAATACCCATGTTAGAAAACTACACGTAAACAAAGAGAGCACCTCAGATTCAAGACAAGTCTAAATTTAGCTGACAAACATCAAACCGAACGCCGCGAAAATGAGCATAAGGAAAGAAATGAGAGAAGCGTTCAGTGACTGTAAGTAAAATTTCGTCAATCGATGTGAGTAAAAACCATAAAGATTGCGGTCTTACGTAAAATCAAGTAAGCGGTTAAGTCACTCAGTGACCATAATGGAGCCGAAACGGAAAATGACAGAGAAGGCCGAAATGCTTGAATTCGGTGTTCCGACATTGTTTCGCAGCGGAAGATCGTAATACGGTCGCTCCATTCAATCATCGTGTGAACGTCGAAATGGCAAATAGTGAGATAAGTGATCGCAGAATAGAAAAGCAACGACAATCGATTAGTAGTGGAAAGGCATCAGGACAAGATCAGATACCTGTAAGATTTTACAGATATTATGCGAAAGAACTTGCTCCCTTTCTAGCAGCAACTTATCGTATGCCGCTGGAGCAACAAAGGGTACCAAACGACTGGAAAAAACAGCCGTTTTCAATAAAGAGTCACAGGACAGATGCACATAATTGTAGGCTTGTATCGTTGACGTCAAACTGGTGTAGAATTATGGAACATGTTTTGTGCTTAAGTATTATTACGTTTTTAGAGAACGAAAATCTCCTCTATAGAAACCAACATGGATTCCTCAAACAGAGATCCTGCGAAACTCAGCTCGCTCTGTTCCTCCATGAGATCGACAGCGATGTAGACAACGGCGCTCTGGTTGATGCCGTGTTGCTTTACTGCTGGAAGGCGTTTGACACCGTCCCGCACTGCCGTTTCGTGAAACAAATACGAGCTTATCGAGTATCTAACCATATTTGCAACTGTATTCAAGATTTCCTTGCTGACAGAACTGGAACTCACGACGTGGGCTCTTAACGGAACAACATCGATTGATGTAAAGGTAATTTTCGGTGTATCAAAGTTCAAATGGCTCTGAGCACTATGGGACTTAACATCTATGGTCATCAGTCCCCTAGAACTTAGAACTACTTAAACCTAACTAACCTAAGGACATCACACAACACCCAGTCATCACGAGGCAGAGAAAATCCCTGATACCGCCGGGAATCTTCGGTGTATCCCAAGGAAGTGTGATAGGACCGTTAATGCTTACAGTGTACTTAAATGACCTATTGGAAAGCATCGAATGCTCTTTAAGGATATTCGCTGATGGCGCGGTTTTTATAACAAGGTAGCAATGCCAGAAGACTGTAATGACCTCCAGAGAATTGATGTATGTTGCAGTCTCTGGCGGTTGACCCCGAACGTAAGTAAATGTAACATATTGCGCATAAATAGGAAAAGAATTCCGCTACTGTACAGCTACACTACTGATGTCAAAGCGCTGGAAACTGTATCTACGATAAAATAGCTAGTAGTAACCATCCAGAGCGTGTTCAATGGAATGATCACATAGAACAAATAGTGGGAAAGCTGATGCCAAACTAAGATTCATAGGAAGAATCTTAAGGTCATGGAACTAATCCAAGTAGGAAGTGGCTTATAAGGCGCTTGTTCGACCCTTTTCTTGAGTGTTGTTCATCTATCTGGCATCTCTGCCAGTAGGACGATGGAAGAGAGAGAAGATCCAACGAAGAGCGGTGGTATTGTTTAGCCGGAACGGGAGCGTTGCAGAGATGCTCAATAAACTCCAGTGGCAGACGTTACAATAGGGGCGTTGTGGATCACTGAGTGGTTTACTATTGAAATTTCGAGAGAGCACTTTCCGGGAAGAGTCGGACAACATATTACGTCCTTCCACAAACGTCTCGCGATATGACAGTGACGATAAAATTAGAAAAATTGGAGCTTATACATTCTCCCCACACACCATTTGGTAAAGTAACGGGGATGGGATGGGTGGGGGTGGGAGGGGGGGGGGTTGGGGGTTAGATGGAGATCCGTTAGTGATACCGGAAGTACCCGTCACCACACACCCTCTGGTGGCTTGCGGAGTATTAATGTAGATGTTCTCAAACATAGCCGTGCCTTATATTGCCATGGTGGATGTTGGCTCCGTGTCTGTGTGGGTTAGAACAACTCGTTCACTGTGCTGTTCGTAGTAGCTTACCCACATTGCTATATTTCTATTTCCTTATTTCCGCACCACGGCTAGGTCCATGGTTCCTTTTTTTAGTGGGTGTGTGTGTGTGTGTGGGGGGGGGGGGGGTGACGGACGGCGGCAGAGAGCATACTGATGTTGAATTAAATTTAAGTTCTATTGAAATCAAAGTCTCCGTTAATTTCGCAATATATAGACTAATTTCTTCTTTCTTCGATGTAAGACAATCACACTTTTGTCTCACAAACGCCGCCCGCGGTGGCCGAGCGGTTCTAGGCGCTTCAGTCCGGAACCGTGCGACTGCTACGATCGCAGGCTCGAATCCTGCCTCGGGCATGGATGTGTGTGATGTCCTTAGGTTAGTTAGGTTTAAGTAGTTCTAAGTTCTAGGGGACTGATGACCTCTGATGTTAAGTCCTATAGTGCTCAGAGACATTTGTCTCACAAACTAATAACGGTTAATTCGTGCACTGGTCAATCTTGGGATAACACTCTAATGACACCAGTGTTCATCATTGCAAACTATTGTGACCGGCGCGCCAGCCGCTTACACTATCGTAACATTCTTCTAGGTAGCATTCACATAATCCCCTTTGTGTCTACTCTTAATAGAAATACACTTTCTAAATAGTTATTGTAGTTACAGACTGAACAAACTTAACTGATCCAACGCTCTCGGCGCTTCATCTTCGACTATCAACACCTACGTTCACTCGCGACCTGTAAGAATAAACAAGTAGTAACGCTGAGGAAGTGACTGGGGATACCTTACACCGTCATAATCGATATGGAATCATAACCTTCACACAGGATCATTCCACGATGATGATGATACAAACTTTCAGGGATGATTGAGAAGGGTAAATGTAGCAATTTGAGGTAAGGAACCGTGATCCGAAAACGACGGAGTCAAATTTATAAGCGAAAATCTTTCTGACACATCTGACAGTGGACCTTTTCTACTCCGGAATGCGAGTCCAGTTGCTAACTAATGCGCTACTCCGCTCGGATCTGGTTCGGTGCAGCCCCGTCCTCTTCAAAGATGACAGTCTCGGAGTCAGCAGTCATTTGTGGCCTCAACCACAGCTGCCGCGTTCGATTCCTGGCCGGGTTGGGGATTTTCTCTGCCGGGGGACTGGGTCTTTGTGTTGTCCTCATCATTTCATCATATCACCATCATTCGTTGACAGTGGCTAAATTGGAATTTGTGAAAATTGGGACTTTGTACGGGCGCTGATGACCGCGCAGTTGAGCGCCCCACAAATCAAACATCATCGTCAACAACCACCACAGCTGCAAAAAGTCACCTGAACTCTCGTTATCGACTAATACTTCGCGTATTCTAGCGGACGAAAAGTATTCTCCTAGATTGCCGCCATCGTGTAGAGTGCCGTCGCAGGCCTGCCGTATAACGTGCACGCGGGCCACGAGGAGAGCTTTTGTAAACTTGGTGACTGTATCTATCTTTTCATGTGTCATCCGTCAGTGTGCGTCGCATACTTTTCAATAAGCAGTGTTTTGAAACCTGGTGAGTAATGCAGGCGAACCGTGTATATGAGCGAAAAATCTCGCTGCAAACAGTGACGTGTGTTTTTCTTCGTATTTTTCTAATGCTGTTGAAGGAATTACAACTTTCTGTTAAAAAAAATAAACACAAAAAAGCCGCTGCTGCTTCAGTTACGTCGGTAGATAACAGTACAATAAAATACTTATCTCTTTGCGTGCACTCACTTGTCGAAGACCACCCTGTTTTGAGACGTAGAGCCATTTATGGGGAATTCGCTGTGAGCATACTCGTATGGTGGACGAGAAGTAATGGCTCTACCTGTTATTTGTCTGTGGACGACTCTCCGTTCGGATAACGTCCTGTGTTCACCGACCACGAAGTCGTGAATCCATTCGCAATTCTGGTCAGATATCCCTTACAGGTATAAATGAGAATAACTTAAGGAGGACTGGGAAGTTTCGTCACCTGTCAGAAGAGGACATCACATTGAGATATTTCCGTTCCCTTAAACGCGCTCTTCGTGGGCAGCCAATTATTTTGGCACTTGCTTTCGGTAGCAGAGGCGACTTTGCTGTTAATAAGTCTGGAATGAGCCGTACGGAAAAGAGACTGCGCGCGATACTTTTAATTAAGGGTCCAGCGGAAGCGCGATCGAACGCACGCTCACGTCTGGACGTGGCGCACCTTGCTAACAGGCTCTGCTCGTCCGACGGTCTTCATTAAAGGCCCGTGGCTGCTGCATAGGGGTGGCCTATGCCCCCCGAGCAGCATATGGGGCGAGGGAGGGGGAGATTGCAAACCTGCTGGCCGCAAAGTCAGAATGGCTAATAACGTGTGTTTGCTCGGCGCGCCGCGGCGTGGCGCGTCGGTCGCCCCCTATATTGCGTCCGGCGATAATACCGCTGCGGCCCTACTTGGCTTCGCCCGCCATATTATCTACCTTAATGCCGACCGGCTTCTGCTGCTGTAATAATATTAGTGCTTTCTTGTGGACATGCTGGCCCACAGTAGCACGCCTCCGCGGCGCGCTGCTTCTCATTTTCCTGGAATTCCTGTCGCAGGCCTCTCTGCCGCTCCGCTAGCCGATTTCCCAGAGACGTTCGCGTTTTAGATTAGATTCTACTGCACCCACCTATACAGCTGTGGTCGGAAAGAGAGGGGTTTTTTTTGGAGGGAGGGGGGCAGGAGGGGACAATGGGATGCTAACACTTCCTTGATTCTTAGGGTATAGGAATGACACCTTCAGCTCTGCTTGTAGGTCTTATTTGACTAGCAGTCAGTTTCAGGTTCACATTACACCACGTTGATGCTCCTCTGTGATGCAAGGTGATCAAGTGGATACCGGCTAAGCATCAGTTTACATCTCACAGAGAATACGAAAAGTCTGTGTCCACTATGCTGATACTTCTTTCGTACCGTCTTACACTTGGAGACGAATAATAATGATTGTTTGGCAGTCGCATTTTCATGTAGTGTCATAGAAGTGCCTGAAGAGCACAGGAATGGGATTCAGATCAAATAAAACCTATAAATCCAGCGAAAGGTACAATATACAGATCAAAGCTATATACGACACCCCTTCGACGGTGCCTTCCCCCCTTTCCACCCAAATAATAGGAAATCATTGCCTCTTGGATTCATTTCTTTATTTCATCCAGCGAACGTCTCACAATTGTAGAGGAGTTGTCACTGTAATAAAGATATAGATATGCACAGAATACTTAGTATGGATGCTCTGTAAGGATGGGGCAGGTGGTCACCTGTGGCCTCGATGAAGGAAGCATCCTGGAATTTGCCAACAGTGATCTAGGACAACGACGGATAACCCAAATCAGGATGGCGGGACAGAACGAACCACATCCTCCCGAATAGCTCTACCGCCTCATTCGGTAGGTCCGTCTTATACAATGTTCTTTGATTTACACACAAATATCTTCTGATCACCAATAATATACAAACATGCACTAGTCAGCCAGAAAGTTACAACAATCTACCTGATAGCCGGAATGTCCATATTTTTCATGAGTAACAACGGCGACGCGTCATAGCGTGGAAGCAGAGAGGCCTTAGTAGGTCGCTGGAGGTAGTTGGACCCACATCTGCACACATGAGTCACCTAATTCCCGTAAGGTCTGGGGAGGGGGGCGATGAGGCCTGACACCAAGCTCAATCACATCCCAGATGTGTTGCATCGGGTTCAGATCTGGCGAGTTGTGGGGCCAGCACATCAAATGGAACTCGCCACTGTGTTGATCGAACCACTCCATTACACTCCTGGCCTTATGACATGGCTTATTATCTTGCTGAAAAATATCACTGCCGTCGAGAACCATGATCGTCATGAAGGGGTGTACATGACCTGCAACCAGTGTATAATGCTCCACTGGACCTGTGTGTGCCCACGTGTATGTTCCCCAGAGCATAATGGAGGCGCGAGCTTGTCTCTCTCCCGCAGTACTGGTGTCGAGGAGCTTTTCCCGTGGAAGACGACGGATTCGCGCCCTCCCATCGGCATGATGAGGGTGGTATTGGGATTCGGACACACTTGTGTTCTGTCCAGCCTTAAAGTCGGATGTTAGTTGCGCCACAGTTCGCCGCCTGTCCTGTGTTACCAGTCTGTTCAGCGTACGACGTCCAACATCTTTAATGAGGGGTGGCCGGCCAACCCCACGACGTCTGGATTTGGTTTCACCTTGGCTTCGCCACGTGTAGAAGACACTCACCACAGCAATCCTCGAACACTCGACAAGTGCAATTTCCGAAATGCTCGTGCCGACCCTCCAGGCCATCACACTCTGCCATCGGTCAAACTCATATACTGCAAGCGCCGTGCGTGTGTCTGACTAGCGGTCACCCCTCGCCAGGTGACGCTGCTATCACCTGGACGGTTTTATATCGATAGTAGGTCGGTGGTCGTAATGTTCTGGCTGATCGGTGTAGTTTTTCTCTTCATCGTCGCACACATTAAGAACACCCCGTGATAACTTTTGGGCCATGAAGATGCGGAGTTACCGACTAGGGTGCTCCGAACGGGTATTAGTAAATAAAAGTAAAAATGGGCGCGCACGCTACACGAAAAAAAGTGAACAGACGTTCACACTGTGTGTTGCGGTACACTACATGACACACAGAACACCATGTTCTCTGACCTACAACAATGGTTATAATTACCAAATGTAGAGGTTATCCCAGGAGGAATGGTCATTATTCAGGAATATAAAAGGGGATGATCATTTGAAGCAAAAAAAAAAGTGTAGTAAGCACCGGCTTTGAAATGCATACCTCAAGAGCTATGAGCACTTTCTCAGTAGAAAAAATGTGTATTACAGAAACGAAGATGAACATGTGGTCATAACGCTTAAGGTAAGCGTTTCAGAGCCCATGTTCACTAAATTTTTTGCTTCGATTGTTGGTTTCTGTCATATCCCTCAATATTGACTATTTCTCCTGGGACATCATGTATAGTGTTGAGATAGATCGACGCAAGTGTTGTGATTTGGCGGTTTAGAGGATAAGTGCCACATTTGAAATGCAAAAGTGTGAGATTCGATTCCAAGACGATCCTCGAAACTTATTGTTACTTAGCGTTTATTTCGCATGTGGCAATGATTTTTTAATATGAAAGATGCCAGGTTACACAGTGGACTGGAGTGGACGTTGAACTGAATTAGTCAGCTCGAACGTCGAAGGAGGCAAGGGAGGCAACAGGAACGTATATAGTAAAGCAGAGCAGAATTTAAACAAACGTTCAGGATGAGGGCAGCTTTAATTTTTTATGCCAAAACGAAGATCAGATGTGTATCAGCTCTTTTAGACAGCGGAGAAACGAAAAGTATTTTTTTCTTCCTTTGTGGAAATGACGATTATTTCTCGGCTAGTTTAATATCAGTAAAATGTTTTCCTTGAATATGAGTGGTCACAGCAAATATTTCGTTGTTACATAGAAAAAGTATCTATTACATTATTCTTAATTTACGTTTCTTTATTTGGACCTCAAAATTAACGATCTTACCTGAAACAGTTTTGGACGATAGAATTCATTATGTTAATTTTCCCTGTCATCCTCAGTTTCGGTACCAGAGCGATCACTGACTAGGGAGACTCCTTTGACCCGTTTACCGATTTTACGTAAGCCACAACTACTTAGAATTTTTTGTGAAATTTTACTTTATATTCTCACTGAATACGTCTGCCTTTTTTTTCGTAACAACGTGGGTTCGTTTAGCTATTGTTTGTCATTTTCTGTGTAACTCTCTCTCTCTCTCTCTCTCTCTCTCTCTCCCCCTCCCCCTCCCCCTCCCCCTCCCCTCCCCCCCTCCCCTCCTCTTCTCGACACAGCTTTCCAATACGATTACTGAACCACGGGGTAGATCTTCCCATCCCACATAACGTTGCTCGACACGTTCATGTCTGAAGCATATTGTGCAATATTATTGAATTATAGCCGTTGCTACTGGACATTTTCGGTACTGGAAATGAATATCTGGTGTTGACTGCTCAGATAATATATCCTGTTAAGTTTTCTAAGCAAATATATTTTCCTGAGTTTTTTAACATTCCTTTTCACGCCTATAGTCTTCGGTGATATATCAGCTTTATGTTTCTTAATTTCCTCTTTAGGTTTAGTAAATGTAGAAGTTATGAACTGTTTATAAGAACAGGTCGAGGACAGCAGCCTCATGAACGGATTTTCTAAATTACAGATAATACGTGTAGAAACAATCTCTTACGAATCCCTATCCCGAGCACCTGTCGTAATCACGTGACTCTCCCATTCTATAGCTGAAAAGTTGAAATCCTCATATTAGCAAACTTAAATCAGAAAATTTACCTATGATATTGGCCAAGCTTTTTCTGAAGCATTCTGGCACTACACCTCGTTTGACTGGTCGTCTATAAAATCACCACGTTACCATGTTTGACTCACCTTGCAGAGTCGATTACGACAGTGCTCTGACAGTATGTAGCTGACTGGAACATATTATCTGCTAGCGAGAGACCCTGCATTCATCAGTATATCTGAAGTTACACTGGTCAAAATAGTTGATGGGTCAAGAAATTGTACGTCTTACGGAAAGATGAACTTTTAATTCGCTTTGCTGTCATGCTTTCAAACTTTTGGATATGGAAACACTGGACACTACACTGATGTAGGAACCTTTTTGCACCAATGTAACGACTCAGAAGCAAGCGAAACAATTGTAAAAGCCCTCTTAATACCGACGCAAACTGCCAACACTGTTTGGCACCTGTGTCGCATGGGTTCAATATGTTGTTTACGAATGCTAAGAAAACTTTTGCCACCTCTCAGGATTACAAACACCGCCTGTTGAGTAACTCTATGCGGTGCTAGCTTGCGTAGTTACAATTACAAATTCCATTCATATTTACATGATCACGTGAGTCCTACAAGCATATAGGCCAGAGCAAGAGAGTTGTATCGTCACCTCACATTGCCTGTCAAACAAGCTGTGTGAACAACTGTTACCATGTTCTACTTTTGTAGTCCTGTCTTCCTCAGTTGCGTGTAATATTAAGGTATATTGATAATTTTTACTTATGGACGGTCTGACAGCAACTGAATAAAACACAATTTTAGTGCCATACGCGTTTCGCCTTTATTTTCTGCAAGGCATCATCAGTGGCAGGTTGCGTGGACAATTTCTTACATATTACGCTCCTGTTGCATTTTTGGTGTTGTTCTTCTTCTTAGGAATGCCAGTTTGCGGTTTTTTCCCACATTCCACAGCACTATGAACTGAACGCTTATTTCAATTCAGTGTTTGGATATGGAAACACTAGACACTACACTGAAGAAAACACTGAATTGAAATAAGCGTTCAGTTCATAGTGCTGTGGAATGTGGGAAAAAAACCGCAAATTGGCATTCCTAAGAGGAAGAACAACACCAAAAATGCAACAGGAGCGTAATATGTAAGAAATTGTCCACGCAACCTGCCACTGATGATGCCTTGAAGAAAATAAAGGCGAAACGCGTATGGCACTAAAATTGTGTTTTATTCAGTTGCTGTCAGACGGTCCATAAATTATCAATATACCGTAACTGTTACCATGACTGATACCGAAATTATGACTAGATTAAAAGTTCATACGTAAGAAAGTACAGTTTGTGGTGGTAAGTGTTTGACAGTAGTTTATCGCCCTTCCTTGTCCATTTCTGGATTTGAAGTAACGTTAGCCTCGTACTTTCCCATTACTGAACATCACGGCTCATTTGGCTAGGTGAAGGAGCAAACAGTTCGGATAATTGGGGCAGCTTTGTATTAATATGACTTTCGTGAACCAAGAAATCGAAAAGGGGATCCTTGTACGTAGCTAGAACTTCGTTACCTTAAGGTCCGTGCCTAATACATCTACAATGTGTGGCAGGTAAGTGGCCCTAACGATTGGATAAGATTGGACGTGAATGTATGCATTAACGGAGGAGGAAAACACCTACAGTTACTTCCAACACAATGGAGCAACTGACCATGTAGCCTACCGAATCTTGGAGCACATTTACAAAATCTTCACTTCTGATAGAATTGTTAGCAGAGGTCGCTCTGGTGGCGGCCCTACCTGGTCGCCAAGGTCAACTGATCTATCAGTGTGCGATTACTTTGTATGGGGAGCCCTCAAGTCTGAAGTCTATCGCAACAACCCCGATAGTCGTCAAGAACTCCACCAGAACATTTCGGATGAGATTGCAGCAATTCCAGCAGTCCAGCCTCGATCCGCCTTCGGCAGCTTGCTGACCAGGGCTCAAAAGTGCCAAAAGATGAATGGTAGTCACTTTCAACATCTGCTATAGTCAGGTTAGTATGTATTTCCTTTCCTCTGTTGTGTTTCTTTGCACCCTGGAACTCTGTTCTCCAGACCCCTTTTGTTTGCCCCACCCTGCGCTATTAACATGTTGTTTTAAGAGAACAGGGATCCTGTCTTTGTTCTCTGGCTCGCTTAGAAACCAGAAGCGTCTGCAAAGTACACCTCGGTGTCAACGTGAACAGCCGTTCCATCTGATAAGGTAGTGTCGAGCTGAATCATTCATTATCGAATAAAGTAGGACACAACCGCTAGTTAGAAGTCGTATTAGGTTTCTCTGGGTATGAAACATTTTATTGGGGTCCTCTTGTATTCGCAAAGCCGTTTACTACTCCAAGATTTCAAGGTGGTACTCAAATATGACACCGTTGATACTCCCTGTTTCATCCTAACGGAAGTTAAAGAGCAGCCTCTTGTTGCCGTCGCTTTTTAGGGTTCCGTACCATAAAAACGGAACCATTATAGGATCATATTACAAGTAAACTCGTAGTTCCTAGCCAAGAAGTCAAATACAGATAAAACCTATCGAAATAAGCAAGCAATTTATTTAAATTTTTAATACACAAAGCGATATCAATAAAAACGTGGATCCTGACCAAATAAAATTAGTGTCAGTTTGTAATCGTAAAGACACTTAATTCTGTCACTGACTTAAACACTGGTTCTCTGGTGTATTACTTCATGATGGTCGTGTCACTAAGATAAACATCCGAACCACTAAGCTGAACACATCTCTAAAACTTTAAACAGCGAATTTTTTAATTTATTTCTTTATTCCGATTTGGAATGAAGTAAAACCTGTGTCTTGCCCCGAGCTAAGCTCAAGTTGCCTGTGAAATTCCCATGAAAATTCGTGCGTAGCGTGTTCAGACAGATAAACGACCGGTTTTACTGTTTTATTATTAGTGTGGAAGGTAAAAAAATGGTTCAAATGGCTCTGAGCACTAAGGGACTTAACATCGGAGGTCATCAGTCCCCTAGAACTTAGAACTATTTAACCCCAACTAACCTAAGGACATCACACATCCATGCCCGAGGCAGGATTCGAACCCGCGACCGCAGCAGTCGCGCGGTTCCGGACTGAAGCGCGTAGAACCGCTCGGCTACCTCGGCCGGCCTGTGGAAGGTAGATTGTCAGAGAGCAACCTAACAATGCACTGGAGAAACCTCGGAGGAGGACAGACATCTAAGGAACAAGCCACAGAATGTAATAGAGAATTGAGTGGTTTTAGAATGTTTTCAGTATACATGGTAGAGGTAATTTCATTAGTAAGATATTGCAGTTCTATAGAACATCATAGGAGTTGAAGTAATATTCAAGAATGGCTGAGATTGCGAGTATATGGCGGAAATAAATTAATAAGAATACAGTTAATGATTTTTGAAATGGTACATTTGAAATAACTGCCTTTTAAGTCTCTTAGCTATCTCAAGAAACCGCTATTCGTGCTGCAATCGTTACAGAACATTGGTAACAATTCGCGAAGCTGCTCCACATCGCGTGTTTCTGACTCCAGTTGAAAAGCTCGCTGTTTTACGAGTTGTGCCAGCCCAGACACAGTACCTGCCGCTTCTTTCCGGCGACTGCTTTTCCGATGAGGGACTATTCCTCGCCTCGTCGTTATTTTCGTCGCTCTGCAGGACTCACGTAATTGCGTTAAGAGCTACACGGACACACCTCCTCCCCCCTCTCCCCGCGCCCCCACACTCTCTGCCCGCGGCAGTTTATGGGCGCGCCTGCATTTAGCGAGGCCAGTGCGTCCACCTCTCTGGCATAACAGTTAAACTGCTGCCATCCAGAGTTAATGGCGCGTTACGGACTGCCGCGCCAGTCGCCGACGCCAACTGTGCGGCCGTGATGGCCTTTGTGTGCCGCCCCTGCGAGACAGGCCGGCGCGCCGTCACGCGGAGTCGCCGTCGCCGCCGCTGTGACCCACCGGCCGGACGAAGTGCGGGAGCGGGAAAGGGGGGCGTTCTCAGCGACTTGCGTGCCGACCTTGAGTAGTGAGTGATACCTGTGCGTCGCATCCTCTGTCAGGCAAACACTGTGTTTTTCCAAAAGTATAGAAACAGCAGACAAACCATTTAAGCTCGAAAAGTATTGTCAAGTTCGAAAAGTATTGACAAGTTCTGCGCCACCCCTTCAGCATTGTCTCGTCTTTCTACCTTCACGAGCGCTCCTTGTAGTATTTTTTTTTCCCAGTATTCCCTAAAATGTTACTGCATTCAGCTACGCGGTCATCTTGACGTTTGGTTTGTCTCCTAACAGATGCATTGTGTGTGTGTGTGTGTGTGTGTGTGTGTGTGTGTGTGTGTTTAGCGTAAGTTGGTCTAGCGAGTCCCGTCTCACGAATAACAACTCACGAATTCGGATAGAGGCTAAGAAAACCATCGATGGTAAGCATCCTCTTCTTGGCACTGAGTGCGAGCCGGGACGACTGAGATCCCCTAAGGTTCTTTAAACATCGACGTTGGACAACCACCACCTGATTATCCACTGGTACAGGTGGTGACTAGCGGCTCCACAACGAACTGGAAAACCTGGAGGATCCTGACCCTCATAAGAACACGAGTGGCCCTCGATGGAAGCAAACGTGATCAGTTGGTGTAATGGTGCCATGGATTACAAATGCTATTTTGGTGCTGTGCACGAAATGGAACAGCTCCTGGCCTGTCCACACTGTCGCTACAGATGGCACCTCAACGATTTTGACTGGGCAAGAAAGAAGCTCTGGACGTGGCCCAATACTGGGCACTGAAAAGTAAAGTTGGTTGGTTGGAGGAGGGGACCAAACAGCGATCCCATCGGATTAGGGAAGGATGGGAAAGGAAGTCGGCCGTGGCCTTACAAAGGAATCATACCGGAATTTGCCTGAAGTGATTTAGGGAAATCACGGAAAACATAAATCATAATGGCCGGACGCCGGTTTGAACCGTTGTCCTCCCGAATGCGAGTCCAGTGTGCTAACCATTGGCTGCAGTGGTTAGCACACTGGACTCGCATTCGGGAGGACAATGGTGAAAAGTAAAGTAAGTAACCGTAATTTTTGTGTTAGTAGTAGTTCTAAGTTCTGGGGGACTGATGACCTCAGATTTTAAGTCCCATAGTGGTCAGAGCCATTTGAACCATATCTCTGACTACGGACATGACCAGTTCTGTTTACATTGCTTTTCCATACAGCGAAGGGCAGTGTATGTGATATGGAAAAGTTTTATAGGATTCGAGAATCTGAGTGGACAAACGTGTCAATCGGCTGTATGGCGAGAATACGTAGACAGTACAGTGAAATATTTGTCTCGTTGTTAGTGGCCTATATCCTGTTACTATTAACCTGTAGCGATTCTATCAACGTTGTGATTAGCACCAAGTTGGTAACGTCTTACTGTATTCGTGTAATCATGTTCTGTTCAATTCCAGCGTTTTTAGAAAGTGAAATCTATAGATGTCTTCTTGTGGAGTAACAAAAACTCGGTTTTTCGCAATAGTTTATTAAATGCGAATGAAATATTCAAAACCAATTGAAATCAACCCTGGAATATATTTATTCTATTTTTTTTCTCAGATGGAACAGTGAAAAAGACAATCTCACGATTACTATTCACGAACTGGATTTTGCGACGTGTACGCTGACAGGTAACAGACAAAGGAGAAACATGCTTAAGTACAGGAACTATAATGTTGACGAGAAGAGTACATTTTAACTCGCATGTCGTCTGTCAAATGAGCATTTAATCCCGAAAGATTTAAATACGAGGGTGATCATTAGATCGCTTCATATAGTTTATCGCATTTCGGAATGGTGTCTGCTAGGTATTTCCAAATGTCGCAAGAAATTGTCAGTACTCCGGCAAAAGATGGGCACACAACCGTTTGTGAGAACCAGAAAATAACTGGGTACCAAAATACGTTTTGACAGAGTTCAGTTTTCCTAACAACGACAAAAAACGCAAGTGACTGAGTGTACGGACATAAACGGGAAATTAAAACACTAGCGATTGTGGTACGTACATAAACAGGAAATTTGTTCTTAGTCACTGAATATATAAACAATGTAGCGATCGAAACTTCTCGACGGACGGAAACTGTGTGCCGGACGGTAGTTCGAATTTAATCTTGCCTTTAAGTGTCGATGTTCCGGCCTACTGAGCTCTGCAGGCACAACCAGGGCACAGCCTCACAACAGAGGAAGTGGAGTCTACGGACAGAATGGAAACAGTCTAATAGTATGTTTTAAGTCTTTTCCCGATAGTTCATTGTATAAGAGCATTGCCCACGAAAGGCTAAGTTCTTCGTTCTAGTACTGGTCCAACACTGACTTTTAATGTCAGAAAGTTCCAGTCCATCGCACATTTCGCTGCAGGGTGAAAGGCTGGAAGTTCGCTGGAAGGCATCCTTTCCCTAAGCCGTAGCACTTTTTCCACTATTGATGTAATTTCGTCAGGCTTTTCTGAGCCCACTTTTTTATGCTGTTCCTCTGCTATTGGATAGGTGTTTCTGGATCGCTTTGGTGATAGCATGACTCAAAGGCTTCTCCAAGGCACCTAAAAAGTTACGTTCATTTAGGACCTGTTCATGTTCGATTTACTGAAGTGGTAGCATTAGGCAGTCCATCTCCACGCGCGTTGTGGGTATTTCAGGATCATGTGGCGACAGGCGCCGTCGTTCTCTAGAACTTTATCTTTACATCTTTCCCGTGGCCGCCTCTCTTACAACAGGACGACATTACACGCTGTTTGTTGGTGCGTACCTTTCACTGTTGTTAGCGGCTCCAGCCTGAACTGAAGCGACTCGGTGGTGCCATCTGTGTCCCGAAACACTGCGGCGTTTGCTCGCTGGCCAAGATCATCGTCTGAATTTCTTCCTCGAAGGCATATAACTGATTATTCCAGAACGGCTTGGCGAATTGCTTTAGGTACTGGATGCGCATTCCGAAAAGTGGGGTTAGAATCTTCGTCTGTCCATTGTAAGGCACGTGCTCTTATTGTTCCCAGCGGATGAATTTATGCAGATTTTAGTGTAACTGCAATTTCTACTAAAGCAATTAATGTATTGCAACGTATATAAAATTATTCAAGCGCAAGGATTGAAATTTGTATTCTAAGTACTTTTTTGAACGATTCTCTCAGACATCATTGGTCGTATGAATTATATTAATTGCGTGGATTTTTGGTGTTTTACGTACAGCGTGCGGAACTGGTGATTTTTGAATTAGTTTCAACATCTGAATTCGGTAATTCTTCTATTTATTTACATTTTCTTGAACACACAACTCCTGAAAATTGTGTTAGTTCTCGCAAGTGCATCTTTCCACTCTGGTTCCTTTGCCTCAACTCTTCCTAAAACAGTTCTTAATGAACTAAAACAATCTCTTCCGACAGAACTCACTATATAACGTAAATCGGGAGGTGACAAAAGTAATAATTTTCGTTTGTAGTTTTTTTTGTGTAATTTGAGTACGTAAAAATTTTGAAAATAAAACATTTTTATTCTATATTGGAATTAGAAAATGTCAGTAACGAATTGCTGATTGCTAGCTTCGGACGCGGAAGTATCACACGCATAATCGTTATTTAAGCAATACCTAATCCAAAAGACACTGTATAATGATTTGACTGAGTTTTGCTTACGTAATGGTAAACTGATTTTTCCGATACCGCGCCTTGGCACTAATTAAAGAGACCGATACACGTTGAAACGATCTTCCGAACATTTAACGGTTTACTCCGCAGAGATTTAAGTTTTCCATTATTTTCTAAATTGCTTTGGGTGAATGCCGGGATGGTTCATTTGAAGAGATCATCATCTACTTCTCGTTTCTCATGCTTGTCCAATCCGAGATTGCACCCCGTCTATAACAACATCGCCGTCGACTTGACGTTGAACCGTAATGTTTCTTCGTCTCCTCTTTTTTTTTTTTTTTTTTTTTTTACATTGGCTATTATTCATTCCGCGCTTCATGTTAAGGAAACCATCATTCAGCTGTGACCTCAGTTGCAGGCATGAGGGTACGTCTTCAAATCAGATTTACGCTTTTATTCTGGTAGATTTCGTGGCCGCTATGCTTGTTTCCCGTTCATATGTACGATGGCCTGTTTTAACGTGTTGTGTATGCTGTTACGGTGACAAAACTAGCATGTGGTTTGCACGTATTCATTTTACTTATGAACTTAACATCTCCGATAGTCGTGCACATACCATACCCATTGTTGTTACGCTGAAATCTTATGAATGTCATAGCATGATACTTGTGCCATACTGGTGTATGAACGGTGAGATGTAGCTTGCTAATGCCCAAATGGAGCGAAATTAGCTCATCGCTAATAATGAAGTTAAGTGTTTATTTCGGATAAAAAAAATCTACATTGGGAAATTACTTTAAAAAAAAGATTTTAATATTTCGTTTCTTGCCTACATGCCGGCCACTAAGTGCAACTAGGACGCAAAAAAAAAGAACTTTATGATTGTGCAATCACATGAATCTGTTGGATAGAATGTTCCATATTTCTGGAGGAAAAAAAAGAACTGAGATTTTGTGGCAGGCTAAAACTGTGTGGCGGACTGGGAGAGAACCCTGGGACCTTTGCCTCTGACGGGCAAGAACCCTGCTAACTGAGCAATCGAAGCCAGACTCACGCCCCGTGCGTATAGCTTCACCTCTGCGAGTGCCTCATCTACTACCATCCAAACTTCACAGAAGCTCTCCTGAATACCGTGCTGGAGTAGTGCTCCTTGAAGAAAGGAAAGTGTGGAGACACAGCGTAGCCACGGAATGGGGGATTGTTTCCAGGTATCCGGGAGAACTTTTGTGAGGTTTGGGAGGTAGGAGATGAGGTACTGGTGGAAGTAAAGCTTTGGGGGCCGGTCGTGAGGCGTACTTGCGTTTCTCAGTTGGTAGAGCACTTGCCTGCAAATGCAAAGATCCCAGGTTCGAATACCTGTGCGGCAAGCAGTTTTAATCTGTCAGGAAGTTTAAAATCATCGCACACTCTGCTGAAAAGTGAAAATTGATGCTGGGAACAAAACATTTTTCAGAACTAGTGCAAAATATGCAGACAGTTTTACTGTATCGCTTCAAAACTGCTTGTGAACCGTAAAGTTATGGGATGATCAGAAAATGTATTCAGCTTTCCTTCACCTGTGCTTTGCTCTGTTGTGTAAAACAAGGAACATTAAACACAGTAGGAATCGATAAATTACGAAATATATTATCTAAACGTTTAAGTGTATGTAATTCGTAATATCAACTGCTGGAAAGAATGTACAAGCTTCTTTCACAAAGTTGACATTTTGCTCAGGTATGACACTGTTGATAAAAATTAAGAATGAATTAAGTAAATACGATTTACTATAAACTGATTTTAGAATGTGCAAGGACGTCTGCTTATCAGTCTAAAACGGAATACATTTTTAAAAACAGGGTTGCTGAAGCAGTGCATTTCCTACCAGCACTTATGATGCCACCCAATATCATACTCACACTCACTGGAAATTCGACAAAATATTTTCTCGACAGAGCATTCAGTACAGGTTGTCAGAAAGATTCCTATGCGCCTGAATATGGCATGTGGTCTGTTTAGATTATACAGAAATGCATGTACTAGCTAAAAGAAAACGCATTTCCGTAGTAAAGTTGATAATGCTTGTCAGTTTCCTGCAGGATATGCATAGTAAACACACAGACCACACATATTTCTGGAGCATATATATTTTGTTACCATCGGCAGGATCAAAACTAAAACAGGGATCGTAAAATTCGCAGGTCCTGTGAAGGAAGGAATAGTTCTTTGTTATGTCGTCTTCTAATTAAGTTTTGCAATATTGTACTGATTTGTTAGTCGCCTGCTTCAGGTATTTTTACGGTAAATGAAACGAGGATCATAAGCAGAAGTAATTGGTCTGTAGTCACGCACAGGCGCACAGGCCGATGGGAACTTCTAGCGGACGATGTAGACAATAGAAATATTCAGGCATGCTAAGTTCACTGTTCAGAGACCAAGAATTTCTTCCTGAGAGTATTATACAGATCACTGAGGTACTGCGTTGTATTGTAACTACTTTTGTCTCTGGTCGTCTTCACAGATCTTTAGATGCTGCAGGCTAGAGCTAGTAAGTGGCGGCTTCCCATGCGAAATTCGTGATTAATAGCTTGTCGTGACTCTATCACCTTAGCAGCACACTATCTACATCAGAAAGAGATGTCTACAAAACAAATGTGGTAATCAGCGAGAAAAGAACTGGGCCAAGGGCACTACTTAACAAAGCAAAGCTACAAGCAAACCAGCAGCTTGTAATATCGATTATACACAACAGCTATTGTTTATTTTACTCGTGTCAGTTAAGAGTCTCCACTTGGAAGAAAATTGCGAACACCTCTCACCGTATCTGGAAATCGAAAGTATATAAGTGCATAATCTTTGAGCATGCCTTGCCTAGTCTTTCTGCAAAGGTACGCTGTTGTTTAGTTTTTCCGTCGATCATTTACTTTCGCGGTTCAACAAGGCTCTTCTCTTCTGAATATCTTAGGTATTTCTGAAAGGACAGTTGACGAAATGGTGGAAAATCTGCACAGTTCAGTCCATAAGCAAAATTTATTGGTTCCGCGTATGAAGTGCTGAACGAAATTTACCGTACGCTACCTTATGCGTTTAGAAACGAACTTAGTAACAGACGCAGTAAATCCTACTTCTCGGTCTTTTCTGGTAACATCAGATGTATAATGTAACAATGCTCGTAAAATTCCTCCATCCACAATTATTAGCAGTTACACGTCACAGAAAAAGATAAAAACATTAGTGATTTAAATTTGATAGATACTGAAAACAGAAATAAAATAGTTACTTTTTTTCAGAAAATTTCTGTTTAGGCCTATGTGACAGACTATTCCATTCTACACGTTTCCGTCCAATATCTAATTTAACTTTACATAGTTTTATTTCGTTACTGTTACAATGCAATGGACTCCCACTTAAATTTCCAACCGAACACGAACATTGTTGAATGTGGTTCACTATAAAAGAAATAATGAATATAGTATTCAGAAGATTTGTCACTCACTGCATATTCATCTCGGAGCTTTAGATGGCGAATAATCAAGATGATTTCTCGCAAGTTAAATTGTTGTAAGTGGAGTATACGCTGATCCAGTGTTACCTCACAAGTGCGGAGCTTATCGTAAATTCGTAAGTGGAACGGAGTGGTTTGAGGAGGTGGAGGAGGAGGGGGGGGGGAGAATTAACCTGTGGCGAGTTGAATTTGAGGTACGCCTGGCTAGGAGCTTTGGCGACGCGCTGAAGGGAGGAATGCGGAATCAAATCATGGTTGAACTTGCCGCATGTAATTTATCGTATTTTAGAAGGCAAATCTGTATCACGTTCATTTTTTTTTTTCTGCACTACATTTAGATTTTTTCATTAACTTCCTGGATTCCTATTGACATCCTTGCTGTTATTGACCGGTCGCTATAAAAGAATTTAAAGAACTTCATTTCAGAACATTTAATTCATTTCACATATACCAAATAGTGTGTTCAATGAGGAAATCACAAACAACAAGGATCAATATACGAACGAAAACATTAATATTGCCAGCCATTCCTCCTCAGTTCCAATATCAATTATGTTCATCATGCAGTTAAGGAAAATACAGTCTTCTGCAGTTGAATGTTTATCTTGTTTCTAACCAAACTTATTTTGCCTATAAATACTAGGCATCATGAGGGGTCTAAAATATAAAGAAAAATTTTTAATTGTATGTATTTTATTAGGAATCTTTTAATGTTTCTTGGCAGCACATTAAATTATCTAATTATTTACAAGTATATGATTGTTATTTAGCAACTACTTTATTTTTTTCTATTCTTCTCGTGCATCCACATACAGTGCCTGTCCCACCATCGCCGTACCCTCTGTCCCCCCACTCCACTATTACCTTATTCAGCTTCCATGATCCCTTTGTCAACTGTATAACAAGTGAGCCGGACGATTTGCAATGTGCAACAGAAAACATGACGAGCAGTGAAATGAAAGTGACCAACCACCAATTGGACATATGTACTGTGTGCATTAGCGTGTACGCAACAACCCGTGGATACATGAGAACAACAGAAAAATGAAAGTAAATTATAAATGAAAACCATTTATAAATCATTAGAAATTGAAATGTTCTGTGAAGGAACATTACAGATCTGCTAACAAAATATGTATAATTAATGAACTCTATATTGTAGACAACTGGCAATGTCATGTACGTACACGCGAAACATTTGTGATAGGAAAGAAAATACTCAGTTGCAGACAACCGAATTTGCCTTATCTACATGATAAACATAACATGAATGAAACCTGAGACTCAAAAATGACTGTAATTGGCGTACCAACTGAAAACATATTCGCCTGAGTTAACGTCACATGATTGAACATCCAAACCAAAGTTGAACGGAAGTGCTTGTGACGTCAGTGTTACGATACAGCGTGAAGTGTTGAAGAGCGCTGAGCCTCTGAGCAAATGAAATAACCACAGTTTCTGTTAGATGCGAAATTTTCCTTCCGTAATAATTTGCTTGGGTGTATGATGTGCGTTTTTGAATAAGAGGTTCCTATATTGCTGTTAGGTGGGTTGTGGACGGATTATCTATTAGACTCACTTCTGGATGACTATATCGCATACGTAGAAGTCATACCTCTCTGTGCGTAGCTATTTTATCGACGTAATTTAGCATTAATTTTCAGACTCGAACCCGGCCCTCGTCTTTCGCGGACGGGGCTCTTACTTATTAACTTTAGAGCTATTCGATACTGTGAAGATCCTTGTAAGAAGGGATGCCTTGTTAATGGTGTTTTCCATTTTCTCCACGCCTCTTCTATAATAAAGTGTTTCGAAGAGCTCTTAAACAACTTGAAGCTGGCGCAAAATAATTAGTAACGCGCTCGGAATGAGGTGAGGAGGTGGCGGTGTAGGGGCGGCAGCGGCGCATTTCGGGCCGCATTTCCTGCGGAGCTATTACTCGATGAAGACGGCACAGTTCCCCCGTAATCGGTTGTAATTAGAACGGAAACTGTCTCTAATTAAAGTGATTATGAAGCTACATACTGTATTACCGAGAGTTCCGGGGGCGATTGAGCGCCGCGCGAGGCGCTGATGAGCAACAATAAACAGCCGAATGGCGCTCCGGCCCTCCCAACAGAGGCGGAATCCCGTAGGGCGCAGCGCGTGGGCGGTGGGAACGGCAGCTGGCGCCTGTTTACTGCACGGAGAGCTGCACTCGTTTCAGGTGTTTCCCTGTAACTGATGGAAAAGGGCTGGGCACTTCACGTCTGAACGACAGACTTCTTTAGGTATGAAAAGTGTATCGTGGAGAAACTGAAAAGAAGGAACATGGCGCTAAGGAAGGTGGTTCAAAATAAAGTGCATCTGTAAAGTACACTGGTGTCCCAAATTAAAGCAACCAACCTCTATTACGCCGTCCTGTGTCGAATTCTAGAGATAATCGTACAAACTATCAACATATGTTGGTATAGTCCTGTTCTGCACCGAAGATAGCATTCCGGCCAATGGAAAACTACGTCAACGACGAAGTCGGGCCACCTGTCAAACGTGGTAGTGTTTGCCGTGTAGTCCCTCATCCACAGTTGCTGTGTACACAGTGCCGGCCGGAGTGGCCGTGCGGTTCTAGGCGCTACAGTCTGGAACCGAGCGACCACTACGGTTCTAGGCGACTGATGACCTCAGAAGTTAAGTCGCATAGTCCTCAGAGCCATTTGAACCATTTGATTTTGTGTACACAGTTGCTGTGTACACAGTGACAGGCGGTGCAGTATGGCACAGAGAAGACGCCTGCCAGACTCTCTGCGGTGGAGGACCATAGGAGGAATGGTGACAGGACACTCTCAAACTGATGTGGCCCGATGGTTTAATGTGAATCGTTTTGTTTCCAGAATGAGATTTTCATTCTGCAGCGGAGTGTGCGCTGATATGAAACTTCCTGACAGATTAAAACTCTGTGCCGGACCGAGACACTCGAACTCGCGACCTTTGCCTTTCGTGGGCAAGTGCTCTACCAACTGAGCTACCCAAGCACGACTCACGACTCGTCCTCACAGGCTCAATTCTGCCAGTACCTCGTCTCCTACCTTCCAAACTTCACAGAAGCTCTTCTGCGAACCTTGCAGATCTAGCACCCCTGAAAGAAAGGATATTGCGGAGACATGGCTTAGCCACCGCCTAGGGGATGTTTCCAGAATGAGATTTTCACTCTGCAGCGGAGTGTGCGTTGATATGAAACTTCCTGATAGATTAACAGTTTTAATCGTTTTGTTGTTTCCCGGATGTGGCGACAGTTTATAAGAGACTGAAATTGTATCCCGAAGACCAGGGCAGAGGCGACCATGTGTGACATCAGAAAGAGAGGACCGTTATTCAGCTGAAATGGCACGACGGTACCGCCACAGTACTTCACGGTAGCTGGTATCTGACCTCGCAGCATCCACTGGACGTGTAGTTGCGAGGCAAACGGTGTAAGGAAGGCTTCAGCAAAGTGGCCTTTATTGGCAGAGACCTGCTGTATATGTACCTCTGACGCGTCTTCACAGAAGGGAACGTCTAGTGTGGAGTCGTCAACTTGCCATCTGGCCGGTCGAACAGTGGGCCAGTGTTCTTTTCACACAGGACCCCCGTATGATCTGGAGAGTGATTCTCGACGCATTCGAATCTGGAGGGACCGTGGAACTCGATTTCGCCACCCGAACACCGTGGAAAGGGACGGATATCGAGGAAGATCCGTAATGGTGTGGGCAGGGATTGTGTTAACCACTCGAACCCTTCTTCACGAAATTGTACGTGTGAATCGCCAAGGTTTAGCTGCTGTCAGGTATTGTGACGAGATGTTGCGACGTCGTTTGCAGTTCTTGCGAGGTGCTGTGCGCCCAGACTTCTTATTGATGGATGACAGTGCTCGACCTCATAGAGCACAGGTGGTTGGCGTTATCTTGGAAACGGAAGATAATGCACGAATGGCGTGGCCTGCTCGCTCTCCTGATTTGAATCCGACAGAGCATGTCTGGGATGCACGGGGAGACAGGTTGGATCACCTCAGCATCCACGAACCACTCTCCAAGACTTCCCAGCAGCTCTGCAGGAGGAACGGGCGTTATTGCCTTAACAAGAGATTGATGACGTCATTCAGAGCCTGCCCTGTCGTTGTCATGCCTATATTGCTGCCAGAGGTAGTCACACCCCATACTGAGCACATTAACCAGTAGTCAGAGTGTATATGCAAATCCGTTGCGTTGGAGAAAATGAACATTTTTGTTTCCGGTTATTCATGCTGCAGTGGTTTACGTTCTGTTTTCTTTACATTGTTTCTACTTTACTATCACCTTTTCATACTGTTTTGTGGCAAACTAAATCTCCGTTTGTTGCTTTAATTTTGGATACCCGTGCACATGAAACGAAAGTCCTTAACAGACAATGAGACAAGGAACAGATACTTGGACATCCGAAAATGTTACGGGGCTGTCAGATGAGAACGGGGGTGATGGAGAAAAAAAAGGTCAAAGTGCAAGTGGGACTCGCGCACTGAGGGTTCCGTACAAACTTAATTATGAAGGTCTCAGCCATCCTGGGAATCGAGAATCTCAACGATTTTTGCCTCGTATCGATATCGTTGCTGACAAGTACCGGAAATTCCGAGACCGTGTCGAAAACTCTACAATAGTTCTCTGACTAACCTAGATATACAAATAGAAACGAGCACGGGACTTCGGTTTATATCTAGAGAGAGAGAGAGAGGATTTAATAAAACATTTTTATTTACTTATTAAAACATGACTACAACTTAACGCTTTAAGTTTGCGTGAAGTAATGTTCGTCTATTATGCTTTCAGCAAATCATGAACGCAATATACGTTCAAATGACAAAAGATATTTGTATGTGATATAATTATAGTTTAACAAATTTCAGATTTTTTGCTTAATTGTACTGTGAAACCTTGCGTCTTGCCTAATGTCATGATTCCAGGCCAATGGGACGTACCTTATAGGTTTCGATGAGTGGGTTTTCGAGTATCAAAATATGTGACATAAATGAACATATCTTTTGATTGAAGTGACGTAGAAGCTTAAAATTTTTAAACCGCCAAAAGGCCATTGACCTTAATATGTGGCATAAATTCGAACTTGATACGTCTATCCGTTCCTGAGAGAGAGAGAGAGAGAGAGAGAGAGAGAGAGAGAGAGAGAGAGGGGGGGGGTTTGTTAACAGTCGGATGGACGGACATAACAGAGCGATCCTATGATGGTTCCGTATTAACTCACGGAGGCAAGTAACCTTAGACGTAAGTAAATTGTTTAGCACTACAAAAGGAATCATCGTAACGGTCAATAAATTTCTCGTATTGTGAGACAAGGAGGTCAAGACTCCGATGGAAAAAATTTTGCGGCTGCGTACGGAACCATTATTGTACCCAGGCATGCACAGCTTCGTCCGTAGCAAATCAGCGGCTACCAATGACTTTCTTCAGGGCTACAAAAATATGGAAACCGCATGGGGAGAGATGGGGACTGTACTCAGTGGTGTGTAAGGGCTTCCCAGCGAAACTTCTGCAGCGTAGTGCCAACTTCTGGGCTGGCATTGTCCTACAACAGAATGATACCGCCCATCAAAATTTCTGGGCGCTTCAATTTTTACAGCACTACATATTACTTTACGTTAATAATGGCGCCATATTTTAGACGGTCAGTGAGCATGACTTTCCCGGAGCTGGCGTGTACGGCTTTCGATTTTTTTCGGCAGGGGTGATTCCATGTGCTTCCATTGTTGTCTCCAATGTTCGCTCTCCGGCTGAAAATAGTTTCACCATGTTTCATACGTTTCATATGTTTCATCGTCAGCGACTGTACGGAACAGGAAACGTATTTCTTCATCGTGATAGCGTTCCATGAGCTGCTCGTCCGTCAGGCTGTGGGAATCCACTGGGTACAGATTTTGCGGAACTTCAGATGCTCCATCATGACTGACGCCCAAGTTGAGCTGAATGTCTTCCACTGTCCGCCGGCGGTCATTTCTGATGGCAGCAGCCAGCGCAGCAGTGACAAAGGGTCAGTATTGCTTTGCGTATTCCTATAGCCCTCTGGAACCCAAACTGACCTTCCCTGAAGTCAATCTTTTTAAGTTTCATCCTTCTTCTGTAAATAATTTGTCAGTATTTTCAAACTGTGACTTATTAAATTGACAGTTCGGTAATACTGACACCTGCTAACACCCGCGTGCATTGGAATACTTACATTCTGCTTGAAATCTGAGGCTATTTTGCCCGTCTCATATACCTTGCAAACCTGGTGAAATAGTCTTATTACTGACGACTTTCCCGAATATCTCAATTTTGAGGGAATGTCGCCTACTTCAGTGGCCTCGGTGCGGTTTAAGTTCTGTCAATGCTCTGTCATATTCTCCTGCAGTAATTTCTCTCTCATGTCATGTCCGTTTACTGCCTCTTCCGTTTCTACGTTTCCATTGTATGACCCTTGTACGTATCCCTTTTGCCTTTAAGATTTCCCTCCCTTGTTTAGTACTGGTTGCCATTTGAGCTCGTGATATTCGTATAGCTGTTTCTCTCTTTTCTGCTAAGGTGTCTTTAATTTCTTTGTAGGCGGCATCTATCTTTCTCTTTGTCATGCAAGCTTCTCGAACCTTGCATTTGTTCACTAGCTAAAACAGTTTAACTATTTTGCAGTTTTCCTCACTAATTTTTAGGGTGTCTCTATTCGCTTTTGCCAGCTTCATTTGCAGAATCTTTATATTTTTAGCGTTCGTCAGTGAAATGCAGTATCTCATGTGTTATCCAAGGATTGCTGTTGGGCTTCGTGGTTTTGCATTTTCACCCTCTGCTGCCTTCTCTATTTCATCTTTGAAATCTACTCATTCGCCTTCTATCGTATCCTGTGGTATCACGTATCGATACAATGCTACGGCTGTCATAAAGTTGGCAGCGGAATTGCAAGTTTCCATCAGATGCCGACGGTGGTTTCGCAGGATGTGGTGCATGCTCGCTCCGTACCGCGAGCGCCCTCTGTCGCTGCAATACACGACGACCCCACCCGCGGCAGCGACACAGCCCACACGCACTTGCGGCCCTTCGCTGCGTGATGCTATGCAGACGCCCACTAGTCACGGCTCCGACACCCTAATTCGTCCTTGTTGACACTGAGAGCTGGACTCTATTTCTTACTACATTATTTGTGATGAGTCTTTGTACGCATGGGGAAATACAAGTTAAGCAAATCTTCTGTTTCTGTGTTAACTTGTTAATCGTTTCTTCTCCTCTCCAGCTTTCCTACGATGACAGTTGCTTCACCACTTTGTAGCCTGCCAGTCCTTACCGTTGCGTAAGAAGTCATACACAGCATTTTCCATCTTTACCTATTGCTCCCTCTGAAACTCTCAGATATATCTTCTGGCTCTCGGAACTTACTCATGTCTCATCTCCTTTATTTCCTATATTTCTGCAATTTCATTCCAGTTTTAATCTACAGTTCATGACGAACAAATTATGATCAGAGTCCACGACAGATCTTGGAAATAAAAAAACTCCGTCCGAACAGGCCATGAAGTCCCAGCGGTACCGACCGATCGCCATGTCATCCTATTCTCACAGCGTCCATGGATGCGCATATGGACGGGCTGTATGTCAGTTTACGAGACCGGAGCCGCTACTTCTCAATCAAGTAGCTCCTCATGTTTTACAATTTAAAATCTGGTTTTAAAAGTACCTATTCATACCATTATATAATGTATCTATAACTCCCCGATGACCTCAAGTCTGTTCCACGTCTATAACCTCGTTTCATGATTCTTAAACCAAGTATTAGGAATGATGAAACTGTGGAAGAGCTTGTGCTCTCAATACTCAGAAAAAAATATTCGGATACGATGACCACTGGTATCAGACTATTCGCCGAATAACGTGTTGTTTACAGGAATGTATCGTTCTGGATAATCCTAAGGCAAGACTGGACGAGTTGACAGTAATTGTACTTGGTGCCGTGTATGTGGATAAATGTAAGACAATGTCCACATAAATGAAATACAAGCCCATAGCAACCGTTTACAAGATAAGTGGTCATCGTCTATGGCGTACCACATAATTTTAATATTTAGAGGTAATTCCGCCATGCGATATGGAGTGGGATGGACACGTGAAATCAGCTATAGGGAAGCGCATGGTGTACCTGAATTTATTTCGAGAGTTCTGAGGAAGTACTATGCATCTGTAAAGGAAAGGGTTTGCCAGGTTTCATTGCTACCTATTCTACAGTAGAACACTGATCTAAGACATATAGTTCATATGAAGTATACGTGACAGCGGCCGTCCGCTAACTCCGAGAGGCTCTGTTACCATCGTAACAGGTCTTTGCAGTTCGAATGAAAGTGTAAGAGAGATTCTGTGGAACTTAAATTCGAATTTTGGAAGAAAGACGACATTTTTCTTGTGGAAACTCTGTGGGTAAAGTTAGAGAACGAGTGCCAGAGCAGTACCTCGCAACAATTCTACTGCCCAAGTTGTACTACGCGCGGTGGGAGTGCGCATACCGAGATCTATAGATTGTTAGTTTTCCTCCCGCCAATGGAATAGTACAACTACTAGCTAATATTGGCTCGAGGTACCCTTCGCTATGGCCTGTAAAATGTCACGAAGTGTAAAAAGTCACGAAGAGTATGTTTGTCGATCTAGACGAGCGGACTTAACGCGGTAAAGTACTACGTGGTAAGATGTGATGGTCTGCGCGTCTACCGAAAAATAAACCATACCACACGCATATTACACCGTTGAGAGACAATTCGTATCTGTGTGTGATGAATGATGTTTAATACCTGCTTCTCTTTATAAATGAGAATGGTGTGATTTAACAGTGAAATGTTGCGCAGCAGAGTGTACACGTTGGTGTGCTCGCTCCTCCCTATGAAAAGTTAAGAGCGGAGCTCATGTGATTGATCATGCATTCTTACTATAGACAGGGACCGAGCGTGGTGGCGCAGTGGTTATCACACTGGATTCGCATTCGGGACCATGACGGGTCAAACCCGCAGCCATCCTGATTTAGGTTTTCCGTGATTTCCCTAAATGGCTTCAGGTAAATGCCGGGGTGGTTCCTTTGAAAGGGCACGACCGACTTCCTTCCCCATCCTTCGCTAATCCGGAGGGACCGATGACCTTGTTGTTTGATCGCCTCTCCAAATCAGCCAGTCAACCAACTATATCCAGGGCCATGGAGTGCAAAGGACATCTGCGCCTATACTCTGCAAACCACTGTGAAATCTGTGGCTGACGGGTACTTCTCACTATCCCAGCTATTAGGCGACTTCCCTTTCCAGTCTTGTACAGAGGACGTCAAGACTAACTGCTTAAACGCCACTGCGCTCACCGCAATTAATGTAAACTTTTCATGGCGATCGCTACGCTAGCGACACTTGGGGAGTTGCAGTATGAACCTAGAATCCTCACTTGAAACTAGTTCGTGAAGCTTTGCAAGTGAGCTTCACGGGAGAGTTTGCATCAGTCTTAAAACGTCTGCAAGTTCAATTACTTCACCATCTCCGTGATTCTCCCCATGAGTCAAATAATGTTCTGACAAGATGTTATCAGTCTTACCGTGTATAAATGGAAGACAGACCGTAATTAAGGTGCTATCGCTGTTTTGTTCCTTGCGTAATAGAGAAATAACTGACACGTGAGAACACTCTGAATACTGAATCTCTGGGTATGAATTGAATTGTCCGTAGGTAAATGTTTCCTCGCCTGGGCACCTCTGTCGTGAGTCCGACCTGCCTGTAGTCCACCAACTGCCATCCCTCGTAGTTAGTTCGGTGAATCAAGCCTCGACGTCAATCCACAGATTCGCCTGTCCCAGCGATTTTCTCTTGTTCTCTTATTACTTTACTGCCGTCGTTCCCGTGTTACAATTCGCTTCTCTGATAATGCCACGAAAGCACGTCCTTGCCGCCGTCACGCGCTCCTGATTTTTGTGACGCATGTGATAGCCGTGCGACGTGATTGCACTGCAGCCGACACCGGAACTGTTAATCGCCGGGCCCGGGCCAGCTCTCCACACCGCCGTTTGAACGAAATGTAAAGGTAGTGTTCGATAAAGACTCTAGCTTCACGTTAAAGTCACGAATCGGAGGTAACTGATAACTGCCTAGAAGCAATGCACATTTGATATTAGGAGGAAAGAGTTTCTGAAAATTATATATATTTTGAAGTCTAATGTAAATTTGTTTGGAAGACTTTTACGAAAGTAGTCGTGTAGTATAGGACACGTAAGCTTTTTCGAAAGTATATATATTGCAACATTCTTCACACTAAACAATACTATGATGCTTTACTTACTAGAATTAAAGAATTCGATGTTATAAGAATATAGTTCGTTCTCGTTTTTTTCCTCCGCCCTTGGCATTTTGGTCGTTTAAATTTGTGGAATATTGTGTAGAATGTTTGTCGCAAAAGTTGAACTTGTCCATCAGCTCAAGTAGTTGATCAGTCATTCAACTTGTTTCTAGCTGAAACCTTCTACTCGCTGGGAACTCCTGGACTGACTTGTGTGCTGCCTCATGGTTTTTTTTATATAAAATCATAATAAAAGTCTCCCCTCTTTCATTTTTGCTCTATTTAACGTAAATTATTTATTCTCTGCGTATTTGTACCCTAGATTTAAGAACTCAACATTGCTCAAACGCTTAAGCTGGCTATCAAAAATTTTTGCATGATCATATAATAAAGTCCACAACTTCTGCCATTTTCATGAAGGTCGAGGCTTTATTGTGAAAAACCTACAAAAAATTTTACGGTTCAAAGTTACCACCCTCGCTAGCCACTCCTTTCCCCCATCTTTCGGGGAGCATACGAATCCCGCGGCGGAAGAATTAGTCATCTTTTGAGGAGATCATGAATCGATCCAATTTTGCGTTTTTTCATGTGACCGGATGTGCTGGTCAGCTAGGGCTAGTGCCACTGATCGAAGAAGGTGGTAACCTGGGGGAGCAATATCTGGAGAATACGGCCGGTGGGGCAGTATCGGCTAGTATCTTGATGGCGCTACATTTAAAAATTCCTAAGCTTATTCTGTGGCACAACGACTTACCATCTGCGCCACCACATTCCCTTGCTGCCATCTATTGCATAACAGCGGAAGCAAAGTTGTAGACGTAACGTTATTTCCTAGAACAGTTTTCAGGCTACTTCTTTATTTCCCATGAAGTCTTTTCGCACAAAGCTTTGTCTCTTACCTAATGTACTTATTGGAACCGAATTTTTCTCACTAGCTTCTCACATTGCTATTTCAAGCTCCCTGACTTCTTCTACGGCTTCATTCATGTTATTTTTATCTCCATCGAAGTGTCTTAAAGAAGAAATCCGTAAAAATTTTAAAGAAATTGTCTTGTCCGTTACAGTAGGAAATTATTGGTTTGTCCGATACAATCAGAAATGTACCACTGTGGTAGTGTAACATTCCTATTATTCATACTTGGACTAGACGTTGTCGGTTCAAAATGGTTCAAATGGCTCTGAGCACTATGGGACTCAACATCTCAGGTCATAAGTCCCCTAGAACTTAGAACTACTTAAACCTAACTAACCTAAGGACATCACACACACCCATGCCCGAGGCAGGATTCGAACCTGCGACCGTAGCAGTCCCGCGGTTCCGGACTGCAGCGCCAGAACCGCACGGCCACCGCGGCCGGCAGACGTTGTCGGAGTCTACAGTGTAAATGAAAGAATGATGTCAGTTGTACCTAAAGATACTTGCTTGCAAACAAAATACAACAGTGCAAAATTAAGAATGTGCTCTGAAAAACCTGTTGCTTCTCCGGAACGCACTGTTGTTTTGATTCAAAGTCGTGATCTTGTTCTTATATATTTCACAGTGTAATGGTGCGGCAGAGCCTGCCACTAGCGTCGAAGTTTGGAAGCAGCTGTTGTACGATACAATCCGCTGTTCAGTACTTACCCTAGCTTCCCCTGTATGTGTCGATGTAGCATTAGATGACAGTGAAGTGTGGGCGAAAAACAATTCAGACTAGAAGAGAGTAGAAACTTTTTAAATAAGATACAGAAAAATACAGGAGATTAGAACAGTATTTCGAATGACTGAAGAGGAGGCACTGAATCGAAAAGGAAGTTCATCGCACAACTTTAGTAAAAGAAGACATAGGCAGACAGGACACATCCTGAGGCATTAAGAAATACTTTTTTTTGTAATAAAAGTAAGCGTGGAGGGTAAAACTTGTAGAGGGGTATCAAAGCTTGATTACAGTAAGCTGGTGAAAATAAATGTGTGTTGGAGTAGTTGGGTAGTGATGGAAGACGTTTTGCACGAGGCAGACTAACACGGAGAACTGCATCAAACTAGTTTTCGGGCCAAATAGCACAACAGTACACCGCGTATCTGGGAACATTGATTCGTCTCGGATAAAATAACTTCATGATTGACAGATTACAGTGCGGGAGCACTGTTGCCGGCGTGCAGCTAGCCACTCATCGCAAGACTATGCATGTAACCGTGTAACAGGCGCCATACACTGTACGTGGCGCTCCAAAAACAGGTGGTGTGGGCTCTGCCGCCTCATCCTCTCCCCCGCCCGCCCGATTCTCTCCATACTATTCGATTCGTTGAAACATCTATCCAACTTCCAACTATCTCAAAGTTATTTAATTTCAGTTTAAGAGTCTCTGTTTAACCGTCGGCTGACTCTTCCTCATAATCGGTAAGCTCACCAAATGAAATACACTCCTGGAAATTGAAATAAGAACACCGTGAATTCATTGTCCCAGGACGGGGAAACTTTATTGACACATTCCTGGTGTCAGATACATCACATGATCACACTGACAGAACCACAGGCACATAGACACAGGCAACAGAGCATGCACAATGTCGGCACTAGTACAGTGTATATCCACCTTTCGCAGCAATGCAGGCTGCTATTCTCCCATGGAGACGATCGTAGAGATGCTGGATGTAGTCCTGTGGAACGGCTTGCCATGCCATTTCCACCTGGCGCCCCAGTTGGACCAGCGTTCGTGCTGGACGTGCAGACCGCGTGAGACGACGCTTCATCCAGTCCCAAATATGCTCAATGGGGGACAGATCCGGAGATCTTGCTGGCCAGGGTAGTTGACTTACACCTTCTAGAGCACGTTGGGTGGCACGGGATACATGCGGACGTGCATTGTCCTGTTGGAACAGCAAGTTCCCTTGCCGGTCTAGGAATGGTAGAACGATGGGTTCGATGACGGTTTGGATGTACCGTGCACTATTCAGTGTCCCCTCGACGATCACCAGTGGTGTACGGCCGGTGTAGGAGATCGCTCCCCACACCATGATGCCGGGTGTTGGCCCTGTGTGCCTCGGTCGTATGCAGTCCTGATTGTGGCGCTCACCTGCACGGCGCCAAACACGCATACGACCATCATTGGCACCAAGGCAGAAGCGACTATCATCGCTGAAGACGACACGTCTCCATTCGTCCCTCCATTCACGCCTGTCGCGACACCACTGGAGGCGGGCTGCACGATGTTGAGGCGTGAGCGGAAGACGGCCTAACGGTGTGCGGGACCGTAGCCCAGCTTCATGGAGACGGTTACGAATGGTCCTCGCCGATACCCCAGGAGCAACAGTGTCCCTAAATTGCTGGGAAGTGGCGGTGCGGTCCCCTACAGCACTGCGTAGGATCCTACGGTCTTGGCGTGCATCGGTGCGTCGCTGCGGTCCGGTCCCAGGTCGACGGGCACGTGCACCTTCCGCCGACCACTGGCGACAACATCGATGTACTGTGGAGACCTCACGCCCCACGTGTTGAGCAATTCGGCGGTACGTCCACCCGGCCTCCCGCATGCCCACTATGCGCCCTCGCTCAAAGTCCGTCAACTGCACATACGGTTCACGTCCACGCTGTCGCGGCATGCTACCAGTGTTAAAGACTGCGATGGAGCTCCGTATGCCACGGCAAACTGGCTGACACTGACGGCGGCGGTGCACAAATGCTGCGAAGCTAGCGCCATTCGACGGCCAACACCGCGGTTCCTGGTGTGTCCGCTGTGCCGTGCGTGTGATCATTGCTTGTACAGCCCTCTCGCAGTGTCCGGAGCAAGTATGGTGGGTCTGACACACCGGTGTCAATGTGTTCTTTTTTCCATTTCCAGGAGTGTAGTTTAGAGATTTAGTTAACAAGATTTGGATGTGGGATTGTGACATCTAAATTAAATACTCCGTTTCCTTGTAAAGAACACGGTCTATTTCCACTTTCATGACTACATCACTTCGACTAGTACTTCCTCCAAAACACTATTAGCTTGCTATCGTAATATAACACTGCAACAAAGTAACAGCACGAACTTGAGCTAAATTTCTCTACGCCCAACTTACAAAGTCGCAACTCTTGGTCAACTATTACTGACGCGAAGCTCCTGTCGTAAATTAAGGTCCGCCTGCACTGAAATGATGAGATGGAATTACGAGACTCGTAAATGCCCGTAACACTCCACGTTGTGCTGCTGCGGGGGAGAGAAAGTCCCGACTTTAAAATGTCAGCACAATTCTCGAAATTTGTTAGCATTTAGGCTACGTAGGAAATCAGTACTGTAGTTGCAGAATAATTGTTTGGTTCCTCGTTCACGGAAATTCCCAGTAGCTCAGCCCTCTCTACAGTACCAAATAATTATGGGTCAGAAGAGTTGGATTAATGTCACGAAGGGCCTCTATAAATACGGCATACAGTGAAAGCATTCCTGAGTGCCACGCTATGCTCGTATCTGAGGAAAATCCCCCTCGTCATCATCACTCTCTTACTGCCCACAGAGGAAGAAGCCAGTCTCTCATGAAGTTGGAAACACTTGTCGAACAATCCAGTCACACTCGATCCCATGTCAGTGACTGTCATCTGTAGCAAAGTGGTCACCTTGTACAGCTACTGTGTGAAGTACACGGGTTTGACACTCAGTACTGGGAGGGAGTTTTCGTTTGCTGGGAGAATTGGGACGGAGTGCTCTCAGGCTCGTGATTCCAAATGAGGAAGTACCTGATTGAGAAGCAGTGGCTACGAGATCAAGCCACGGCCAGGAGAGCAGCGTACTGACCCTATGCCCTCTATACCCCTTCTACATTATGCCATTGACAGAGAATGACACAGTGGTCGGTCGGTCCCAAGTGAACCGTCTGGGCCAGAACGCTGAGATGCTTTTCTTCCTTTTAATTTTTTTAAATTTTTTTCATGTTTATGACTAAAGGATCAGTCGCATCACAAATGGAATGTATGAAATATTCTCAATATTGAAATCCAGGCAGAATAATTGCAGTTTGGACAACCTATCCCTGTCAGTTTGGGAAATAAATTTTCACAATAGTCAATATACATTTGGCTGCTGTATATAGCTGACGCATGAGAATTACAGCCCCTGATATGTCTGCTATAATTCAGTACTACTGTCGTGACAAAATACTCAGTCCTTCGGTCAACTGGTTTCTGTTTTCATCAGTTACTGCTTCTTTTTAAGAAATATACCGAATTTGTGGAATATAGCGTCTCCGATGGAGTATCAATCTCGTCGCAAAACCTTAAATTTACTGTTTCTTTTTTCTTTGTGCACTTCAATTTCTTTTTCTAAATTTCTCATTGGTTTCCTTAACTCGTTAATGTGTACAGATTGAACAACATAGGGAATAGGCTTTGACTCACTCCTTCTTTAATTAGAGCCTCCATTTCATATTTTTGGACATTTAGAGCTGCTGTCTGGTTGCCAGCCAAGTTACTGATAACCTTCCAGTCCATGTATTTGATCCTTGATTACTTCAAAATTTTGAAGAGCGTATTCAGCAGACATTGTCAAAATCTTTTCTACACTTACAAATACTGAGAACTTGGAAGATCACTTGAATGCATTGGATAGTTTACCGAAGAGAGGTTATAAGGTGAACATCGACAAAAATAAAAAAACGGGTTGTGGAGTGTAGTCCAGTTAAACCAGGCTATGCTGAGTGAATTGGATGGGGAAGTGAGACGTAAAAATAGTAGATGAGAATTACTATCTGGGCAGCAAAATAAACGACGATGGCAGAACTAAAGCGGATATAAAATTCACATAGATTCCGTTTGAATTTTAACGTTATATGGAAGTGAAACATGGACAATACAGTACAGCCAGGAACAGAATAAGACCTTTGGAATTATGACGCTACAGGATGATGCTAACAATTACGTGGATGTATAGAGTAACTAATGAAGAGGTATTGAATAACATTGGGGAGAAAGGAAGTGTAGGGCACAACTTGACGGAAAGGAGAGCTAAGTTGACAGGACACGTACTGAGGCAGCAAAGAATTATTGATTTGATAATAGAGGGAAGTGTGAGGGATAAAAATTCTAGAGGAAAACCATCGGTTATTACAGTAAGCAGGTTACAAGTGGATGTGGGCTGCAATAATTATGTAGATTTGAAAATACATGCACAAGATATACTCGTACTAACGTGGAGAGCAGCATCAAAAGTCTTTGGAATGAAGCTGCTGCAACAACAGTGTTGTAGTTGTGGTAGTGGTGGTATCGGTATCCAAAAGTTGCTTAAATTTGCATGGAAACGGTTACGAGTGGACTGAAATAGCGCTGATGATGGTGGTATCTAAAAGTTACCAAAGTTTTATATTTTCATCGAAAGCTTACGAGCACTCTGAAATAAAGCGGGTTGTGCCGCCGTACATCCTTCCGGAATCAGTGTGGCAAGTGGCTACTTGTTGTGTGCTGATAAGCTTTGTTAGTTGTTAGTCAACATACTTCCATTGTAATGTTTCCGTCAGGTTACTGCTTTGCAAAGTCTGACCTGAAAGTGCAGCGTGTCCTATATAAA